>NC_140179.1:71002505-71350005 GCF_963971535.1 Notolepis coatsorum
CGAATCCAGCGTCTCCGGTGTTGGTGACAAACGCAATCTCCGCTACGCCACCTGACCACCTTTAAAGATTTATTTTTTAGCGTTTATCGCTTTTTTTCTACTGGGCAGTCCAGTAGAGAGAGAGAGAGAGTAAGAGCGGGAGACAGAGTGGGGGGAAGACATTCGGCAAATGACGCCGGGTCCGGGAATCGAACCCGGGTCGGCTGTGCCGCGACGCAGCGCGTTACATGGTTCGCCACTTGGGCGCCCCATGCTTTATTTGTTTTAAACGAGACGATTTAGAAATGGGCAATGGGGAAATACGTTGCGTTTTGCGAGGTGGACCGGCCGGAAACAGCAATGACGTAACCACTACTATTGGATCAGATTTATTTTTTCTATAAAAAAACAGCATTTAAAAGTGAATTGTATCCCTTTTAAATGCCCTTTTAAAATGAAAACAAGTGCTTAAAAAAGTATTTGAAAGTCATTGGAATTTCATTTTGCAATGTCTGTGGGAACCCTGCGTTCACATTTGAACCGGTACCAGTTCCTGGAATTCGTTGTCGGTACCCAACTGTACCTTGTCTTTCTTCTGTACTTAACTCTCTCTGTAATAACAATTTATTTTATTTCTGTTGTAAAAAATAATGTAACCCTTGTTTCTCCAGTTGCTCCACCTGAGTCTGAAGAAAGCCAAAGTGACGTGTTCTGAAGCCTCGGCTCTGCAGATGCTGGACCCGTTTGTAGTCCTGCTGCTCGAATGTCTCAACTCCATGCACGTCAAGGTGTGTGTGTTTCAGTGAGACGTGCGGGAAGGTGGCACCCTGTAATGTGATTAAAAGTTGTGTTGTTGATTTGTACAAATGTTTACTTGTGTTGGCGTGGTTTTTAACCCTTTCACTGCCACACTACAGAAGGTTAACCCTTTACTATCACACTACCGAAGGTTACCGTCGGTAGTGTGATAGTAAAGGGTTAACCTTCTATTTTTTTTTATCCACTATTTCTCCTTTTCTATTTTTACTCCCATCCCAATGCCGCTGTGCCAATTCTCCCCTCCCCTGTCTTGAACGTTGCTCGCATATGCCCCCCACTGGCTGGTTGTAGGGAGGATAGAAGCCTTGCATCACGTGTCCCCTCCGGTACACGAGGAGGCAGCCTGTCACATCTTTTCACCTGCCAGCGCGGACTTTCATTGGCGAGGTGTAACGTGTGGGAGGCTCACACTACTGTGCAGGCGTCCCCCAACCGACCTGTAGGAGTCGCTGTTCACAACGACCAGATTACCACCCATCGACTTCCACCCGCTACCTCTGCCAATTGAGTTAGTATGACGACCGGCCCAAGCCGGAGGCAACGCCGACAGCCGGATTCGAACCCGGTGTCTCATGCGTTGGTGACGAGTGCAATGTCCACAGCGCCACCCAGCCGCCAAGGGTTAACCTTCTGTAGTGTGGCAGTGAAAGGGTTAACCGGCTGTTGTGTGGCAGTGAAAAGGGTTAACCGTTTGGTAGTGCGGCAGTGAAAGGGTTAAGATCATTTATTCACATTGTGTTCATTTATTTGTTATCACACGTTGTGATTGTTTATAACCACAATATACGATAGGAACTGATTCCTTCGTAGTACTTACTCTGCCTTGGTTACATTTAATTAACTCACCAGATTCCAATAGCTACAAAGTAATAATTTTCTTCGCAAATGACAAATGGAATTTTTTAAACCTAAAGCTTCTGGCTTTCTTTGATGTTTAAAACGCTTGCTCTCACTCTCTCTCTCCCTCCCTCTCTCTCTCACTCTCTCCCCCCCTCTTCTCTCTCTCTCTCTCTTTCTCCCTCTCTCTCCTCTCACTCCCCCCCTCTCTCTCTGTCTCTGTCTCTCTCTCCTCTCTGTATATCTATCTCCTCTCTCTCTCTCTCTCTACCCCCCCCTCTCTCTCTCCCCCCTCCCTCTCTCTCTCTATCTCTCTCTCTTCCTCCCCCCCCCTCTCTCTCTCTTCCCCTCTCTCCCCCCCCCCCTCTGTTTCTCTCCCCCCCCTCTCTCCCCCCAGGTGATAACAGAGACCCTGGTAGCGTTCACCTGGTTGTTGAGGTTCCCTCTGCCGGCGGTGGAGCTGAGTGCAGGTCAGCTGACCAAGCAGCTGTTTGTCCTGCTGAACGATTACTCTAAAGCCGGCGCCGCTCGCGGAGAGAACTTCCTCCTGGTCCAGAACTGCTTCAAGGTACTGCAGGAACATTCATACACGTCATATACTAGAAACATTCATATACCACACGTCATATACTGTAGGAACATTCATATACCACACATCATCTACTGTAGAAACATTCATATACCACACACATCATATACTGTAGAAACATTCATATACCACACATCGTCTACTAGACACATTCATATACCACACATCATCTACTAGACACATTCATATACCACACATCATCTACTAGACACATTCATATACCACACATCATCTACTAGACACATTCATATACCACACATCATCTACTAGACACATTCATATACCACACATCATCTACTAGACACATTCATATACCACACATCATCTACTAGACACATTCATATACCACACATCATCTACTAGACACATTCATATACCACACATCATCTACTAGACACATTCATATACCACACATCATCTACTAGACACATTCATATACCACACATCGTCTACTGTAGAAACATTCATATACCACACATCGTCTACTAGACACATTCATATACCACACATCATATACTGTAGACACATTCATATACCACACGTCGTCTCCCTCTCACCCCTCTCTTCCTCAGACAATATCCATCGCGGTAAAGAACGTGAAGAAGTGCAAGATCACGGAGACTCAGCTGCAGGTGCTTCTAGGATACGCAGAGGAGGACATATATGACCAGTCCCGCCAGGCCACCGCCTTTGGCCTGCTCAAGGTGAGGACCATGTAGACTCAAGGTGAGGACCATGAAGGCTTTGGCCTGCTCAAGGTGAGGACCATGTAGACTCAAGGTGAGGACCATGAAGCCTCAAGGTGAGGACCATGAAGGCTTTGACCTGCTCAAGGTGAGGACCATGTAGACTCAAGGTGAGGACCATGAAGCCTCAAGGTGAGGACCATGAAGGCTTTGGCCTGCTCAAGGTGACGACCATGAAGGCTTTGGCCTGCTGAAGGTGACGACCATAAAGGCTTTGGCCTGCTCAAGGTGAGGACCATGAAGGCTTTGGCCTGCTCAAGGTGAGGACCATGAAGGCTTTGGCCTGCTCAAGGTGAGGACCATGAAGGCTTTGGCCTGCTCAAGGTGAGGACCATGAAGGCTTTGGCCTGCTGAAGGTGAGGACCATGAAGGCTTTGGCCTGCTGAAGGTGAGGACCATGAAGGCTTTGGCCTGCTGAAGGTGAGGACCATGAAGGCTTTGGCCTGCTGAAGGTGAGGACCATGAAGGCTTTGGCCTGCTTTCAGAGATTCTCTCTGGTCGTGGAATTCCTGGAAAATCGTGGAATTGTAATTTTGGGGGGGGGGGGGGGGGGGTCCATCCCAGATGAGGGAAAATTAGGGAATCTTGATATCTATTATTTATTCAACTGGTTTGACATGTAGGCTAATCTAACAGTGTGTCTCCTCCCTCTGCAGGCCATCCTGTACCGGAAGCTGGTGGTCCCAGAGATGGAGGAGGTGATGAAGAAGGTCGCCAGGCTGTCGATTACTGGAGGCAACAGCACGATCCGAGTCCAGTGTCAACAGGTATCTGCACGCGCACGCGCACGCACACACACACACACACACACACACAAACACACACACACAACACAAGCACGCACGCACACACACACACACACACACTTTCAAACCTTTATTTATTCTCAAAAGACAATTGAGGTCACCCTCCAGGGCTTGACATTAAGGCTTGTCCTATTGTCCGGGACAAGTAAAAAAAATTGTCGGACAAGCATAATACAATTTAACTTGTCCGACTGGACAAGTAAAAAAAAATATATATATATATTCCCCAAACGAATAGTAACGTTATTCCATCTGATCAGAAAGTGCCTGTCTCACAGTGTCACACTGGAAACTTTCAATCTCTGTACGTCAATATTACTTGTCCCGGGCGCGTGTATGCTTTCCCCAACGCAGTTGTGTTTCCGCGTTCCCGTTTTGCGCTCTGATTGGCCAGGTCATGTGACATGTGCGCCATCGTGGTACAGCAAGTTCTGCGCCTATTTCCGGGTCTAACAGCCTGCAAACTACCTGGCGTTCTATCGCCACGCTCTAAGACAAACTCTAACCTTAACCAACTTCAAAAGAGTGCCTAAGCTTAACCGTCGAAAGAAGGGCAGGCGTTCTATCGCCATGCTCTAAGACAAACTCTAACCTTAACCAACTTCGAAATAGCGCCTAAGCTTAACCAGTGTAGAAACTTGCGGTCTCACGATTGGCGCACATGTCACATGACCAGAAACACGCGGGCCAATCGGAGATGCGGAAACACAACTGCGTTGGGTAAAGTATTCACGCGTCCCGGACAAACGCCGAGCGTCTTCTGAGTGCTCGCTTAGTTGACACTGACTGGCACGAGACCCGCGAAAATATCACAATGTTTAATAGAATGTTTAATAAAAGTTGGTTGTTTTGTTCTAGGATCTAATGTGCCTATTGTTAAAAGAAATTATTTCAAATAAAAATACAATTACCGTATTTATTTGAATGGTGTTATTTATGGCAATAACAACTACCGGTATACCGTAATAACAACTATACAACTATAGGCGTAGAACAGGGTTTAACCCCTGGTCGTCAAGAGAGAGGGGAGATGAGAAAGATGAGCTGGTGCTGATGGGGAGTGAAGATGAGCTGGAGGACTGATCATACAGTATATACCCCACGCACACAAATGCACACACACTGTGTTTAAGTTATTAAATCATAATAATTGTCCAAATCTCTTGTCGGTTTTATTAATAGGCCTTTATTTTCACAAGTACATTTCGGACAAGTAAGTTTAGCTTTCAGACAAGTAAAATATCTGAGCCACTTGTCATGCTTCGAACGGACACACAGACACGTCACGTATAGAAGCGACTGCTGCCACAGAAGCTATTTCTTTTATGAAAATTCAGAAAGTTGGCTCCCAATTTTTTTACACGCCAGGGTGGCGAGTAGCCTCTGTAATTTACCAGCCAAAGAGTAAATCTACACGCCATTGGCGCTTGGCGGTGCTTATTTTGTTCCCTGACCGCAGTCCAGAGTGGCCCACAGCAATTAGTATAAAATGAATTAGGCATAAAATCAGCACACAATAAAAAAACAATGCATAAATTGCAGACATAATAATAGGTATAAAAGACAATAAATGTAGTGCAATGTAAACGTGCAGACTTAAGAATTGGCATAAAATAAGTACAATGTCGCTCGAAGGCATGTGAACCCACACATACACACACACACACACATACAATAACACATTTTCATTATTTCACCTCGAATACTTAGCTGTTACAGACTAGAGTAGTCTAGGGTTTGGTTATTTTGGCGATCCAAAACTCTAGCCCTAACCTGGAATGTAGTATACGGGGGGAAACGAGAGAAAACGGTGGTGTGGTTTTCAAAGGAAGAGAAATAACAGTCTGCAGTTAGCTTACCAAATCAGTAATAATAATAATAAACGTTATTTGTATAGCACCTTTCATACAGAAACTGCAGCTCAAAGTGCTTCACAACAGAAAAAAGACAGGCATAAAATGAGCACATAAAGTGCAGACATAAAATAAAATCACAGTTTTTCACATTATAATTTAACATCCCAACAGGCCACCTTGTTTATGGTTTGATTCAGTTTTAAATAGACAATAATAAAAAGAGTAAGATAGAATAGACAGAGTAAAATAGTGCAATAGTGCAGTGCAATAAGTAGTAGAGTAGAATAGACATGAAATGAGCACATAAAATGCAGACATATATACCGTATATATAAAGAAAAAGATTCCAGTGCAATAACATAGTTCTGGATTACTGTTTAACAGTTTAAAGTCGTCTTTACCTTCTCTGTTTGGTATCCACAGTTTAAAACGTGACAGTCTTCCCTCCTGTTTGATACCCAGTAGACGAGATCACAGCTTCCGCCTGCTCTGTTCTCGGTTCCCTTGAGCGGCGTGACCTGGTGGCAGACAGTCCATCCCATAGTTTGTTTTAGTTTTTATAGTTTTAGTTGGTTGGTCCGGTGACAAAACGGTACTGGTTTTCTAACCAGTAGGGCTGTCTTAAATACTTCAAAGCTTCGAAGCTTCGTTCGATGGGCATGGGATTCGAATATGAAAATTAAATTTGATTATAAAAATTTAAATATGCTTTTTTTTTTGTGCAAAATCAACTCTGCCTCTCTTTGTTAACTACAACAAGCAATGCTGTTTGTTATTTAAGATGAGGTCGGACTCAGCACTGACAGATTTGTGTTCATTGTGCTGCTTTTATAAAGCCTCAAATGACGGCTTACAATATTTCATGAAAGCAAAGTATTTTGTTTGTCTAAGATTTAAAAAGGTTTAAACTTTACACCACTGACAAAGTTGAAGAAAGTGCTGTACAAGTCCCACAACATAAAAAAAATAAAAATAAAAATAAAAATTATCTCGAAACTTCTAATTAAAATCGAATCTCGGCCCAGAAGCTTCGAATTCCAAAAGAAATCTAAGGTCAGCCCTACTAACCAGTCTCCATGTGTCAAGACTCCTGCGTGTTCCTCTGCTTATCCAGGTGGTTACTCCCAGCTCCCTGTGTGCGCAGGCACACTCATTCCCACACATTTATCAACCCATATTTATCAATGAACTCGGATGAAAACCAGCCCATTATACAACATGTGGAAGGAAATGGGAGAAGAGGCTATTACTATCCCTCTAATCCCAACAGTCAGTGTATCTAATCACTTCAATCAGTGTGTAACCTAGGCATCAATTCACCGAGCACATAGCAAAAGTGTGATACAGTATCAAAACAACTATACTTTCTTTAATTAACATTTTGTGACTAATATTTTCTTTTTAGCAGTAATTTAGACAAAAATATGCCGATGTATGATTACACAGATCAACAATGATAAACAAAAAGATATTCGTATATTATGCAGGCAATATATATTATTATTATTTCCCGTATTTGAATTTGGAAGAAAATCCACTTCCTGAATTGATTTGAATGGAGCCACAAGCCAGATGTACAATAAGAAAGCTGTGACCTGACAGATCTACCTGAGGTATTTTTTATTTATTTAATTTATCCTTTATTTATCCAGGAATGTCCCATTGAGATACAAGATCTCTTCTTCCAGGGAGTCCTGACCAACACGGCACACAACAAGTTTCAACATAAAAACAAGAGCATTAAAAACATACAAATCAAATACAAACACAGAAGGCCATTTGTGCAGTGGCAAGGAGCATAATCAGATCAGCAATAGCATCAGGTAAAACAGTTACATGTTTCATGAAGGGCTAATCGTACCTTTAAAAGCATTCACAGTAGGAAGTGCCTCTAGACAAAGTTTCACTTGCAGCGTATTCCATAAAAAGGGAGCATAGTGGGAGAATGCAGCTTTACCAAGCTCTGACTGCATCAAAGGAACATTTAAAAGTACCTGCTGGTGGACTAGATGTACAAGTCAAGTCAAGAGTTTTATTTGTCACGGCATACAAGCATACAGTGAAATGCGGGGGGTCATGCCCGCAGCGATTGTGCAATAATACAAGTAATAAGAATAGGAATGAGAATAAGACATTTGTGCAATAATACAAGTATTAAAAATAAGACATAACCGGTATAATGTACATACATTTTACAAAAAGCATGGTAAGACATGCTTAGGTCCTGCGATAGTGCAATACACTGTTAGCTACGGATGAGGCACTGGGTCTTATGTACACTATTATACAATGCTATACTATACAATCTACAGTTGTACTATGTGTCCTTATGATAGCTGCTATATCCATCTGTTTAGAACCACTCCCGTGGTGTACTGTAATAAAGCTGTGACCTGACAGATCTACCTGAGGTACCTGCTGGACTAGATGTACTGTAATAAAGCTGTGACCTGACAGATCTACCTGAGGTACCTGCTGGACTAGATGTACTGTAATAAAGCTGTGACCTGACAGATCTACCTGAGGTACCTGCTGGACTAGATGTACTGTAATAAAGCTGTGACCTGACAGATCTACCTGAGGTACCTGCTGGACTAGATGTACTGTAATAAAGCTGTGACCTGACAGATCTACCTGAGGTACCTGCTGGACTAGATGTACTGTAATAAAGCTGTGACCTGACAGATCTACCTGAAGTACCTGCTGGACTAGATGTACTGTAATAAAGCTGTGACCTGACAGATCTACCTGAAGTACCTGCTGGACTACCCCCTGGGTAAGAAGAAGCTGCGGCTGCACCTGGACTTCGTCGTGGCTCAGCTGGGCTACGAGCACGACACCGGCAGGGAGTCCGTCCTGGAGATGATGGCCTCCATCTTCCAAACCTTCCCTCAGGTACACGCACGAACACACACGCATACACACACACGCACGCATGCACTTGTACAGCACATGTCATGTGAGTATTGACTTGCAACAAAGTTTGATGTGTCATCAAAAGAAACCATACATAGGCTGGCTAAGTGGCGCAGTGGGCAAGGCGCTCGCCACTAACGCAGGAGATGCTGGGTTCGAGCCCAGCTCTCGGCGTTGCTTCCGGCTTGGCTGGTCGTTCATACTAATACAATTGGCAGTATTAGGGGGTGATTTCAATAAATGAACCCTCACAACAGCTCACAAGTCACAACATGTTTAACTTGATTAAATACATCTAACACACCTTGTTGTGTGATGACACAATTAAACACATTTATTTCAATCAGGTTTTACAGATCAATGTATTTTCACGCTGATGCATTGCAATGCATCTATTTTGTGATTGCAAAACACTTCATAGACCCTCGCTCGCTCTCTCTCTCTCTCTCTCTCTCTCTCACTCATTTAGCGTTAGCCACACCGCCCCCCTAGTGGTGCTTCACGTGCACGGGCACCTAGCCTCATGTTAGGAGCTGCTGTGTGTTGGCTTACTGTTCTATTCTCTGAATGTACTGTCTTGTCCCTGCTGTGCCTTTTTGTATTTTTGTATTTTATATCATGACATTTTATGCTTTGATTGTACAGCCCTTTGGTCGGCTCTTGAGTTCTTAAACGTGCTTTATAAATAAATGCCTTGACTTGACTTGACGTGTGTGTCCTCTCCCCTCAGACACTGCTGCTGGAGCACAGCGGGCTGTTCTTCGTGCCGCTGGCCCTCACCATGGTCAACGACGACTCGACGCGCTGCAAGAAGATGGCCTCCATGGCCGTCAAGGGTCTGCTGGGGAAGCTGGACCCCGCCGGCCAGAACACGCTGTACTCCTTCGTCAGCACCTGGATGGCTGGGGATAAGGTACACACACACACACACACACACACACACACACACACACACACACACACACACACACACACAAGCATGCACACACACACACACATGCACGTGTACACACACAATCATGCACACACACACGCATGCACATGTACACACACATAATCATGCACACACACACACACACACACACACACACACACACACACACACACACACACAAGCATGCACACACACGCATGCACACACACACATGCACGTGTACACACACACAATCATGCACACACACGCATGCACATGTACACACACATAATCATGCACACACACACACACACACGTCAGTGAGACATTAGCATCAGCCACCAATCAAATGTTGGTATACATGTAGGCTGTGGTTGGTGATTGGCGGGGAGTTAGTACTCCTAGTCGGTGCAGACGGTTAAAAATGCTATCAGTGCATCTCTTACCTCTACCCTATCCTCTCTCCCTCCCTCTCTCTCCCTCCCTCTCTCCCTCTCTCTCCCTCTCCCTCTCTCCCTGCAGGCCAATCTGCGGCGTCTTGGAGCCCAGCTGTGTGGTCTGTTTGTAGAGGTGGAGGGGGAGGGGTTTGCCCGTCACCTGGACGACCTGCTGCCAATCATAGAGAAAGAGCTTCACCCCGACAACTATGAAGACGTAAGCCGGAAAATAACTCCTTATTTACATGTGTTTGTATTAGGGCTGTCCCCGACTAAGGATTTGGATAGTTGACTTTGATTGGCCGAAATTAGCCGATAGTTGACTACCGGTATTAGTCGACTATGAAAGAAAAGGAAGAAAATAAATCATTCCATTTGGGCTGTGGGGGTGCTTAATGTCTGAAGGAGTCGACGGAAGGCTTCTTGTCCTCTGCAAAAGCATGCAATTGGTCCACTGATGGATACATCTTGATATTTGTCTAGTCTAGTGTGTTCATTAGATGGGTGAAATCTTCTTTCAGTTCCTCTGTGCCTGTTTTCTTAGGCAGTTAGCCTCTGGGATGCGTGCCATTAGCGTTAGCCACGCTTCTAGGCCTCTTTTCTTTTGGAAAGAATGATAAAAAAATGTTAAATAAAGAAAATTAAATGTTTTTATAATTTTTTTTTTTTTTGCGTTCGACTAAGAGGTTGGCAGTCGACTACGGCTCCTTTCGATCGATTCGTCGACTATTCGACTAATAGGGGTCAGCCCTAGTTTGTATTAATGTTTCACATGCCCTGGTGTGATGATGAGTCTCCTCAGTTTATATTCTTTGAGTCTCACTGGTTCACAGCTCCATATGAGTTGAAGCATCTCTCACCATTCTGTGCCATTCTGGTTGTACCTTAACACTTTGGATGCCACGCCTCCCCGTCTCAAAACCTTGTTGCGTGCCACCACCCACTTCAATGATAGCACTCTCATATTTGCGAACGCATAAACGACATCTTAAATTATGGCTATGTGTCTAATCTGGCCGTCGCTTATCAATGACTTGTTTGCAGTCAACATTGTCGAAACAGATTGTTTTTTAATCGGTTCATTTCCGTTTTATACCATTTTGAAAAACGCTCGTTTCTTGAAACTTCCAGAAGATTTCCGAAGATTCTGTAATAAACGCCCTTTACTGTAATACACAAAACATGTTGTAATTTTTCAGCCTATTTATTAATCGTTTTCAAATAAACGCTAGATTATCGATAGTATATGTGTACTTATGCACGCTAGAGAAGCGGGCTGAAAAATCAAATCTCTTATTTCCTGATCGCACGCACACACACACACACACACACACACACACACACACACACACACACACACACACACACACACACACACACATAGGGCCCACGTTGATATCTCTGTGAAAAAAGCTCTGATTATCCTAAGACTGGTAAAATAGATTCCTTACCTCAGATCAGATGTTCTCCAAAAAGATTATTCCAATTCCTGATCGCCATTCCAAATATCGATCGCGTTTATTGATCCAACGCTGGGTGGTCGAAACACCGATTCCACGCTGTTCTGATGGTCCAGAATGAATCCGATCGTCTCGGGTGACTTGTCTGAGAAGTAAATTGAGGAAGCAGGATTTTTTTCCCCCCATGCTTTTCATTCAGTCTAATCCAATGGGGTGCAGTACCACAGGGAGAGACGATAGGGGGTGGTATTTTCCCAATGGAGCTCAGAGAGAGTTCCAGTGGTAACAGGAGGCTAGATTGATGAAATATGAATGGAAATCGCTAATAAAAAATAAAAACGATTAAAAACGAGATTTCTCGCTCCGTGGCACTCTTTCTTTCTGTCTTTCTCTCTCCTTCCTCTGTCTCTCCCTCCCTCTTATTTCTCTTTCTCCCCCCCTCTCCCTGCCTCCTCTCTATCTCTCTCCCTGCCTCCTTGTCTCTCTCTTTCTGTCTTTCTCTCTCTCTTCTTTCGAAACCATGGCCCCCAGGCTATGGAATGCTCTGCCCTTGGACCATAGATCTGTGGTCTCTGTAAACACTTTTAAAAAGCAGCTAAAGAATGTGCTGTTTAAACAGGCGTTTGGCGAATTATGCTCTGTGTAAATCTTTTATGTCTTTTTTATTTATTATTATTTATGGTCTGTGAAAGGTGCTATATAAACAAACTTTACTTACTCCTCTCCCTCCCTGCCTCCTTGTCTCTCTCCCTGCCTCCTTGTCTCTCTCCCTCCCTCCTCTCTCTCCCTCCCTCTCCCCCTCTCTCTCTGCCACCTTGTCTCTCTCCCTCTGCCTCTCCCCCCCCCCTCTCCCTCTCTCCCTGCCCCCTTGTCTCTCTCTGCCCCCCCCCTCTCTCCCTCTGCGCCCCCCCTCTCTCCCTGCCTCCTTGTGTCTCTCTCTCTCTCCCTCCTCTCTATCTCTCCCTGCCCCCCCCCCCCCCCCCCCTCTCTCTCTCTCAGATAGAGGAGGAGCGTGACGAGAAGGCAGCAGACAGGTTGTTGTTCAGTTATCTGACTCTGTTCACTAAGCTGACGAGACACTGCGGCCTGCTGGAACTGAAGAAGCCCCACGACACTCTGCACAGCATCTGGGGTACGGGCCCCACACACACACACACACACACACACACACACACACACACACACACACACACACACACACACACACACACACACACACACACACACACACACATCATGGATACTATATATCATCTGTACGGGCCCCCACACACACACACATCATGGATACTATATATCATCTGTACGGGCCCCCACACACACATCATGGATACTATATATCATCTGTACGGGCCCCCACACACACATCATGGATACTATATATCATCTGTACGGGCCCCCACACACACACACACATCATGGATACTATATATCAGGGGTGCCCATCCTTTTTTGAACCAAGATCTACTTTTTAATTTACCACCTAGCCGAGAGCTACCAGCAAATTGTATATTGTAAGCCGTCATTTGAGGCTTTATAAAAGCAGCATAATGAACACAAATCTGTCAGTGCCGAGTCCGACCTCATCTTAAATAACAAACAGCATTGCTTGTTGTAGTTAACAAGGAGAGGCAGAGTTGATTTTTATTTTATTTTATTTTTTAATATAATTTTATTAATCGAGATCTACTTGAAATCAGCCCGCGATCTACCTGGTTGGGCACCACTGCTATATATCATCTGTACGGGCCCCCACACACACACACATCATGGATACTATATATCATCTGTACGGGCCCCCACACACACATCATGGATACTATATATCATCTGTACGGGCCCCCACACACACATCATGGATACTATATATCATCTGTACGGGCCCCCACACACACATCATGGATACTATATATCATCTGTACGGGCCCCCACACACACATCATGGATACTATATATCATCTGTACGGGCCCCCACACACACATCATGGATACTATATATCATCTGTACGGGCCCCCACACACACATCATGGATACTATATATCATGGTAGAGGGAGGTGTAGTCTGACGTCACTTTAGTTTTCCACGCGGTATAGGGATTTATCATTGGGGAAATGTATTATCGGCTAATAATTCTGCCTCATGAACATTGCCATTTTTGCACAAAATGAGTTCCCTTCTATCACTAACATTATTGTTTAAGCATTTTTGGTTGAAATGAAATTATACGTAATTATAGGGCGGCTGGGTGGCGTAGCGGAGATTGCGCTTGTCACCAATGCAAGAGACTCCGGTATTGAATCCCAGTCTGGGGATTGAACGTTGTGGACAGCGACCCCTACAGGTCGGTTGGGAGACGCCTGCACAGCAGAGACAGGAAATGGCGGGGGTAGTGTGAGCCTCCCATGCGTTACACCTCGCCAATGAGAGTCCGCGCTGTCTGGTGAAAAGATGCGACAGGCTGCCTCCTCGTGTGCCGGAGGGAACACGTGATGCAAGGCTTCTATCCTCTCTACAACCGACCAGTGGGGGGCATAGTCGAGCAACGTTCAAGACGGGAGGGGAGAATTGGATACATGAAATTGGGATGGGAGAAAGATAGAAAAATAAGGAGAAAAAGTGGATCAAAAAGAAAAATTATACGTAATTATTTTACGATTAATTGCTAATTGTTTCATGTTGAGCTATAGATTGTAGATGAACACACACAGAAAGGTACACCATGCCAATGTTCACGCTTTATTTGTTTTAAACGAGACAATTTAGAAATGTGTCCCATTGCTGGAAATACATTGCAATTTCCAGCAAGGTGGACCGGCCGGAAACAACAATGACGTAAACCACTACTACACCTCCCTATAGTTATGGAATAGTCATGGAATTGGATTTAGCAATTGTACCCTCCTCTCTCGCCAGGTCACATCGAAGCCCACCTACGCTACCCCCACTGTTGGGTGTGGCTGACGGCCTCTCAGCTGTTCGGCCAGCTGTTCGCCGCCCACCAGCCGGACCAGCTGCTCAGCCTTTGGGCTTCAGAGGAAGGAGACCAGAGTCAGTCCCACCCGGTGGCTACAGCCTTCATCACCACCAACCTGGACAAGAAGGTAGCATAGCAGAATATACAGCGATATGGTGTGTTTCATCACAACAAACCTGGACAAGAAGGTAGCATAGCAGAATATACAGCGATATGGTGTGTTTCATCACCACCAACCTGGACAAGAAGGTAGCATAGCAGAATATACAGCGATATGGTGTGTTTCATCACAACAAACCTGGACAAGAAGGTAGTGTAATGGAGGTACCGTGAGTATATCCACAGTCACGATGGACTTCATGTGTTGTGAAGTGACTGTGGCACGTAGCGGTTCTAGGGATGGGCATTTTAAAGAAAAATCCAGATCTATTTTTTTTTAAATATATATATTAGAATATTCTTCTTTTTAACTTATTTTTGTTCATTCACGTATATGTTTTTTTTTTATCCACTTTTTCTCCCATTTTTCTATATTTTCTCCCATCCCAATTTCGTATCATCCAATTCAACCCTCCCCTGTCACGAACGCTGTTTCTTGCCTCCCACAAGCCGGCTGAAATGTGGACTAAGTCATACATAGCACAAGTCCCCTCCGGTACTTGAGGTAACAGCAGTCGCATCTTTTCACCTGCGCAGCTCGATCTCTCAGTGGCGAGGAGTAACGCGTGGGAGGCTCACGCTGCCCCCGACACTTCCTGATTCTACTGCGCAGGCGCACCAACCGACCTGTAGGAGTCGCTGTCCACAACGCCCGATCCCCACCCATCAGTTTCCCACCCCCTAATACGGCCAATGTGTATTAGTATGAACGACCAGCTAAACTGAAAGCAATGTGGAGCGCTGGGCTCGAACAGGCAAGCCCAGCGTCTCCGTCATTTGTGGCGAGTGCCTTGCCCACTACGCCACGTAGCCGCCCCATTCAAAAACGGCGAAATGCTTGCTTGTGATTGGTCAATAGCGCGCGTCAGAGGTCAGTTATCAGACAATAATGACCGCTGTGGTACAATAATGACCGCTGTGCGCAGCTGTTCGCAATCAAGCCCACAATAATGACCGCTGTGCGCAGCTGTTCGCAATCAAGCCCACTGACATCAGTGCAAACTGCCGGCTGCCGGGGAAGCTGCTGGGGGGCAGAGCGACGAGCACTCAGCGGAGCCAGAACCAGTGTTACTGTTGCGAGTCGATGTAAAATGAATTACCGGTAGGTATATTGTTAGTAAGTTAGCCATGTAATAAGCGGGATAATGTATAGCTATACTCGATCATTGTCGCAAAATAATTGACCTTCACTGACGTTTAAAACACCTCGCCGAGGCGGCTCGGTATTTTAAACTCCGTGTCGGTCAATTATTTTGCGACAATGACCTCGTAGCTATACATTATCCCTTACATATCTCTTGTTGTGGAATTAATACATTATGCATACTTTTGACAATAAATAAAATCAGAATTTGTTCTTACTTGCTTGCCTGGGTAAATAAAGGTTATAGAAATGTAAAAAAATTGAAAACCGATACCGATATTTTTCGATATCACATTTTAATGCCGATATCAGCCGATAATATCGGACATCCCTACTTTTTTCATAAAAATTTATAATTTCTATTTTTCTCATAGCTACGAGTAATCGAGGAATCAATTACTCATGCCCATCCCTAAGCGGTACTGCAAGTAAACTCACTCCCCCTTAACGATGATAGTCGGGTTAACTCGCCATCGCTTGAGCGCCAATCACGAGTATAGTCAGGTTTTAATCGTTATTTCTTTTATTAGTGATATCCATAAATTTTCATCCATCCAGCCTGATGTTGGGAATGGGTCTGAGCTCGCAAAAGGGCAAATACCGCCGCCTACGCCTTCCAGCTGGTATTGCACTCCACTGGGAATGCTGTAGTTTCTTTTCTGGGACGATCCATGCCGTGCAGGCGTGGTTTAAATACTCAGGCGAGGTAACCTGTTTCAACGATACATCTGCGAGGCCCCCCCCCCCCCTCAATATGCAATACTGTAGAACGTGGCACGGACCTCCGCGCTAAGTACTTCAAATGGCGATCAGATAATTGGATTATTTCTTTTGCATTACATCAGATTAGGGCTGCAACTAATGACTAATTTGGTAGTCGACTAATCTGCTGATTATTTTTTCGATTAGTCGACTAATCGAAAACCAATGTAAACAATTTTTTTTTTTTTTTTTTTTTTAATTACCTATCTTTGTGAAAGTGGCTTCTCAGCTCTGGTCCAGCTGAAGACAGAGCAGAGGAACAGATTGGACATTGAGCATGACCTCAGAGTTGCTTGTCTACCATCACCCCAGACTTTGAGACTCTTGTCAGGACCAAACAACAACATCATAACATGATGATCCCATAGCAAATTAAAATAATGACTCATGAAACATTTTAATTTGGATCTTTAAGCCACTTTAAATGAAAATGTATTTGAAGAACAATACAGCAATCACTCATAACAAGATAAATAAATTAAATAATACAAATTAAAGTGGAAGTGTACTTTAAATAACTTTTGTTTGCTGTGTGTGAGAGGAGTCCGTGTGTGTGTGTATGTGTGTGTGTCTTACTCTGATCGCTGTGTGAGTGAGAGGAGTGTGTGTACTGTGTAATTTGTGTGTGTGTCTTACTCTGATCGCTGTGTGAGTGAGAGGTGTGTACTGTGTAATTTGTGTATGTGTGTGTGTCTTACTCTGATCGCTGTGTGTGAGTGAGAGGAGTGTGAATGTGTGTGTGTCTTACTCTGATCGCTGTGTGTGAGAGAGAGGAGTGTGAATGTGTGTGTGTCTTACTCTGATCGCTGTGTGTGAGTGAGAGGAGTGTGTATGTGTGTGTGTCTTACTCTGATCGCTGTGTGTGAGTGAGAGGAGTGTGTATGTGTGTGTGTCTTACTCTGATCGCTGTGTGTGAGTGAGAGGAGTGCGTGTGTAATGTATTGTGTGTCTAGTCTGATCATCATCTCCTGCAGGGGAACAATGTTTTCAATGTCCAAAATTTGCTATGGGATCATCATGTTATGATGTTGTCTGGAACCCTGAGAAGCCACTCTCACAAAGATAGGTAGTGCACAAAAAAAAAAAAAAAAATTAAATAAATTTTAATTTTAATGACTAATCGACGCAACAATTTCTCGTCAACGATTTTTTATAATCGACATCGTCGATTATGTCGACTAATCGTTGCAGCCCTACATCAGATACAAGGTAAGAACACTATATATACATTTAGCCCCGCGGTCCAGTGCTCTTTTCATTTTTGCATGAGGAAGGATAATAATGATGATATGGTGTGTTTCATCACAACAAACCTGGACAAGAAGGTAGCATAACAGAAGTGTGTTTCCATTCGATAAGGTAATTTACAGTACAATAGAATCAGGGAAGTGGTGGAGGGTACCGGTACACCGTTCTAGACTCAGGTTACACACATGTTTATTTGTGATGAATTGGTGAATTTGAAATAATTGTCATTTCCCTTCCTCCATCCACTTTTTGTTTGTTCCACTCCTCCCTCCCTCCCTCTGTTCTCTTTCTAGATGAGAGAGCTGGTCATGTCTTTCTGCTACCAGCTCCAATCCAAGTTCCTTGAGACGGCGTCAGGAGAGCAGGTACACAAACACTTCTCTTATTATTTTCAGATCCTCTTTTAACCAAGAGCCTGACGTATTTCTTTCTTCACTGATGTAGTAGGATGTGAAGCTCCAGAGACGGGGGTGTGAACCACTACATCGTCAATTAAGCACCTCACAGTTTACCTTGCATATCCATAGGGAAGACAATCATTTGTAATGCAATTGTAATAAAATGACAAGATTATTATTAACTAGAGGTGGGCATAGATTAATTTTGGAGTTAATCTAGATTAAAATGGTTTATTTGAAGTCTGCCGAAGGCATTCAAAATATGTGTGTTCTACTCAAATAATGACCAGAAGTAAGTCCTTACTTTTTCTTTCCTCCTTACGTTTCTCAGGCCAGGTGGCCCATTACACCATGAGCCCATCTCCCGTTTCCAAAATGCATTACAGACTGTTTGAAAAAGCTGTTTTGCTATGATAATTGGTAATGAAATATCAAAATAATGTTCAATAAGATGTACTTGTGTTTAATAAATTGTTTTACAATTTAAATCCTCTAATATTGGACGGGTCTTGTATTTACCTCAGCTGCAAAGAGCACCAGGCCTTTATTAGAGAGAGGCTTATATAAGAGGCAGGCCTTATTTTCAAAAAATGACACTCATGGACATAATCCATTACATTTTTTAATACGTACATTGTCTGTCTACATTTATTTAGACTAACATTGGTATTTAAATATTGAGTGCAGTTGAGTAATTGTGAAACTGTGGTGGATTAACGTAATTCACACACTGAAGTTGGAACTGTCTATACTAGGTTGCGGGGCCCGCACGGACCATTTTGCTTGTGGTACCTTCTCGACTCTACCGGAGTCCAATCAAGTTGACATGCAGGCAATAGCTTTAGCTAACGCTATCATGGCATCATGATCTGTTTTTTTTTTTATCCACTTTTTCTCCCATTTTTCTATATTTTCTCCCATCCCAATTTCGTATCATCCAATTCAACCCTCCCCTGTCACGAACGCTGTTTCTTGCCTCCCACAAGCCGGCTGCAATGTGGACTAAGTCATACATAGCACAAGTCCCCTCCGGTACTTGAGGTAACAGCAGTCGCATCTTTTCACCTGCGCAGCTCGATCTCTCAGTGTCGAGGAGTAACGCGTGGGAGGCTCACGCTGCCCCCGACACTTCCTGATTCTACTGCGCAGGCGCACCAACCGACTTGTAGGAGTCGCTTGTTCACAACGTTCGATCCCCACCCTTCAGTTTTCCCTCCCCGTAATACGGCCAATGTGTATTACTGCGGACGACCAGCTAAACTGAAAACAATGTGGAGAGCTGGATTCGAACACGCGAATCCTATTGTCTCCACACTGGTGGCGAGTGCCTTGCCCACTACACCACCTAGCCGCCCGGCATCATGATCTGTAATGTCAACTGGACAACGCCAGCCCCGCCTGCCAACGCCATATAGATAGCGAACGTTAACTAGCGTTTGCAAACGAAGCCAACGTCATCCAGCCGACACCACAGATCTAGCTATGATGACAACGTTAGCTAACGCTAATGCTAACGCCAACGTTAATGTACCGTAGTCAGTGTAGCGGGAACGGTAGAGAAAGGCAGCACTTAATTTGCATTGGCAAGAGTTTATCTCATTCTATATCACGACATGAAAAAGAAATAAAACAATTATAAGAGGCCCGTCCTCTATTTGAATACCCTCCACTATTCGAGGATTTACGGTACATCAGCTAATGTAATTGGCTCCCAGACCCAACTTTGAGAATAGATTAATGGCGGTAATTATTTTATTGCGCGATAAGAGTCCGCCGTTAACTTAGGCCGGTAACGGCGTTAACGGCCTGGCCTTATTATTAACACATCCTGCGCCTAATATGAGTTTACTCGTTATTGCCCGCCAATCTAATAACGCCAACAACGAGTTTACTCGTTTTTATGATCGTTATTTCCTTTATTCGCTATTAACATTCATAATTCATCGGGCGGCTAAGTGGCGCAGTGGGCAAGGCGCTCGCCACTAGTGCAGAAGATGCTGGGTTCGAGCCCAGCTCTCGGCATTGCTACCAGCTTGGCTGGTCGTTCATACTAACACAATTGGCAGTGTTAGGGGTGGGAAGCTGGTGGGTGGGGATCGGACGTTGTGGACAGCGACTCCTACAGGTCGGTTGGTGCGCCTGCGCAGAAGAATCAGGAAGCAATGGGGTGGCGTGTCCCTCCCACGCAGACCCTCGCCGCTGAGAGATCTCGCTGTGCAGGTGAAAAGATCTGACGGCTGCCTCCTCGTGTACCGGAGGGGACACGTGAATACTTTCGACAACAAATGTTTGTTTCCGCGTTCGAGTTTTGCGCTCTGATTGGCCAGGTCATGTGACATGTGCGCCAATCGTGGGACAGCAAGTTCTGCGCCTATTTCCGGGTCTAACAGCCTGCAAACTACCTGGCGTGCTATCGCCATGCTCTAAGACAAACTCTAACCTTAACCAACTTCGAAAGAGTGCCTAAGCTTAACCGTCGGAATCAGGGCAGGCGTTCTATCGCCATGCTCTAAGACAAACTCTAACCTTAACCAACTTCGAAAGAGCGCCTAAGCTTAACCAGTGTAGACACTTGCGGTCCCACGATTGGGCGTACATGTCACATGACCAGAAATGACCTGGCCAATCAGAGACGCGGAAACAAACATTTGTTGTCTAAAGTATTCAGGCGGAGGGGACACGTGATGCAAGGCTTCGTCCACATTGCAGCCAGCCAGTGGGAGGCATGGCCTAACAGTATTCGAGACAGGGGAGGGTAGAATTGCACAATATGAAATTGGGATGGGAGAAAAATAGAAAATGGGAGAAAAAGTAGATATAAAAAAAAAAAAATCATAATTCATCCAGGAAGGCTCCGGGAGCCAGCTGGACCCTGTCTGATATTGCAACGCCTCAATACCGCCGCCTGGTGGATTTCGGGCGAGTTGCACTCCACTCTAAACCGGATGTGGGAAAATCCTCTGGCAGAGCTATCTTGTTATGTTGATCAAGACAAATACTTGAGTGCATGGGATCGCTTTCGAGACGCAAGAATCAATATGCTTTCGGCGTTTATTGCGTCATACAAACGGAAAGTGGATCTAGCAGATCGAAATAAAATTATTGGAAAAAAAATTCTCCGGACTCATTGGCCACAGGTAAGAGGAATCTAACGTTAATTCCAGCTCGATTGTCCATTTATTTCATTGCAATCCATCCGATCAACGTATGATGTTGTACTAAGGAAAGCCGTTACTGACAATCAAGGAATCATAAACGACCCCCCCCCCCCCCCCCCCCCCTTTCCTTCACGCATGATGGAGCATAATGTATATGCATTTGAATTTTTTTATATATCGTGTATAGGAACGAAACGCCAATCGATTATGTATAATATGCGTCTGGGCCTATAACTCGCGTTCTAGGAATTACTGCTATAACACTCTAAAAACATACTTATATTCACGACGGTACTAACACGACAATGTATGAATGGACAAATATAACGTTCCCACATCCGGAATGATATACCCGATTTTGAATGGGCCATAGTAATGTCGATATAGCTATAATATTTAAAAAGTTATAGCCCTGCAAAGAAGGTGAGCGACTCCATAGGCTTACAGCACTGGCAGAGAGTGGTATAAGATGGGCAAACTGCGTGGCACAGAATGTGTGCCAGACATGACCAATGAGCTGTGTTTATGGTACTGTGCTATATTGGTAGGAAATGCATGCCACATTGTGAGAATACCATAAATATGATTGAGAAATTAAATATACATTTTAATGATATGAGCCATGTCTAGCTTATCTCCTAATATAACATTTTACATTTTATTTTGGGAACTTCCTTTACGTGAAATTGAAAGGTCCTGTTTTAAGTTGAGTCGTTCCTTTGGCAAGGATATGGCATCTCAACAGTGACATGACTTGACGGTAAAGAAATGTTGTCCCGCCTTTTCAGGTGATAAAGAACCTGCTGTTCGTTGCCAAGGTGATCTACTTAATTTCCCCTGAGTCTGACATCACTTCCACCCAGGAAGTTATGGAAGTGGAGGAGGGGGAGAAGAAAGAGAACGGAGAGTCGCAGAAGCAACAAGGTATTTAACCCTTTCACTACCACACTACCAAATGGTTAACCCTTTCACTGCGACAATACAGAATATTAACCCTTTCACTGCCACACGACAAATGGTTAACTCTTTCACTACCACACTACAGAATGTTAACCCTTTCACTACCACACTACAGACGGTTCCGTCTGTAGTGTGGTAGTGAAAGGGTTAAACACAAGGTGTTGACAGCTGTTAGTATGTTTTCCTGCGGGGTTCGCGTGTTTTATGCAGAAGGAGGCCTCCAAGTTGGGACCAGAATGACTATTGAACAAACAGCCATCAGTGATGGATAGAAAATCTGACATCAAATGTTTAAACATGGTGCAGTTTACCTCCCTCTCTCCTCCTTATCTCTATCTCCCCCTCTCTTTCTCCCTACTCTCTCTACATTTACTTTAGTCATTTAGCTGACGCTTTTATCCAAAGCGACTTACAAGTTCTGTACGACAAGCCATCAGGAAGGGCACAACTCTATCAGCTGAGTAACAATGTTCATCAAAGTGTTGAATGCTACAGTGTAGGTTAGTTTATTAGGACAAGTGACGGTAAGGTTAGTTAGGGTTAGAGCTATTTTATTTTTTTATCTTTTTTCAGATAATGGTTGAAGAAGTGCGTCTTTAGTCGATGGCGAAAGATTAGGCGGGTTTCTCTCTTTCTAACCACCCCCCCCTCTCTCCAAAAGATCCAAAAACATCCACAGGGTGCTAATATTCTCTAGTTTTGCACTGCACTATTTCACTATTTTACTCTGTCTGTCTATTTTATCTTACTCTTTTTATTATTGTCTATTTAAAACTGAATCAAACCATAAACAAGGTGGCCTGTTGGGATGTTAGATCGTAATGTGAAAAACTGTGATTTTATATGTCTTCTTTCTGTTGTGAAGCACTTTGAGCTGCAGTTTCTGTATGAAAGGTGCTATACAAATAAAGTGTATTATTATTATTAGTGCAGCTTTAATGTCCATGCATATTTTACATTGAAAAACATTAAAAGGCTGTCATTATAACACTGCTTGACCCCTGTAGAGGAAGAGAAGAAAGAGGGAGGCAATGAGGAGGAGGAGGAGGAGGAGAAGGAGGAGGAGGAGAAACCGGAGCAGCAGGAGGAGCAGGACGATGACACAGATGATCGACCTCCTTCGCTCCTGTGGATGATAAAGAAATTGGCACTAATGGCCAAGAGAGAAGCTGCCAATACTCCCAAGATACCTCTAAAGGTACACACACACACACACACACACACACATACACGCACGCACGCACGCACGTTATGTGATTCTAGAGGTCGTAGCATTTTATGTTTTAATAAATATTCTTGTCTTCCTGTAGAGAACGTGTGTGTTTAAGTTCCTGGGGGCCGTGGCCATGGACCTGGGTAAAGAGCACGTGGGCCCCTACCTGACCACCATCATCTCCCCGCTGTACCGAGAGCTGGACAGCACCTATGCAGAGCAGGGTAACAGAGCCCCTGCCGGCCCCTGGGTCCTAACATACACACACACACAGAGCAGGGTAACAGGGCCCCTGCCGGCCCCTGGGTCCTAACATACACACACACACAGAGCAGGGTAACAGAGCCCCTGCCGGCCCCTGGGTCCTAACATACACACACACACAGAGCAGGGTAACAGAGCCCCTGCCGGCCCCTGGGTCCTAACATACACACACACACAGAGCAGGGTAACAGAGCCCCTGCCGGCCCCTGGGTCCTAACATACACACACACACAGAGCAGGGTAACAGGGCCCCTGCCGGCCCCTGGGTCCTAACATACACACACACACAGAGCAGGGTAACAGAGCCCCTGCCGGCCCCTGGGTCCTAACATACACACACACACAGAGCAGGGTAACAGAGCCCCTGCCGGCCCCTGGGTCCTAACATACACACACACACTCAGTCCTTTCAGCCATCAGGCCTATTGGGATGCTAGATCCTAATGTGAAAAACTGTGATTTACCTTACCTTGCTACCTCTCTATCTTTTTTATGCAAGATTCAAGAGGTTTATTTATCAAATACATACCAGGGCATACAGTGAAATGTGGTTGGCCATGCCCGCTTTGATTGTGCAAGAATACAACAGTAAATAATAGTAAATAGTAATAAAATAAGTAGAATAGACATGATAAAATAGACATTTAAATAAATCCTGAGATAATTGCAATACAATGTTGAGCTACGCCTTAAAGGCACTGGTCTTATGTACACTAACACTACTATACAATATACAGTTTTACTTCTATGTCCCTATGCTATACTTGCTATCACTAATTATAATATGCAATAATCACAACAAGTTATTTTCTTAAAGTTTTTTTCTTATGCTCATTTATGCCTGTATTTTTTACTGCTGTGAAGCACTTTGAACTGCAATTTCTGCATGAAAAGTGCTATACAAATAAAGTTATTATTATTGTGTATGTGATGTGTGCCTGGTGCCAGTGTATGGCAGCCATTGAGCCTGCATAGCCTAAGGTTGGGTGCTACACAGTGGTGGTGAAGGAGGCCATTTTCCACCCTACAAAAAGCAAGTGTCTAGAAAAGCGCTATATAAATGCAATGATCATTCACTCGTATCTGAGGGTCCTTGACATGAGAACGTTTTGAGAACCGCGGCAAACCCCAACCCACCACCATTACCTAACATTAAACTCTACCGTGTTTGTGTCTCTCTCTCTCTCGTTTTCTCTCTCTTTTCCTCTCCCACACCCTTTCTCTCTCTCTCCCTCTCTCTGTCTCTCTCTGTTTTTCTCTCTTTCCCTCTCTCCCACACTCTCTTTCCCTCTCTCCCACACCCTCTCTCCCCCCCTCTCTCTCTCTCCATCTCTCTTTCTCTCTCCACACCCTCTCTCTCTCCTCCCCTCTCCGTCTCTCTCTCTCTCCCCCTCCCTCCTTCCCTCCCCCTCCCTCCTTCCCTCCCTCCCTCCCTCTCTCCCTCCCTCCTTCTAGACCCCACGTTGAAGAACCTGGCCCAGGAGCTCATAGAGCTGCTGAAGAGACAGGTGGGCCTGGGGAAGTTCTCCCTGGCCTTCTCCGCCACCCAGAAGGAGTTCTCTCTGAGACGCGCTGCGCGCAAACGACAACGGGCCATGCAGGTATGTACCAACAACACACATAGGGACATGGCATGATTCGATTCAAGTTATACAAATTATAAATTATGCTCAGAAAGTCATATTAAAGGTGCTATACAGGGCTCTACAGTGTGAAATCAAAAATAAAAATAAAATACTCTAACCCTAACTAACCTTACTGTCGTCCTAATAAACTAACCTACACTGTAGCACTCAACACTTTGATGAACATTGTTACTCAGCTGATAGAGTTGTGCCCTTCCTGATGACTTGTCGTACAGAACTTGTAAGTCGCTTTGGATAAAAGCGTTCAGCTAAATGACTAAATGTAAATGACCATTTCACTCGCATTTGCCCCTAAAAAGATTTGTGCGAACCGGAAGGAGCACAGTGTGCGAGTAATAGCTTTGCGTAGTGGGCGTATCGACGCGCAATTGTCATTTCATAATAGACTCAGAGCAGCGCGGACCTTCAATTTGAGAAGCTATGACATCTACACATCAGCCCTGCGTTCGACTCTGTGACAACTTCTCTCATGAGTCACGCTGTTTATGTGTGTAATGAAAACTCTGCGAGCAATGGGTCCAATGGTCTAACATACTTTGCATCCTCGCCTTAACTAATGTTAGCTATCCCTGGGAACGCTCAGATGCATCCAATAGTGAGGCAGGGGCTGAGTCTCGCTCTCTCTCTTTCTCTCTCCCTATTCTTTTGGGGGGGAAAGCAATACTTTTATTCCACACTTTTGTGTGGGTGTATTATTTATAAAAATAATAATAATATTACATACAAATTTTATCTATAGCACCGTTAAACACATTTTTCCTTGTGTAGATATGCTGAGAGGGAAGCAAGAGTCATTCTCCATGTGACTGCATGTTACAAGAATGTGACTGCGTATTGCATTTTCTATTTCACCCTTCTCTAACATTGTTCTCTCTCTCTCCCTCCCCTCCTCCTCCCAGGCGGTAGCTAAACCCGATGTCGCTGCCAAGAAAAAGATGAAAAAGAACAAGAATAAGATCGAAGCCAAGAAGAGGAAGATCGAGTTTCTTCGGCCGGGTTATAAAGCCAAAAAACACAGGAGTCATGCACTGAAAGACCTGGCTATGGTGAAGTGAGACTATTGATACACTCATCACTCTGGTTAAGTGAGACTATTGATACACATCACTCTGGCTATGGTGAAGTGAGACTATTGATACATTCATCACTCAAACACCTGGCTATGGTGAAGTGAGACTATTGATACACTCATCACTCTGGTGAAGTGAGACTATTGATACATTCATCACTCAAACACCTGGCTATGGTGACATTTTTTTTTGTATCTGTAATTTAAAGGGGCACACCAACATTATGGGAAATGCGCTTACCATCTAGAAAGCTATCCGGCTGCAAGCTAGCCTAGCTTAGCACAAATTAATGGAAGCGGATTATGGACCACTAGCCTAGTTTAAAACTCTGGGAGAGGTGTTTTTGGTCAAGGAAATCTATCTTCTTGTCTGACTCTGGAGAAGGCAGTAAGCGCATTTCCCATAATGTTGCTGTGTTCCTTTAAATGTTAAATATCTGACCACATCCCTGCATATCGTAGCCTTCTCTGAGGCCGGCTATGAAAGGTCTGACTGGGTGTCGATGACGATGGTCAGTTCAAGAAGGTGTAAAAGCTACATGACATTCATATAGTGTAGTCTAGAGTTATGAAATCTACTTTTATATCTGTCTGCAACCTCTGCATAAATATCATATAATGATGTGAAAAAAAATCATAAATGTTTTATTGCAGATCATTTACATTGTTTGGAGTGAACTGTATGTAGACTTTTCCTGAGGACTGTATATTGTGCAGTTAAATGTACATCATTGTTTTTCTTTTATAATAATAATAATACTAATAAAAAAAATACTCAAGCGGATCATTTGTCATGGTTTTAGTATTAGCCTACAGTGAAAGATCAATCATATCCAGTGGTTTGACAAGTTATTTTGCGTAGTGTTCAACCCTTTCACTGCCACACAACAGAAGGTTAACCCTTGAAACTTGAAACTTTACTATCACTAACCCGTCGGACATTTACAGGGGCCAGTTTCGTAAGTGCTCTTTGAGAGCGTGTAGCCTGGGGAGGAGGTGGTCAGTCCACATCATTCTATGTGACAGAAGATCTCTGTGTCCAGATGTGTTGATGTCCACTGATTTAACTGGTGGCTCAATCATAAAAAATATATTACGATCTCCATTTGGAACTCCTTAGTCTTGATCGAAATAGAAAAGTCTTGCACTGTCTTCATTTATATTCATCTTTATTACTAAATACAACAGGATGCCTGATGAAGGTTTGATGACTGAAATGTAGTATTTGATAATAAAGACCATTTCTTTTGATGTGACATCTGTTCCTCTGAAGCGTCTGTCCACAACATGCAGGTGTGCAAAATACAGTACTAGTGTACACGGGGTTCGCACAAGGTCCTTAAAGTGCTTGCTTTTTGACACACAAAAAAGTCAAGGCCTGGAATTCTTTGAAAACAGCTAATTTTTTAACATGGTGCTTAAAAAGTCCTTGAAATTCAAATCAACCATTCGCATTGAAAGTTTTGTTCATCCATGATAGTTCTGAATCAAGAAATAGATTTTTTAAGTGACTTAAAAAGTTTAACCAATTGTTGGAAATTGGTTTAATAAAAAAGTAAATTTTTTATATTAATATTTTTTTGCTAAATCAAGTATGCCTCTCTTTGTTAATTACAACAAGCAATGCTGTTTGTTATTTAAGATGAGGTCGGACTCGGCACTGACAGATTTGTGTTCATTGTGCTGCTTTTATAAAGCCTCAAATGACGGCTTACAATATTTCATGAAAGCAAAGTGTTTCGTTTGTCTAAGATTTAAAAAGGTTTAAACTTTACAGCACTGACAAAGTTGAACAAAGTGCTGTACAAGTCCCACAACATTAAAAAAATATATATATATTTATTATTATTTTTTATTTTTTTATCTCGAAGCTTCGAATTGCCCTACTGGTCGGACCTCCACAGGGAGCCGCACACGTGATCGAATATGATTGGACAACGGGCATTGAGGGGCGTGGCTTTGCGAATGGTAAATTCTCAAGATCTCATTCCGTATTTTGTTACAGAAGTGACAACTGTTAAAAGTTTAGAACGTTCGCGTTAATTTATTTAACAGAAGAACCTGCATTTCTCAAACAAGATGTGTGGAAAGGTAAGCTGTTATTATTTTACATTTATTTTAATTTAAGTTAAATGTATTTTAAATGTATTTTAAAGAATGTCATAGAATAGAAATACTTTTATTATCCCGAGGGAAATTTGACACTGCAAATCGCTCAAGTTTTTTTTTTTTATATACCTCTATATATTTTTTTAGGCCGGGCCTTAACGGGCTAAGTTAATGGCGGACTCTTATATATTATATATTATTTAAAAAATTACCGGCGTTAATATTCTCAATCTCATCTCACTGAAGATGTTTTTGTAATAAGACCCTCCCCCCTCCAGAACCACAAAGCATTAAAAAAAAGTATCTTTTCAACCCATGTACATCCAGCCTAAATACACTTTGAATGTGTACAGATGTAAAGGTATACAGTCCTCAAAAACTCTAATAAATGATAATTTGTTCTGTAATGTGTGTATTGGATCCGTTTTGAAATATGACAAAGATGCAACAATAAAGCTATCTAAATCTATAGTTGTTGAAATGCAACAACGGTTATATGTAGCCTGGGTACATTCAAGCAAAGCTCAGATGCCCAGATGTCTTTTCACTGACAAATCATCAGAAATGCTCACTGGGCCTGGTCAGGTTTGTAGTGCCTATTTGGCTGGGAGTCTGCCTGGGAATACCAGGTGTCAAAGTCTTATTCTATTCTATAGTCAGTCTATTTATGGCTGTGAAATGTCTCCTCTGCTAATCCCCTTGGGGAAATGTATTGCATTTGACCCATCCTAACTATTTAGGAGCAGAGGGCAACCACACTCAGTGTGGCACCTGGGGACCAACTCCAGTTGTGATGCCACTACCTTGCTCAAGGGTAATGGCAGGAGACCCAGCATCCATGTCTTGGGTGGGAGGCAACCAGAGTACTCAGAGGAAACCCACATACAACACAGGGAGAACAAACTCCACACAGAAAGACCCCTGCTGGTCAAACCCCTACCCCCTTTCTTGACAGTGTTGAACGCAGGATCATGTTTGTTAGCAGCCTATATATATATATATATAACCCTAACTCTATAGATGACTCCTTGTACATAATTCTAGCTCCTGCTGTGTTGGGGCTGTCATGTCTTTCATCAATGTTCTTTTATTTCACCTAAACAGTTCACTAAAAACAGGTTTCGGAAAACATTTGAGATGATAAATAGGCAATGCAGTTGCAGAATATTGATTCATATTTGATCTACAATGCTTAGTTTCCCATATCAATGCTGTGGTCAGAGCTGGGCAGCTCTATATGCTCACTACGACACCATCAACCACTTCAAACCCCATCTAAAAACACACCTGTTCACATTTCACCCCCTGACTCTTTTCTTTTAAGCTACTGATCCTGTTGTTTTTGTTTATTTTGTGTTACTGTTTCTTCCAAATGGACTGCGCCTTGCTTCCTTTTTCATTTGTTTTATTTTCCTATTGTTACTATACATATATATTCATATTCTTATCTTGCCTTTTATATAGCTTCTCTTTTTATGTAAAGTGTCCTTGAGTCTGAGAAAGATTACACAAGGGCCCGACCCCCTCATGTGTGAATAAATTAATGAAAACTTTATTTAACAGATTGCAGAATGCGTACAATACAGTACGGCTCAATACACACAATTGTTAAGGGGATGCAGACCAGAGAAAGACGTTTGTCTTGTTTACATCAGGGTCCCCCATTTTCAATTCATAGTGACATTTATGACATACACAACATACATGACATCATGACATTTATGGCATAGGGACATACAGGTATATAGTACTGTTATATTTGTGACATATGCAAATATACAGTACTGTTACCCATAGATCCTGACAGAGAGTATGATGGTGAGGAGACTGTACATTAGGAGGGGGTGGGTGGGTGGGAGAAAATATATGCATACGGTGGGGAGGAGACTGTCTATTTGGGGGGGGGGGGGGGGGTTGGACCTTTACGGTGGCCAGTTTCGCATTGCAGCCTCCCATAGGTGCTCTTTAAGAATGGTTTTGAAGGATGGTAGGGATTCACATCTTTTTACGGCTGTGGGTAGGGCGTTCCACATTGTTGTGGCATAATTGCGAAACGTGCTGTATCCAACCAACTTACTGCTTATCTCTTACAGAATGACCTCCTAGACCCTAATCAGTCAGGCTTCAGGACTGGTCACTCCACAGAGACAGCCCTCATTGCGGTCACAGAGGCACTTCACTTAGCAAAAGCGAAAGGCCTCTCCTCTGTCCTGATTCTCCTAGATCTATCTGCAGCCTTCGACACAGTCAACCACCAGATCCTCCTTGCGGCCCTCGCAGGAATGGGAGTGGCTGGCTCTGCTCATGGCTGTCCCCCAGGGCTCGGTTTTAGGACCCCTTCTCTTCTCCCTCTACACTAAATCACTGGGTAACATTATCACGTCTCATGGCTTCTCCTACCATTGTTATGCCGACGATACTCAACTCTTCCTCTCCTTCCCTCCCTCAGATATCCACGTCTCTGAGCGGATCTCGGCCTGTCTGTCCGACATCTCCGCCTGGATGACGACCAACCACCTCAAACTGAACCTAAGCAAAACAGAATTGCTCTACCTGCCGGCCAAATCCTCCCCGCTGACCGACCTTTCAATCACAGTCGAGAATGCAGCTGTGACTGCGTCCCCGACCGCCAAGAACCTTGGTGTTACAAAGGGTCAGATTAAACCGAATATATATATTTATTACTTGAGATATATTGTATAGTATTTGTATATCGTCTGATATCCCTTGTATATTCTTTGTACATATACACGGAATATCCCTTTACCTAGTACAGGCCAGACCATAATATTCGTTCTCCTATTGGACAGCGACCCCCTAGGCGCCACGGCCATACCCCCAATGTCTAGTTCAAAGTCACCGCTAAGACATGTCTCAACATGCCCAGGTTTGCGCAGTAATACGAGACAGAAATAAGGTTGGCACTAGATTATTCACCTTACGTATAAATACGGCGCAGGTGGATACAGATGCACTTAGTAACTAAAAGCAGACGCCTTCACCACGATACAACGTGCTGTGAAGTGGGCCCGTTTTTGCCCCGAAATAGAGCCTTGAGACCGCGTGCAAATTGATAGATGAAGTGTCAGAGTTTAACGCTGTATCGTCGAGTTCGACCTATTCTATTATTAAGTAATAGTCTATTATGTATAGTGTATCGTGCGGCTACCGTTCTACAGTGACCAGCATTACCAACGTTTCATCGTACCGAGCTAGTGTGCTTATCCAGGCTGGGCGGCCTAACCTTGTGCCGCCATCCGAGGAGCCCTAGACGAGAACCGTGTGGATATGTACACTGGATAACCTACACCGACGAATGCAGAGCCCTTTTCGGCTGGATTATATTGCTTTGGTCCTGTGGCTGCTGGAGCAGAGAATCGTCTACCCCCACTACCGTGTGGGATTTACCCTGTGAGGAGCCCCGTCGAGCCCGCCTCTAGGACTCAGAGGCTGGCTAGCTTTCATCCATGCTGCAGTGCATACCGGAGAATAGCTGTTGCTTTGTCTACGGACCAAGGGATTATTGCACCGTCTCCTGTACCTGGAGTCTCTTTATTCCTCGTTGATCCAGACTTTTGCTACCGACAAATCCTCTCCCCTGCTGGCTTACAACCGGAGGGAACCCCCCTAGTATCTCCAGCTGACCTACGAGTGTACCTTATATAATTCTTATGCTACAGGTGGTATTAATTATCCCCTTCGTAATATGCTCATGGACTTACGCTCTTGACCTATTCATGCACATTCTTCGCCTTACAAGCGCGACTCTAATTCTCAATACTGTAAGATAATATTGATGCTCTTCTAATAAATATTCCAAACAGGACTTTCTTTGTTAAGCCGTGTTATTGTGTGGGTGTTCATCACATATACATGTGTACTGTATGGCCAGTAGTAATGTACATAACTCAGTAGTGGTTTAATGATACCATACTTATTCAATACAGTCAGGGAATTGTACCCCTCAGTTACACTTGGTGTTGTCCTCGACGACCAGTTGAACTTCTCTGCTCACATCGCAGCGACGACCAGAACCTGCCGATTCCTCCTGAGCAACGTCAGAAGGATCCGCCCCTTCCTGACAAAAGAAGCCACCCAACTCCTCGTCCAATCAACAGTCATCTCCCGCCTCGACTACTGCAATGCACTGCTCACTGGCCTCCCGGCCACTGCCACTAAGCCTCTTCAACTCATTCAGAACGCAGCGGCCCGCCTGATCTCAAACCTACCGAAGTCGGCCCATGTCACCCCACTTCTTAGGGACCTGCACTGGCTCCCCATTGCTGCACGAATCCGCTTCAAGGCCCTCGACCTAGCATACCGTGCGGCAAAGGGAACTGCTCCCGCCTACCTCCGGTCAATGGTCTCTAACTACACACCCTCAAGACCCCTACGCTCTGCATCTTCTGGCCGCCTCAGACCTACCCCTATCCAAGCTCCGGGAGGGTCATCAAAGAGAAGTCGCCTATTCTCAGTCCTTGCCCCACAATGGTGGAATGAACTACCCACCCCAGTTAGGACAGCCGAATCACGTCCAATCTTTCGCCGTCGACTAAAGACGCACTTCTTCAACCATTATCTGAATAAAAAAAAAATATTATAAAAAAAAAAAATCTAACCCTAACTAACCATACTGTCATGCACTTGTCCTAATAAACTAACCTACACTGTAGCACTCAACACTTTGATGAACATTGTTGCTCAGCTGATAGAGTTGTGCCCTTCCTGATGGCTTGTCGTACAGAACTTGTAAGTCGCTTTGGATAAAAGCGTCAGCTAAATGACTAAATGTAAATGTAAATGTGTTTAGTCCCTTGTTTGTGCCGAATCTGGGTTGCACATGATTTGTGGAACTCCCTCTGGTGTTGTGGGCGTGGTATTCACAGTATTTCGACATGTTCATGGGTACCTGTGTGGGTGTAGTGTATCTTGTAGACCAGGCCCATTGCAAGTTGCTGTACTCTGTCGTCTACTCTAAGCCATCCTAGGTAGTCAAAGCTGAGGTGGGTTCTAGGAGTAAGGTCAAGTAGTAGTCTGACCAGTTTGTTTTGTGATGTTTGTAATCTTGTTTTTAGCGCCTTTGAGGTGCTTTGGTACTATGAGGATGAATGAATGAATGAATGAATGAATGAATGAATGAATGAATGAAAACTTTATTTAACAGATTGCAGAATGGGTACAATACAGTACGGCTCAATACATACAATTGTTAAGGGGATGCAGACCTGAGAAAGACGTTTGTCTTGTTTCCATCAGGGTCCCCCATTTTCAATTCATATAGACATTTATGACATACACAACATACATGACATTTATGGCATAGGGACATATAGGTATTTAGTACTGATACATTTGTGACATAAACGGTATTCAAATATACAGTACTGTTACCCCTAGATCCTGACAGAGTATATATGATGTGCAGACCCTTTTTGTGCAGAGGGGTCACTCTCGCAATTTTGAAGTCCTTGGGGACGTGTCCCTGTTTTATAGAGAGGTTTATTATGTGTGTGATGACTGGGGTGATGGCGGTTGCTGCGTCTCTGAGGAATTTGGAGGGGATGTTGTCATGGCCAGTGGCCTTGTTAGGTTGGAGGGCGCTCAATTTTTTGAGTACCTCATCAGTTGTTACCATTTCAAGTTTGAAGTCATCTTTGTGGACCCCTAGGTTTTTGTAGTATTCTACTATGTGTTCTACCCCATAATGCCCAGAGTGGGTAGTTTGTTTGTTTACCAGTGTTGTGGCTATGTTTGTGAAGAAGATGTTTAAGTAATTGGCTACATCCAGCTTGTCTGTGATGAGCGTGTTGTCCGTCTTTATGTTTATGTTTGAGAATCTGGTTTTAAGTTTTTTACTGCAGCCTAGTTGATTATTGAGTAATTTCCAAAGTTCGCGGGGTTTGTTTTTGTTTTCCTCAGTTTTGTCGTTGATGAAATTTCTTTTTGCGGTTCTGATCATGTGCAAGCATAGTCGTAGTACCCTTGAATGAGTGCTCCTGCCAGAGTCTTCAGGGTATTCTTGTTTACCAGAGAGGAGATCCGGTACAAGAATCGAGTTCGTTGGTTGACTTTTTTTATTACATTGGATGCCATTTTGTCACAGGAAAGATTTGCCTCTAGGATGGAACCTAGGTATGTAATTTCGTCTTTCCTTGTGGCATAGGAAGGAGGGAAACAGCTTAAAGCAGAACGGAAGAGGAGGAAGTGCCTCTATTAGCAGGCTACCTCGCTGAAGTTTTGCAAAACAAACAAGATAGTGAAGTAACAATTTAATTCATATGGCCAATCAAGTTAAGATTAAGTTAAAACTAGCTAGATAAATAATATTGATTATTTATATTTGAGATATCTGAGGGGCTGAAGGCTAGGGGCCCTTGGTTTTGGTGTAACCAGATTAACCTCACACAAACACCCATTGCCACACATATAGACACACTCACATATTCGCCATTGTGACACTCCCCCGCTAACTCACCCACCAGGACATTTTGAGACCACCAATTCATCTAAAACGGGACAAACTGGTTTCAGGATAATATTTCTCCTATAAGAAGGGAGAGTTAAAGGGTAAATGCACCCAGTAAGATACTTGAACCACTGATATTTCTCCTATAAGAAGGGAGAGTTAAAGGGTAAATGCACCCAGTAAGATACTTGAACCACTGGTATTTCTCCTATAAGAAGGGAGAGTTAAAGGGTAAATGCACCCAGTAAGATACTTGAACCACTGATATTTCTCCTATAAGAGGGAGAGTTAAAGGGTAAATGCACCCAATAAGATACCTGAACTACTGATGTTCTCCTGTAAAGAGGACGAGTTAAAGGGTCAATGTACCCAGTAAGATACTTGAATCTCACTGATAACATATTGATTATAGTTGAATCACTGCTGGTTCTCCTGTAAAGAAAGATGGTTTAAAGGGTCATTCCACCTGATAAGGTATTTGCATTCCTATAACCTTGAATATTTCTATTGGTACTTTGTTCGTATTACACCTGCAAAGGAAGAGTTTAAAGGGTCATTTCACCTAATAAGGTACTTGCATTCCCTGCACACTTAAAGGTTTAAATTAATATGTTTAACCATGCACTTACCTATTGAAATGATAAACTGATATAGAGTTTACTGAACGATAAACTATTATAGAGTTTACTGATCTGCAAATTCAGAAGAAAGATAATGAGTTACTCACGAAAAAGGGATACATCGGGCGGCTACGTGGTGCAGTGGGCAAGGCGCTCACCACGAATACTGGAGGCTGGGCTCAAACATATCATCTCCCTGTTCGAGCCCAGCGCTCCACATTGCTTTCAGTTTAGCTGGTCGTCCGCACTAATACACATTGGCAGTATTAGGGGGAGGGAAACTGATGGGTGGGGATCGGGCGTTGTGGACAGCGACTCCTACAGGTCGGTTGGTGCGCCTGCGCAGTAGAATCAGGAAGCGACGGGGGCGGGGCCCCTCCAAAGCCCAGACCCCCGACGCTGAAAGATCGAGCCATGCAGGTGGAAAGATGCGACTGCTGTTACCTCGAGTATCGGAGGGGACTCGTGCTATGTATGACTTAGTCCACATTGCAGCCGGCTTGTGGGAGGCATGAAACAGCGTGCAAAGACAGGGGAGGGTTGAATTGGACGATACGAAATTGGGATGGGAGAAAAATAGAAAATGGGAGAAAAAGTGGATCAAAAAAGAAAAAGGGATACATCTAATGTCCAACTTTAAACCTAGCTTTTAGCTAGTGATAACCTCAGAGACGTCTGAACCGAACCAAATGTGTTGATCCAATCAACATAGGACTTGATATCGAATTAACCTTCCTGAAAGAGGGAGTGGTTAAGAAAATAACCAAAAAGGGATACTTCACTTTACGTTTGTATGTATTGTAATTGTCTAGCTAGCGCTGTTGTGAATAAACTACCGGTCACTGTTATAACCTTGTCTTTGGTCTACTACTCCTTTAACTGTGTATGTATATTACTCCTCTCCTCATTCGAACCTAGAACTGGTCCATGGCAAACAGCTGTTACTGTTAGTGACACAAGTGCTACACATACTTGGCTGAAAATAAACTTTGCTGCCTGTTGTGAATGTGTTTTTCCCTGTAGGCTAATACATAAGTAGGCATACATTTTTGCAGTTGAGCAAAAATTAGCAGTTGAGTAGGCTATGTGCTGTGTTTTTATGTCTTCCATCGAGGACCACCTTGGAAATAAGTGTTTTAATTAATCCTTTCAGGTGATATTCTCAGGAATACAAATTGGTCAAGATAATTTGTTTTTATGATGTGTTTTTAATTTCCAAATGCAAATCTAATCAAATAAAAAAAGCAGTTTTTGCAGTTGAGCTACAGGTGTAGTATATTATACAGCCTTTTCATGCATCTTTATCAAGGGAACCCTTATTCTAATGATTTTTTAAATAATATTATGATGATACGATATGGACCTATAGTAGTTGGGTCATCTGTGGCACTTTGTTTCTCAATGGATTTGTCATAGGAGGGTTAATAAACAAATTTAGCGGGGTGTATTTTTTTAAAAGGCGGGGGGAAATTGTGAGACTAAAATCCAAAATGGCTGCCGTGGAAATGAACTTTTTAATGGTTTGACCTACAATGATGCACAATACATGGTACCAGCCCCCTCTCTGTCATGTACAACAGCCCCCTCTGTCATGTACCAGCCCCCCTCTGTCATGTATACCAGCCCCCCTCAGTCATGTACCAGCCCCCTCTCAGTCATGTACCACAGCCCTCTCAGTCATGTACCAGCCCCCTCTCAGTCATGTACCACAGCCCCCTCAGTCATGTACCAGCCCCCTCTTAGTCATGTACCACAGCCCCCTCAGTCATGTACCAGCCCCCTCTTAGTCATGTACCACAGCCCCCTGTCATGTACCAGCCCCCTCTTAGTCATGTACCAGCCCCCTCTTAGTCATGTACCACAGCCCCCTCAGTCATGTACCACAGCCCTCTCAGTCATGTACCACAGCCCTCTGTCATGTACCACAGCCCCCTCTCAGTCATGTCATGTGCCTGTCTCTCCCCTTTCTTGTTGCGAGCTTGAGCCAGCTCGTAACATTACTATAATCAATATAAACAAGTATAGAGGGTGCCGTTTCCCCACAAATGAGAGCTTGGGGTTTTAAGATGCAAAGTAAAACAAGTGATGAAAAAGAGGGAACCAGTAAGGGTAAATAGACTTTATTCTTTTTTTCAAAGCAGTGTTTACAGTATTCAAATGTTACTTTATTTCTTTATTTCACAGCTTACTGCGGGGCACTATTCACTTAAATGCAACTTTTAGAAAAACAAACAGAAACTCTATGTACAACCATTCATATCTGACAGGCAAAGATATTACACTTTTTTTTGTGTTCTTTTTTTTCTTCCTTTTTTTTTTAAATGTACATATACACATATGCTACAATTGCCAGATCAAGACATTAAAGCACATTTCTTTACAATGTTAAATACACACACACACCTGAAGCGTAGCTGGGATGAAAATCCTAAACAGTTCCGAGATGTCCTTACAGTGGTTCTGAATTAGTTTTTTGGAGCAGATAAGACAAAAAGACACTAACTAACAGCCTATAAACATTATGAAACAAAACATGTTGTATTTTAGTTTTCTTTTTACAGAATTGATGGTCGGATTTGAATATCCGTAAGGGCACACGTACTACTGTAGTATGTGGCAGTAGAATTCGACAAGCTGTAAACAGAGCGCGTGTATGTAAACAATAGCAAGACAGTACACTAAAGTAACAATTTCCCAAAGACTCGACCCCAACTTGACAATGTGTGTACATTGTAGCATCAAATTAAATTGGTGAATGTTCTGCACAATAGCTTGCTTTGCAATTATCGAAGCCTTCAGAAGATGAACCATACAAATCTGTTTTAATGTGGAGTGTGAATGTGCTCTACTGTAACTTATGTACACAACCTCTACCTTTCTTTATACACAATTTGTATGGTCTTAAACATTGAATGTACACAACTTACGGTTTTTGGATAACATTTGAAAACTTACAGCAGACGTAAATAATTCTTCCTCAGATGGATTCAATAAGAGCTGTAGTACACACATTTCAAATTAGCATCGAGCCAGAGTCAATAGCAAGCCTTTTTTGCATGTGATTTTTTTTGCCTTTTAAATCTTTTGCATTACGTGTTTTTATTATGATTTTGGAACACTTTCCATTTATTTAACAGGATTTCATGTGCTTAAATGATTTTAAATGTGTATGTCTAATGATAGTACATATCAAAACCTTTTTACATGTGTATGTTTAGTGATAGTACAAACTTGCTACCACATATCATCCCATGTATCTCAAGTTATATATTGATGGGAGAATATGTGAAAACAAAGTTTTGATGTGCTGAAAATTACACATACACGTGAAGTCATATAAATCACATAAAATATTCCAAAAGCATGAAATCCACGTTTTTCATGCTTACGGTTTCATGTTCAACCGGAACATACAACCAGACAGGAGATCTGAACAGATGACCTCTTAACGTCACAGCTAAAAAGAAAAAGGCAAGCACAGGCAGACAGGTAGACAAACACAGCTATGTCTATTCCGTCTTTGCCTTTTCTTAGCTACAGTAGATTAAGGTTACACAGGAGAGCGTGCGAATGGACCATCCCATCTAGTTTCGGTTTCTTCTTGGAGCTATGGAGACATGTTGCTACAGCAACACACACCTAGGAACAATTGTAACTGAATATCACTACCGTCAAATGAAGACTGTATATTCAAAAAGTCAACTTTCCAGGAATTCGGATAAACGCATGTTATTGGAATTCTACAATAGATTTTTAACGAGTTTCATGGGTCCCAGGGTCATTACATTTAATCCATTTAGGACCATGTAAACCTTCACTTCAACTAGAAACATGAAAAAAAAGCACTAAAACGAGAGTTAAAAAGGTTTTCATGCCGCAGCATCGTCAATGTTTCAGCTATTGGGAAAAGAAAACCTGGAGCTGCTCTCGTTTGACACGTTCGAGTGACGTTTACACGTTCGGAGCTCTTCAAGTACCGGGAAAGGTAAACCGCTCCTTAAGCACTTCAAATATTTGAATCTATTTAAATATGCTTTACCCTGGGGATAAACTATGGCCACAACACACACACACACTCTTGAGACCTTCTCCCAAACATGTTCACTTAAATGAGTATAAAAACTACCATTTTAGAAAGTCATATTGTACAATATTCAAATTCTCTTTTTCTAAATGGAGAAAATACACTGTGCATTATGTACAGGCAAACAAAAAATAGATTTCAGCACTTTTGGCGTAGGCTTGTTTTTAAGGAACCAAGAGATAAACGTAACTATCGCATAGTACTCCCGAAACCTCCGTACAACAGGCAAGTGAAGAAAAAAGTAAGTAGTAAAGTAAGCCCACTATTGAGATAGAAAACAGTGTCATTCTTGAGACAAAAGACAATGTTTTAACCAAATATGTTGGTCCTCTATTCAGAAAAGATCTCTAGTTGTTCCGTTCACAGGCCGTTGCATAGGTCAGGAGCAGGCTGGACTTCTGGAAGTCTCGTTCTTGATTTTGAACCTGGCTCGACACAAACCTGGAAGATCTCTATTCAAATCCAAATCAAAACGTGAAGTGTAATATAGCCTTTTGTAAGCCTACCAGTAAACTAGACTAAAGCCCCAAATTGTTAATAATTTGTTTCATGACAAATCACCAATAACGGTACTTCTTCTGACAAGGCTGCCCACCCCAGAGATGGTAATTGAAATTGAGATGTCGCCTCACCAGACTTCGGATCTAGTCGGGGCCCAAGCATGGATATGAAGCTCTATTCTGGACTACAAAGAATCCCATTACCAACGATGACTTCTCCATAGAAAGATGAGCAAGCCTACTCTCTTTACATGTATGAAAAACTAAATTAATCCGAGCAAAGGCGGATAAAAAAAAAAAGAATAAAAAAAACATTATGTTGTTCTCCATTGTTCCGACCGGGTCTGTGTTGGGTTTAGTTTCGGGCCGGTTCAGTACGTATCACTTCCAACACCACACAGTGTGAAAATACCTCAAATGGTTTACATCATCATGTTACAATGCGACCTGCAACCAAATGCCCTGCCTTTTACATGACGTGTGAAAGAACATGGAATGTTCAAATTACAATCAGGATCGACGCAGCAGCCCGTGAGGTCATAACCACTTCCAAAAAACAAAAACATGAAGCCAGCGTGACTTTGTTACAGTAAAAATGTTGCGCGTTAGTGACGTATTGCACACGAGAGCCTTGTCGGACATACAGTAGATGTCTGTGTTGACCTTCGAGGGGGAATTGGGGATGTACATAAGATGCGCTCTGGTCTGGAAACCAAAAAAACAGACGGACCCTCAGTATGACACATCTGGAAACTATTTCCATTGTACACCCACTTTTTTGGTCAGAGGATGTGGAACTAGCATTGCGTTAAATATCTAAGTGGGTTTGGACCACAAAATATATTGGGGGGGGGGGAGGGGCTAAAGTCACTCAGGGTAGCAGGACGGCACTGGCCTTTCGGGGGAAACATTTCCCCGATCCATGTTGTGATTTCCTCCGCTTGGTTATTCGGTACACAAAGCAGGTGCCGTTATCGCCTTTTCAGTCGTTAAGACATTAGCTAGGTCTCGTTCTCACAATGGGGGCTTTTTAGTGTAAGAAGTGCTTATGAGCAGTTAATCAAGGTTTGTATCGACAATTAGGTGAAGGTCTGGGATTGGCTTAAGGCTGTGTCACTCCCGCCGTGTGCCACACATCGATCATGAACGAGAAGAGAAACCCTTTCCCACCATGACGCTTTAAGTGCTTGGAGAGCCCCTTTACAACTCCAATCCAATTATCATCATCATCATCGTTGCGATTATCCTAGATTTGCGCCGTGGTAGTTAATATGATAATGGAGTTGTTGAGGTTTTCTAGGTGGAGTTACAACTTCACAAAAATGCCCTCACAACAAACTGGAAGGTCTGCTGCTAGTTGACAAAACACGACGTCATGATGTTGAAGGGGAGACTGTCAAAATGTGGGTCATTCAGTGGCGCAGCTACGAGTAGATGAAGACTGGATCCATACACACTCGGCCGAACTGGCTCTTCCCTAAAGACACCCCTTGGGGGCGCTGTACAGTCAACTTCATGAGGAGGAGGAGGAGGGGGAGAAGATGGTGGGATGGGGCTCTTATTCTGGAAGGTTGAGTGCAGCCACCTCCGGCTTCATCTTGAAGTACTGGTTGAAACGGAGGACCGCATATCTGAGAGGGGACGAAAAGAAAACACCAATGATTAACACATCCAGTATAACATCAGATTTACATTGGATACATGCATACCATATTTTGTTACCAATTACAATTTCTAGCTGGTAATCAGTCATCTGTAAAAGATTACGTCTTGAAAGAACACTCTGCAAAGACAGTATATACTTAAGTCACAGTGCAGAACTACATCCGTTATGTGCACACTGTGCCAAACTAAGATAAAATGGGATACAATAGGAGTCAAGATTAAGATACCCCTGCACAAAACAAGCATACATTCATAAATATGGACTTTAACTCAGGATATCACACAGCCCACCGCTGATCCATTACAATGTTGTTAATTTGCCAAGTTGACATGATCAATTGGTGACACGCACATCCCAGCAACAAAGTCTAACATTACAGAGTGACGCACATCAAACAAGTTGTCAGAGATGATTTATCAATTGGTGACTGACAACACATCACATCACAAGAGCAAAGTCCAGCATTACGGAGTGATTAGGGCTGCAACTAACGATTATTTTGGTAGTCGACTAATCTGTTGATTATTTTTTCTATTAGTCGACTAATCTAACGATTATTTCTGTCACACCCTCCATCTCTGCTTTTCCGGGCTCTTAGCAGACTTCTTAGCTTAACATAACAGACCGACAGTAAGTTTGGGGGAACTAATGGGATAACTGGGGTTGCAACAAAAGTGCAACTAGGGCTAAAAACACAATGAAATAAAATAATAATAATAAATAATATATCCTTCTTAGCAGACTTCTTAGTTTAACATCCCAGGGAACTAATGGGATAACTGGGGATGTTGTTTGCTCCTGACAAGAGTCTCAAAGTCCGGGGTGATGGTAGACAAAGCAACTCTGAGGTCATGCTCAATGTCCAATCTGTTCCTCTGCTTTGTCTTCAGCTGGACCAGAGCTGAGAAGCCACAGTCAAAGATAGGTAGCGAAATCTTTTTTTACGACGCATCGCCGCAAAAATTCGGCGTCGACGAGTTTTTATGATCGATGTCGTCGATTATGTCGACTAAACGTTGCAGCCCTACGAGTGATGCACCTCAAACAAGTCAAGAGATGTTTTACACAGGGTGCCCAAGTGGCGAACCACGTACTGCACTGCGTCGCAACACGGCCGACCCGGGTTCGATTCCCGGACCCGCCGTTCTTTGCCGAATGTCTTCCCCGCTCTGTCTCCCATTTCTCCTCTCTCTCTCTCTCTCTCTACCGGACTGCCCGGTAGCAAAAACTAAAATATAAAAACCTACAAAAACATAACTTGTCCGAAAGGACAAGTAACATTTAAGAGATGTTTTACAGTGGACTCGAGACTTATACATACTCAGGGTTTACAAAATACAGACATTACAAAATCAAATTCAAGGACTTTCAAGTACTTTTCCAGGCACTATTTTTCATTTTAAAATGGCATTTAAAAGGATACAATTCACTTTTAAATGCTGTTTTTTTCTTCAAAATAATTCGATCCAATATGTATGGCTTAAAACCAATTTCCGACAATTAGTTACACTTTAAATAAAGAAATATATATTTCTTGATTCAGAAATGTTTTATCATGGATGAACAAAACTTTCAATGTGAATGGTTGATTTGAATTTCAAGGACTTTTTAAGCACCTTGTTAAAAATGGGCTGTTTTCAAGGAATTCCAGGCCTAGACTTTTTGTAAAAAAATCAAGCACTTTAAGGACCTCAGCCTTATCGAATGTACATACAGGGGGTTTCCCCCAGCTATCGGGGAGGCTTCGTTATTAACCTTTCCAGCGTGGCAGGTTTTTCTACAGACTTAAAAAAGGTGTTGAAGATTCTCAAAGATCACAGAACGTTCTTGGAATAAACATAAGGAAATCGGAACAGATTGAGAAGTGTTATGCTGAGGATAAAACAATTAGAACTCATTCAGAAGCCAAAAAGGAGGCACTTCTGTAACTTAGTCAAATGCATTACACAAGAAGAAGTGCCGACTGCCTGCTTGAACCTTATATTCATGTGCATGTCTTTTTTTTTAAGTGTCTTTTCATACCGGATTTCATTAAAGTATGCCAAACTATATGATGCGTCGCTGTCCAAATAATTATAATAAATATATTAACCCTTTCACTGCCGCACTACCAAAACGGTTAACCCTGTCACTGAGACGATTCACAGAAGGTTAACCCTTTCACTGCGGCGACCGTCGGTTGTGTGATAGTAAAGGGTTAACACTTTGAGTGCCGGGACCCGTCTTTAGACGTCTTTGCTGGCCATGCTAAAGTTGCCGGAGGATGCGTTACGTCGTCCTTATATCAATATTTCAAAAATCTGTGATTTTTGTCCCCTCCGCTGGCCTGAGATCCACCAGCAGGACCCACTGAGCTCTCTGGCGGTTCAGGAGCGCCATCTGGTGGCCGATCGGCGCAATCGCCAAACAGGATGTTGAATAGAGGTTGTCATGACGACCGTAGTACTTCCGGGCGCTCGCTATAGTTCATGGGACTCTGGCTCGTCACGCTACACGGTGATCGATTGGCAATAACTCGATAAACAACATGATTTGGACGTATATACCATTATACAAGCTGGAGATGGACCGGGTAAAAATATATCCCATAATGATAAGATTTCTACTCGACGATGATCGCCCAACGGCGCGCAGAGACTGGGGTGAGTTTCAACGTGTAACGTTACCGTCTTCGATACTAACTGCTATTATCAACATTTGACCCACATTAGATGATTGGTATAACGCTGCCCACGGAATTATAAACGCCCCCTCGCCCATCCGGTCAACATCAGATGACGTGTAGTAACTTCTAGAAGTACGTCTAGTTGGAATTTTTTATATCGCGCTGATTGCCATCAAACTGTATTTCATCATCAATATAATGCATTTGGGGCTATATATCACGTTCTGGAGAAAGCTGCAGAAAGAGATGAAAACATACTTATACATTAGACCATACTTTACTATGAATATGTGAATGAAAAAGTTTAACGTTGCTACACAATGAACAATACATATAGGACTTTGAATGGGCCCTAATAATGGCAATGTAGCAATAGAATTTAAAAAGTTATAGCCCTGCAAAGAAGGGGACTTTCTCCATAGACAAATAGCGCTGGCAATCTATGGTATATCATGAATTTAACCTTAGGCAGCCAAAGTGTTAACCTTCTGTCGTGTGGCAGTGCAAGGGTTAAAAAACAACAACAATAATAATCCAAGATGGAGACATACCCCATGAAGTCGAAATCGATGGTGGAAAACTTGGCCTGAATCAGAGCCCACAGACCCCAGAAGAAATGAGATGCCTAGAGAGAGAGAGGGAGAGAGAGAGAATTAGCACACATCACTGTGCCGCTATCTTGAACTGAACTGAACCGAGTTTCTTACAAACACCACATGGTTATTCAAGCGCGGACAATTCAACATAGTTTCCAGTTTCCCCCGTAGGAGTTCATTTAGGACGGGAGAGGACCAAGCTCTATGGCGAGGACATGTGTGACACAGAAACACAATGCAGATCACTCCTTTCTCTGCACAGTACACAGAGGTGGTCAAGGGTGAGGGGGGGGGGGGGGTTGGCTGAGTCTCATGGGGGTTACTAACTGATAACGCTGGAAAAAATTTACCTTTTTCACCCTTGACCATTGATTCAGATGTCAAGCACAATGTCAAAGTGTCTCTCACTGAACAGGGATGATCTTTTTGCCAGCTTCAATTAATGCCGTTAATTATAATTAATCGTTTCAAGAGATAATTGAGTCATTCCAGAAAATAAACCTGGCAACAAGGAACCTCCGTTTCTTATTTTTCAAGTACAGTACGTCTTGAAACAAGATTATCATGAAGTGAACATTCCTGCAACCAGCAAGATTAGATAGTTTTACGTAAGATATGTAATAATAATAATATTTACCAATACACAGGATATGTTATTGTCCCTTGTGCCACAGAGACTAGGGTTGAGTACACACACTTCTAGAATGTGTCCAAGATCTACCCCCTCTACACCCACGGCACTACATGCCTACAAGAAAAGATAAAACTGATTCACTGAAACACTTTGACGCCAGGCTACAAGGCTAAGGCTATAGATAATGCTAATCTACAAAAGGAAATGTACCACGGTGGCCATTTTGCTCTCATTTCAACCTGAGCATCCCAACCTGAGCATTGACATAAGATCAAAATGGCTGCTGTGTGAATATGTGTCAATCAATAGATCCAGCGTTATCAACTTCAAACAAATGCAGACCCTCTAAACACAGCAGGGGTGTAAAAGGTACCCAGAAATTATACTTAAGTGAAAGTATGGGTACAGTCTCAAAAGTAAAAGTCAGAGTATCTAGCTAAAAACACACTTGAGTAAAGTCAATACGTTTCTAAATGTACTTAAGTACTAAAAAGTCAAAGTAAAAACTTTTTTCTAACAGTCTATTCTGATAGCAGGTGTTTAATCAAAGATCCCCGCTTTCTAGTCTTGCACAAGGACCAATCAGCATGGGTATGGGCGGGTTCATTTTCCATAGATGGGGATTTGATTTTTAATAAAGTGCGGCCGCAGGATTAATAACGTTAACGTTAGTTTGGCCAGAGAAACAAATATACTAATTAAAATAGTTGGACCTGCGAGATTTGTACATTGTAGGTCTGCATTTTAAGGAGTAAAAAGTATGTTTTTTTTCTCTCTGAAATGTAATTGAGTAAAAGTACAAGTATACAAACCTAATAATACTTGAGTAAAGTACAAATCCCAAAAAACAGTACTTAAGTATTGTAACAAAGTACAATTACTCAAGTACTTTACACCCCTGGAACACAGGTTATGAGTAACACACATAGTTAAACACATCTCAACAAAGCTTTTTTTAAATATTTTAAAGAAAACAAACTACCGGTAACCAAACCAGAGGGCAAGATGAAAAAAATAACTAATTTTTTTTTGCAGTGTACTGTGTAGTGTGTACTGTGTGCTACATGCTGGATACTTCCGTGGAGGTTAACGCATCTCAACCCACATTCACAACCGGTATTGCAGGTTCTGACCCACTTAGTGCTGGGGTTTCTGTTTGTTGAGGCAACACCCTGTGCTAATCCTGACACCTGCCAACGAAAACAAAACCAAAACTTCTCCCTGGATGCTATTGTCTGACCGATTGTCTGATTTCATTCACCTACAAGTAGGTCCAGCCCCATGGCTTAGGGACGTGTTGCTCTACAAACAAACACCAATGTCCAGTAACTTGGAATATGGTGCAAATTCAAAGCAGTTTTTTCACCCTCCCTCCCTCCCCCAAATTAGCTATACTGTAAATTTGATGATTTAAAATGGGGTTATTAAGTACATGGGCAGATATATTGGTCATTGGAAGTTATATATATCTCGGTATAACTCCGCTCTACTGAAGACATATCAATCTGATCTTTTATTTAGTCTTTCAGTGCAACAAGCAGAGCACCTTGTTGTTCTTTCCTTTATTAAATTCCTTTCTTTCATTAAAAAAACAAATCCTCTTTCCTTTATTCAATTCCTTTTTCATTTACTAAACATTTTTCATTTATCAAATTTAGGTAGGCCTATTTTATAATTACTCTTTGATTTTATTGTCTGTAAACACAAATATGTTTTAGAAAAGTGCTGGATTAAGTTTATTTTTAGGTAGTAGTGGTAGTAGTATAAACAATGTTAATTCAGTGACCTTTCTAGAATATTCTAGAGTACCACAAGACAGCAACAGGTTTGTTTTTCCAATGCTTTTATGCTAGTAAACCTTCAATACCCCAGAGGCATTTCTGAGAGAAACATTTGCTTAGGGGCTAAACATGCTACCTTGGAAAATAAGCCCGCCCTCTCTCCAGCTTGTGACCTGCATTCAGTGTTTGTTGTTCTGAAAGTTTGTGGTCAAATAAAAACCTCACCAAGTGGGTCGGCAGCAGCCCAATGGTTGAGAGAAGTGAGCTTGTAACCAGATGGTTGCCCGTTTGGTTTCCCTGCATCGCTGGGACCCTCTGGGTGGGGAAGTGAACGAGATATGCAACTACAGCTGAGGTGCCTTTGAGCAAGGCACTTACACCCCCAACTGCTTCATTCTTCATTAGCATTTCCAGCAGACTAGACACGTTGGAACTAGGGGTATCACAATTAGGGATGCACCGAATGGGAAATTCTTGGCCGAAACAGATACCGAAAATAGGAAACAGTTGGCCGAAAACCGAATGCCGAAAGGTCGAAAATGATTCATATAATAGATTTCTTTTTACCAATGTTGTTCAGCTACCGGATTATGGAAAAATATATGATTATGGCCAAACTTAACTTAAATAATAAATAATCACTATTATGGGTCCATAAAACATTTATTCAGCACTTCTGAATGCATACAGTACATTAATTCCAAGTCAAGTGCATTTTCTTTTCTCTGTAGGATAACTACAACAAAGTGCATTCAGAACAAAGCCAATGTGCTTTAAAACTGCATAAAGATCTGCACACATGAGATGGAGAATAGCTTATAGCAGACTTAATGATGTTACTGTGGTGGCTACAGTAAGCATTTTATATAAAAGTACTTATTTTTGTATGACAACTAATAAAGAAACTTGAACTACTGTCATAATTCACGGCGTTCTAGCCTACATGGAAGGACTGTTGTATTTACTACATCTCCCGTGACTATTAGCGGGGGATGACGTAGCTTTAAGAGAGACTAGTGAAAGAGGACCGGAAGCCTTGTTAGCTAGCTTAACGCCAACGTTAATCAAAAAGGTTTTTAACCGCAACGGGCATATAGTAATGGTGAGGATATAAAGCATGTTAACACTTTCTTTGCCAGGCTTATGTACATCATTATACCATCCTCTGCCAGCTCTATTTGTCTATGGAGAAGTTCCCCTTCTTTGCAGGGCTATAACTTTTTAAATTGTATTGCTAAATTGACATTATTATGGCCCATTCAACGTCAATTATCTATCGTTCAGGATGTAGCAACGTTATACTTTTTCATTCACATATTCATACTAAAATACGGTCTAAAGTATAAATATGTTTTTATCGTTTTCTGCAGCATTCTGCAGAATGTGATGTATAGCCCTAAATGCATTATATTGATGATCAAATACAGTTTGATAGCGATCGGCGCAAGATAAAAAATTTCAAATGGACGTGCTTCTAGAAGTTACTACTTATCATCTGATGTTGACCGGATTGGGGGGGGGGGGGGGGGGGTCGTTTATAATTCCGTGACCAACGTTAGATGATTCATCTAGTGTGGGTGATATGATCATTAGAGCAGTTTGTATCGAACACTGTAAAAAAAACGCTGAATCTTACCCCAGTCTCCTCAGGCCGTTGGGCGATGAGCGTGGAGCAAAAATATTCCTATTATGGGATGTTGAAATATGCGATCCATCTCCAGGTTGTATAATAGTATATACGTCCAAATCATGTTGTTTATCGAGTTATTGGTAACGGATCGCTATCCATTGTGTCGAGCCCGAGTCCCGGGACCTATAGCGAGTGGTCTGACCGATTTTGGATGAGCACCAGTTTCCGTTTCCGGTTTGGGCGATCCGCCGATCGGCCACCAGATGGCGCTCTTGAACCGTTGGAGAGTTGAGAGGGGATCAACAGTAGATCTCAAGTCTCCGCGGGAGAAATATGATTGCGATCACAGATTTTTGAAATATTGATCTCAATGACGTTACGGCGTCATTGGCAGAATTAGCGCGCAGAGTTTACATAGAAACAGCGCGACTCCCGAGTCCCAAGAGGAGTTATCACAGGCTGCAGAACGCAGGATTGAAGAGCTCACGTTGTGCATGTAATGACTGAAACCGCGTTTTGATGACATCATCACAACAACACGCGTTAGGTTACAGGTTGTTTCTGTTCTTTGACATTCTGTGATATATTTTCGGTGAAAAAACTCTTTCGGCAGCCGAATATTCGGTGCATCCCTAATCAAAATGCATCGATCCTAAGGTAGAATCGCATCGTGGTCAAATTAAGAGATTCATGATGTATTGAATCGTTGCCTGAAGAATCGTAATCGAATCGAAGTGGGGTCAAATATTTACACCCCTAGTTGGAACACATTGCTACCATTTTGAAGCATCATCATTTTATATAAATGAGGATTTAATGCCATTTAATAATTTGATGTAATCTAATGAACTGGGACAGCCCTACTATACGTCTACACCGCCTTGCTGGGTGCCTGTTGACAAGTCTGATTAGATTTGGTTGCCCGGCAAAATCTAAAAATAAGTTGCATGGGGGAAGAGTCTGCACCCAGCGAGCACGTTTTTCCTGCTGAGCGGCGTACTGTACAACGTTGGCGGAAAGTAGTGGAAAAGGGGTAGGATTAAATAAGTGTATACTTCTGCCTACTCCTTTTCGAACATGTAAATTGAGTTGTTTTGCTTTTGTTTATTATATATATTTTTTTTAAATAACATTTCTTGAGATCAATGATTTGTTTTGATTTGATATTGTTTGTATTTATTTACATGTTCGAAATAAAGATTTCAAATCAAATAAAAAACTGAATGAAATCTGACTGATGGTTCTCTACAGGCTGTGAAAACAGATTTCCTCTATGAAGGCGATAAAAATAACAAGTTGCGTGGGGGAAGAGTCTGCACCCAGCGAGCACGTTGTTCCTGCCGAGTGGCGTACTGTACAACGTTTTGATTGATTGATTTTTTATTTTTATTTGGCTCCAACATAGAAACAAGTTTAAAAAACAAAAAGGTAAATACCGTAGTCAAAGACTATTTCTAGGGGAGCTCCAGTAGCTCACCACGTACCGCGAGTGCTATTTCAGCGCCGTGGACAACCGTGCTCGTCACGGATCTGGGGCTGAGCGCGTTCGAATCCCGGACGGCAGCCGTGCCTTTCCCAGAGTGTCTTCCCCCCCATCTGAACCCTTTCAGCCTGCTTCTGTCGGTCGAACTTGACCAAGTATGAATGCGATGAAAAAGCGATAAACGCTAAAAGAACCAGCTGACTGGTCAAAGTAAAAAAAAAAAAAAAAAGACTATTTCTATACAATAAGTGTTCGAGAAGGAACAGGGGGAAGTAAAAAAACATATCAAGCCCTGCCCCTTCCTTACAATATTTTACATAATTTAATACAAATAAAAAGAATATAACAAATAACGAAAAATTCAATAAAAGTAAAGTTTTTTATATATTCAAATATCCAAATGAGAATGAATGAATATGTATTAGGCAGTCACATTACTGCTCAAGCTCCTCTCTTATATGTGTCCATAAGTGCTTGTTTATAGCTACCTTTAAATTGATTGATATTATTGCTTAATTTTATACTCACCTCCAGACCATTCCAGAATGATACCCCACAAACTGCAATGCACATGCTTTTAAGAGTTGTATATGTACTGTAGGTTGCTTTAAAGCTAATGTTCCTCTAAAATTATAAACACTCTCTAGCCATGACATTTTTTAAAATGTTGCTTGGTAATTTGTTTTTTATTGACAGAAACATAATTTGTGCAGATTTGAATTTGATTAAGTCCATGAATTTTGACTCTTTACAAACAGACTATTTGTGTGATCCAAATAGCTACCATGATGGATGACGATGATGATGTAAGTTGGCGAAAAGAGATGTGATATTAATGTCTCGACTGTGAATGAAATCTGACTGATGGTTCTCTCTACATGTGAAAACAGATCTAATCTAATCAGAGCAAATGCACAAAGTCGTAAACTGCCAGATAGCCTTATGCACTGTTGTTCTTTACTCGGCAAGTCACTCTACCAGAGAGAGAGAAAAAAAAGTGACATACAGCACTTATTCTGGGATAAAACATTTAAATTTGCGTAAAAAAAATTAAATAAAAAAATTAAACAAAAAACAGAATATTAAATATATATATTATATAGATTAAACCACTATTGGTGGTGTGAATGCAAAAAAAAAGCCCTTGAAGGTTCTCGGGGAGCGACCCAGTGGTAGCTCCTCTCACAAGGAGGAGTCCCCAGAACTGAAAGCAACTCTTTAAAAAAGGCTCACCAGGGCAAAGCGGTTGACCTGCACGTAGAGGAGTTCGACCTCCCCCTCTGTGACCTCGCCGCCGCCCTGGCCCTTCGACTCCTTGTAGGCCTCCAGGTAGAAGCGCAGCCACTGGAGCTGTAAGCTCCGATCAGGATAATGGCTATAGTCCACCTCGTTCAAACCTGGGGCATAAACACATACACAAGAAGCACATGTAGATATACACACATACACACACACAATCCATTAACTCATTGGGCGCCATTCACGAGAAAAGTCGGGTTAACTGGCCATCGCTTGAGCGCCTCACAAGAAAAGTCGGGGTTTAATCGTTATTTCCTTTATTCGTTATTGCCATTCATAATTCATCGGGGCAGCCTGTGCATACTGTTCTGAATGTGTCTGAGCTGGCAGACGGTCAATACCGCCCTCTAACGCCTTTGGCCACTATTGCACTCTGTTTGTTTTCTGGGCCGAACTGAGCCGTGCTGGTGGGGTTTAAATACTCCGGCGGGACACGCGCTTACAACGATGCATCAAAATTTCGATTACGATTATTCAGGCAGCAATTCAATGCATCATGAAATCTCTTCATTTGACCACGATTCGATTCGATTAATTTTCTATCAGTTAATTCCCCAAAAAATGTTGAATACACAAATATGGCTGGGGGAACTGATTCACTCAGCATGAATGGACTATAGGTCAATAAAAACAATACACAAATAACAAAAAAAATGGAATTTTTTTTATTTTTTATTTAGATTATAATCGATTCTAACATTCTATAATCGATGCATCGTTACACCCCTAGTATATATTGAATTAGCCGTGTAAATAATCACAACGTATAATATACACCAATGAATAAAAATAATGTTGAGTTACATTCCACAATTAGACAGTCATCGACAATTTGAAAGATCTGACAAATATTCATACAACCTAGTTGGTTGTGTGCTAGTAAAAAAAACAGTAATATCATTGAAATTGTCGGCTGTCTTACAGGGCCGTTGCTTATAATAACATAGTTAAATTCAAGAGGGTATAATTATTCATAATAACATTTAATAAATAACAAGGTAATAAAAATGAAATCATAAAGGAAATACTGAACAAGGAACAAAAGGGTTAGATCTGGGCTACAGCGTTTGGCAAGGAAACCCTCGACGCTCACCTGCAAACTCGTTGAAATGATTCCCGATGTCGTAGGCCTGGTAATTGTAACCGGCATACTCGTAGTCAATGAACTTTACACTGCCTGGAATGAGACAAAGCCTTGTTTAGCGAGCGGACACGGGAAGAGGACATTAAAATGATCATGTTTGTCTGTTAATTCCCTTTGATATCTCATCATCTCAAGTTGATACATGTGCTACAGTATGTCTGCCTGAGGGACTTGGCTGGTGAGATGGTTCTAGGGGGGGCGCGGATGTCAGCAGTAAGAGTTTGCATTTTGAAGCCCGTGGGGAGCAGAGGAAAAGGATATCAGCATAGTGGGAGAAATGAGAGTTAGGAAAAGACAAAAAAAAAATAAAGAAAAAGTTTAAATAAAAAGGGTTACTTCAACCAAATAACACGTCACTACAGACGTGACACATGCAGGGGATGCCATTGTTTGGCGACACATGATATGAAACCATGCTGTTGCATCACCCGACACATTAACAATAGAGGCTTTTGTTTTAAATTAGTGCGGGGAGTCCCTGTTTCTACACGCCAATAGTCACTTCGTTTTGTTTTTAACAAATGAGCACAAACAACCCTGAGATTTCTTATGCATTCTCGTTGTGAAAAAAATGCAGGTCAGTGTACAGCTTATGTGTTAATGACATTTGTTAATTCGGTTTATTTTTTTAAATTTATATAATAGGCCTGTCCCCGACTAAGGATTTGTATAGTCGACTTTGATTGGCCGAAATTAGCTTATAGTAGACTGCCCCCCGAATAAATAAGAAAGAAGAATATATATATAATTATTATACATTGGGGGGGGGGGGGGGGGGTCATTCCATTTGGGCTGTGGGGGGTGCTTAATGTCTTCTTGTCCTCTGCGAAAGCATGCAATTGGTCCACTGATTGATATGTCTAGTGTGTGAAATCCTTTCAGTGCCTCTGTGCCCGTTTTCTTAGGCAGTTATTTGCCTCGCTGGTATGTGCGCCATTAGAGTTAGCCACGCTTCTAGGCCTCTTTGATTTTGTAAAGAATGATTAAAAAAAAGAAATATTATAATCATTTTCTTTTTTCATTAGACTAAGAGGTTGGCAGTCGACTACGGCTCCTTTCGATCGATTAGTTGACTAGTTGAGGTCAGCCCTAATATATATATATAATAGGTTGAATAGGCCAACCTTCACACCAAAAGCTTCCCCAATATTTACATTTTTAACTAGTTTCAAGTTCAAGTTTCAAGTTTGTTTAGTCGTCACAATACATGTGAAATGCTTGGTTCTGTTTGAGCCCCTGAGGCTGAGAGTGTGCTTCAAACAGTAAAAAAAGTAAGTAAGTAAAAGAGGAGAACTAAGTCCTCTTCCCCAATATTTACATTTTTAACTAAGTCCTCTTCCTGAACAGACTCAAAGTGAACTAACCCCCACAGTAGTTTCATGGAATGTTAAAAAAAGTTAACCACTTTTCTCCAGGAAACCTCCACACAAGCCTTCCAGAAAAGTTTAACTAGAGACGAGAGAGAATGTGAGACGAGGACCATCATGCAACATAAACCATGAAACCTCTAATAGCAGCCTGAACATTAATCGGTAACAGAGAAAGAAAATAAGAAGAAAGAAGCACCACGCTGTTATACGAGAACAGGTGTTTATTAGAAGGTTTACAATGTCAAATCAAGGCCGGGGAGGGAGGGAGAGAAGACGTTGAATTTCTTTAGAGCGAGTTTGTTTTGGATTTATGTGTCGACTGAAAAGGAAGTCAAGGTCATGCACTGTGGAAGAGATGTGGTGGAGAGATGGAAAAATGCAGGAAGATAAAACGTGAGAAAAAGAGATGGGAGCAAAAAAAAGGGAAGAAAGACAGTAAAAACAAATAAAGTGAGAGAAGAATGTCCACTGGACAATGAGCTATACAGTGCAACTGAGACACACAGATGAAGAACACAGAGGGAAGCAGTTCCTGTTGGAAATGGTGATTTCAAAATACAAAGTCTTACCCGCCCCCATAGATCTGCCAATGGTCTCTACCTGTCAAAAAATACCCACCTAAGATAACTGTTAGTTCTCGTTTTGACAGTGGGATATATGCTTTGAAGCATGCAAATTCAAATTCTGTCTTTTCTACGCTGCAGTGTTTTCTCTCTAGACTTCCTTGACCTGCGCTCTCTCCCAGACGTCGTTTCCAACACACTCATGTTCCTAGTTAGAGACAATCCATCTTTCCTTGTACCTAAATACAAACAGCTGTGTTCAAAACTACAGTATACATTTTTTTTTTTTTTTTTTTTTTATTTTTTTTAAAGACTGTAGCGAGTAGTAGAAGTCATTTTAAGGTCGAGTCACAATCGTCTGCGATGGGGCCGTGGTCGGGCGAAAACCTTGCATCTCCCGGTTTCTGTGATGTCGTTTCACTTAGAATTGTTACAGCGAGTTGCGAGTGAGTTTCACAAGCCTGTAGGCCCAAGAGAGACCCTCAAAACACAACATAGAACTTCAAAAACAAATGGATTAAAAGAAAAAGGTGAACATTTGTTTAGTCTTTTGGTCGTATTTACTGAAAATATATCACCCTCACGGAGATAGAAGGTTTTCACAAGACACGACAACAAGATTTAGATTTATTTGTCTGCAATAGAGCTTACATTCTTGACCTCAACACACTGGCATTTTTCTTTTTCACATCCTGTCTATCTCTACACTGTAGTGTTTACACACACTATCCTTCTAGCCTAGTGGTGTAATGCCTACTGTATGGAAGAGTGTAGTTTAGACTAGAGAGATAATAAGAGACACTTTGAGTTGGGTTACCAGGTGGCGTGTGGTTCCTACCGGGACACAACTCAACACCTCCGGCCAGTGGCTATAGCCCCCTGTGCAGCAGATGAAAAGGTTGGGGCAAACACATCCAGCAGACTCTCCTCTTTCCCTCTCTCTCATATCCTCTATGTCTCTTGCTACAGGGTTCCCACAGACATTGCAAAATGAAATTCAAGGACTTTCAAGTACTTTTCCCAGCACTATATTTCATTTTAAAAAGGGCATTTAAAAAGGATACAATTCACTTTTAAATGCCGTTTTTTATTGAAAAGAAAATCGGATCCAATATTTATGGCTTAAAACAAATGACAATTAGTTACACTTTAGATTCAAAAATATATTTATTGATTCAGAAAAAAATTATATTGGATGAACCACACTTTCAATGCAAATGATTGATTTGAATTTCAAGGACTTTTTAAGCACCTTGTTAAAAAAAGGAGCGGTTTAAGGAATTCCAGGCCTTGACCTTTTTTATTTTTTGTAAAAAATCAAGCACTTTAAAGCACTTCAAGGACCTTGTGCGAACCCCGCTTCCTAATGCAATGTAAATGTAATGCACAAACCAGGATGGGGTCATTATTCACTTTGAAATAAGTACATTTTGGAGTTTTCTTTCAACCTCAAATACTGGGAAAAGGTATTGGCTGGAGGAGTTTGTTTGTGTCCAACCTATTAAGAAGTAATGGCCCCATTTCACTATTCAGTTTCTATGGGAACAGAACGTCTCTGGGGATGTGTCATTTCTTTGTAGTTTTGATAGCCGTTTGGTAAATGAAAAGACAAGGCTCATGATCGACATGTATCAGTTGTGTTTTTTACAATCACTGCAACCGATATGAAGAAAAGCTGCAATTATCATGGAATCTACAGACTGTAAAATGTGTTCCGTTTCCATAGTAAATGTAAAAGTGAAATAAGGCAACTGACATGTTAATTGTCCTGTCATTAGCAAAATAAAATAAAGTGCAGTTTTAAGTTTACATTTTAGAATAACTGAATTCAATGTGAATTTGATCCCAACCTCTGGCATGCACACACACACATTCTATTTTGTACTCTCTTTCTCACACAGTCTCAACATCAGGTCCCGTTGCCAACCCCTCTTGCTTTTCCTTTGCACGCACATTACAGACACACTTCCCCTTTGTCAAAAGCACACCCCTCCGAATGGCCCTCTCTCATTGGTCCACATTGGACCCAATGGTGCGACACCTCCCCGCCTTTGATGCAAATGACAGTTGCCGAGGCAGCTTCCTGTTGGAAGACGGCTGTAGGTTTCAGCCTCGAGGGACTCAGCCTTATATTATTTATTTCTACTTTCTCTCTCTCCCTCTCTCTCTCACCATCACCTGACTTGACTTCAGGGAGGCAGGGAAATAATAGCAATAGAAAAAAAGATACAACGAGGCCACCTGATGTTCTCTCAGCTCAGCTCTGTTAAAGGAACACGCCAACATTTGGAGAAATTTGCTTATTTGCCATCTACCCTGGAGTTAGACAAGCAGACACATACCCTTTTCTTCTCTGTGCATGCATTAGGGCTTAGGGAACAGCCGCACCGTTAGCCTAGCTTAGCGTCATTCACTAGAAGTAGGTGTGCCAGTGTAGCCTAGTTCCCAACAGTCACGAAATATACTCGAAATAAAACTCCAAAACTTTCCTGTAAACATGTTGTGACCTGTGTATTTACCACGTTGAGAAAAAAAAAATTCAACATTTTCGTTTTCTAAGCAAATTTTCCAAAAAGTTGGCGTGTTCCTTTAAGTGAAATCAAACATTTTTAAGTTGATTTCGATTTAAACGGTGACATTTGAATTTGCTTGGGAGGAGTTATGGTTCAAAGAAGGAAGTTGTGGCTTTTCCTGCGTTGCCGACAGATGTAGTTCTGAAGTAGCTCCAAGTCAGAGCCGGTAACTACAGCCAAAGCAACGCTCACATGAGATTACGTAGCTTAGTTCTCAGGACAACTGCGTTTCCCTTGCAGTTAGTGAGTGGCGGCCCCAACTGGTGGGGGGAAATAGCCTACATATAAACAATACACAAATAGTATTAATTGGATGTTTTTTTTTACCTGAGAGAATGAGTGCCTCGTCTTCCTACATACAGGTTCTACTAATTCAAGGTAAGACCTCTCCTTTAGTTGTTAGAGCAGTCATTACGTTTCTGGTTTCAAAAATATATATAAAAAAGAAATGTAGGCCAATTATAGTAAACCTGTCCATATAGAGTACACCACAAATTAAAGTGCATTAAGGTAGTGGGTCTTATACTGGGATTGGTAGCCATTTGTACTGTTGTACCAGATTATTTTTTGATGGCCTCCACTTACTGCTGCAGCCATCAGCAATCTGAATGGTCAAAAAAAAGAAAAAGGGAGGCAACTCCTACTTTTCCCAAGAGCTCAAGTGAGAGAAGTTGGCTGACTGGGCCGAGGCCCTCAGAGACGACCGTGTGTCGTGTCTCTCTGTTCCCCAGAGCAGGGCGGGCGGGGGGAACCACAGCCTCTACCTTCAGTCCTGGGGGGGGAAACAGATCTGGAGACAAGCTTTGAGACACACCCCCTCCCCCCACCCCCTTGAAAATCTTTTGAGAGAGGCCTTGTATATCAAACCATCGGAAATAATACCAATGATGAAAAATAAAATACAATAAATAAATAAATAATCCAAAGCACCCGACAGCACCATGAGTGAGTACATAGTGGTCGCAGTGACAGTGGAACCCTGGCAGAAACGCTGGTGTCATACTGCCTGTTGATCTACACAAAATAATCAAATAAAGATGCAGAGGTGAATAATACTAAGTGTGAGAATCTATTTGGTTCTTCTACCTGGCTCAATAATAATAATATGAGGTTTGAATGTCCCCTGAACCATCAAAAGTATGTTTGGTGTACGTGTAGCACAACTAGTATTCCAAGGCCCCTCTTCATGTTATCGCTAGGTTTTAGTGAGTTTTTCCTTACCTTCGCGCGGGGTAATGTCTGAGAGTGTTGCATTCATTTATTTGATTTATTTGAAATATTTTGGACTTCATTATATTTTTGTTTTGTTCTTGATTTATTGTGATGTTTCTTCTTGACTTGTTTAAAAGAAGACGTGTCCGGCCCATGGGGACATTAACGTGTGTTGTCGGGCCTTACAAATAAATTTGATTTGATTTATGTTGCGCGTGACATCATCTCCAACCCGTCCCACCCCCAACTTCTCAACTCCCCTCCAACCCGATAATGTTAGAACTCTTTGCTCCAACCCCACCCGGACAGGCACAGCCCTCTCACTCTCAACCCCTCCCTAGCCGTAATAAACCCTTTTAAAGCCATGTTCAACCACGCTCTCCAGCTAAAAATCTGACGAGTTGAATTCGATAAGTTTCACGTACTTGCAACGCTTTGGACTGAAGTCGGCTGCAAGTTATAAAGCATTCACACCATCAACCAAAAATAATGACATTTCCAGAGGCACCAAAAAAATAAAACATGCATTACAAAAGAAACTCAAAATGATACGTGCATTCCTTTTCACTCTTAGCAGGTGCTAAGATGGCAGGATTGTTGGGAGTTAATTAAGATGGGTAGTGTTGAAATGACATTTGGAATAATGTGACATGAAGACCGTAGAATTTGAAACAATAGATTAGACAGTTTTTTTTAGAACGGAAGCCAATTTAGGGTTCGCTTGGCGTAGATGTTTCGAAGACATGGAACATGTACACACACAAACCCCCACCCAGGAGGACCCCTACTGGTCTTCATATTGAATATACCAACATCCATTGTTCAAATTCTATGGTTTACAGTCGAGCCTGGTCAGCACTATGGATGACAACAATGAGTGGATTGTGGAGCTAAGGTCCGATGATACACAGCCAGTGTTTGGAGGCAGTGGAGAAGGACAATAATTGTCTTCCGAGGAGAGGATGGGAATCGATGTGCTTAAAATGGGGCGGTCTATAAAACAAAGTTACCACAAATGGTTGGTCAAATTTGGATGACAAAATTGCTCCTGGACACAGTGCCTCAAACTACTTGAACCTGTGAACCACGGCTTTTAAAAAAAGAACATGCCAACGTTATGGGAAATGCACTTACCGTCTTCTCCAGAGTCAGACAAGAAGATGAGATTTTTTCTCCATGCGTTCAGCAGAAAGCTATCGGGCTGCTAAGCTAGCCTAGCTTAGCACAAATGAAGTGGAAGTGGATACGGACCAGCTAGCTTAGCTGTCGGCCCAAAAAGAAAAGAAACATCCTCGTATCCGATTCCATTCATTTGTGCTAAGCTAGGCTATCTTGTAGCTTGGATAGCTTTCTACTGAACGCACAGAGAGGAAAGTGTTATCCATCTTCTTGTCTAGAGAAGACGGAGAGCACATTGCCCATAACCTTGGCGTGTTCCTTTAAGGTGAAGAGATGTGGTGAGAATGCAACCCTACCTTTGTTTAGGACCCGTGCAGGTTAAAAATAACAACACAATACAATCACACAGCAGGGTAAGCGGGTCCATCCACTTTCACTTCAATTATATTATATATATATAATGTATCGCAAAACATTTCAATGTTTCTAATTTAGCAGAACATTTACTTCAGAGTTCCACAAGCCCCACTGTAGCCGTTTTTTTAAGCATAGTTTAAAAAAATAATAATCCATGCTACCTAGACCGTTGCAAAAAGGAGCACATGCAATTTTGAGATTAAAATTGGGGATGGACCTCTTTAAATAAATAAATGAAATCACTCCTTTCCTGTTTTTTTTTTGGGCTATACGGTAGTTTCAAATTATAAACAAATGCGCTCCTTGGAAGAAGGAAAACGTGCTCCTGTATTCAGCTACACTTCCTGGACCCAACTGAAGTGAAAGTGAAACAGCCCTGTTGCAGAATAACAACAAATACTGGATCTACTTGGTGGGGGAAGTATAGCACCTCCCATGGTTCCGCGTACTCACCGGTCTTCTCGTTGGAGATGATGTTCTTGCAGAGCAGGTCGTTGTGGCAGAGGACCACAGGGGAGCCCAACACAGACAGACTCTGCTGGAGCCAGAGCAGCTCCTCACGCAGACGCAGGGGGCTGGGAACATCCACGCTCAGCCTAGGAGGGGAAAGAGGTTAGGGTTTGGTTTCCCCCCCCCCACAACCAAATCATGAAAATGGCCCAAATGTATTTGTTTCAAAGTAGGACAACTGTTCATATACAAAACGCAAACATTTTTAAATGCAGTCTTTTTTTTCTTTCTACCTCATCATGTCACACAGGGACGTTCCTAGATCCGTTTTGTACCGTCCCGGACAAAATGATTATTGTCCCCCCGGAACGAGAGAGGAGGGATGGAGGGGGGTGAAAAAAATTAAGGGAGAGTGGAGTGTAGAGAGAGGGAGGGCGAGGAGGGGGATAGGGATAAGGAGAGAGAAGAGGAGGAGGCAGGGGGGGGGGGGCAAAAGGGAGGACAGGAAGGAAGGATATATAGAGAGGAAGAGGAAGGAGAAGTTGAGAGGAAAAAGTGTGTGTGTGTTAGGGCTGTCTTAAATACTTCGAAGCTTCGTTCGATGGGCATCGAATATGAAAATAAAATTCGAATATATAAAAAAAATTATGTTTTTTTTGTGTGTGCAAAATCACCTCTGCCTCTCTTTGTTAACTACAACAAGCAATGCTGTTTGTTATTTAAGATGAGGTCGGACTCGGCACTGACAGATTTGTGTTGATTGTGCTGCTTTTATAAAGCCTCAAATTTCATGAAAGCTAAGTGTTTAGTTTGTCTAAGATTTAAAAAGGTTTAAACTTTACAGCACTGACAAAGTTGAACAAAGTGCTGTACAAGTCCCACAACATTTAAAAAAAAATATATATATATATATATATTTTCTTTTTTATTGATCTCGAAGCTTCGAATTAAAATCGAATCTCGGCCCTGAAGCTTCGAATTCAAAAAAATAAATCAAATGTCAGCCCTAGTGTGTGTGTGTGTTCATGGAAACATCACTAATAACACTACAGTATATATCCATCTCTCCCAATCATGATTTAAGTGGATTTAAAGGATAACTTTGGTCCATCTACCATGTACCCGACACATAAGACACCATAATTGACCGGTCCAGTATTGAGCTAGCTACAATTCCCCTGTAGGCTCTCACTGGCAGACAATGGGCAATCGTAAATCCTTAAAAAAAAAAAAAAAAAAAAAAAAAAAATTTGCTTCTCTGAGACTTCCCGCTATTGTAGCCCAGCGAGAGGGTGTAATGTTACCGGCCTCAGTTTGCTCTCCTGTGAAACATGTTGACGCGCTTCGCGGGACCCACCCCTCTCTACAACTAGCTAGAGTGCAGAAGTTTACAGTGTGTGTGTGTAGTGCAGTCTGTGAAATAGCTCCGTTTCAAATAGAACTGTTGTTTCAACTGCGATTCATTTCACAGGAGAGCAAACTTGAGACCCGGTAAGAATACACACCCTGAGCTTCCAGTCTCGGAAAAGCACATTTATCGTTGTTTTCGCAAAGGATTTACGATTGCCCCGTTGTCTGCTATTGTAGCCCAGAGCCTGCAGAAAAAGCTAAGACATTCTCAGGTACCAGTAGCCTGGTCTGTTCTATGTTCTAGAAAGTCTATTATGACATCACCACAAACGTTCCAGTCTGTTTTATGTTCCAGAAAGATCTATTATGACATCACCACAACGCTCTAGAAGATTCTAGGTTCCAGAATGCCCTATTATGACAAATACGACGGTTCAATGACTATCTAAATCCAATCAATATTAAACATTCATGTAATACAATAACCGAAATATATATAGCTTTGGCTCTTACACAGATAAATCATAACATTCCCATAAATCATATCCTTCTATTTGAAATAATAATAATAACCAAAACACTCATATGGCCTTTACAACCTTGAGGAACAGAAAGTTATCGGTATCGATATCGGGGTCAAAAAATCAATATCGTGCACCCCTAGTAATAATACCATTTTGGCGTTTACAAAATAATAAATGTAAAGAATAGGTGCCAAACCAATTACTTGATCCGTTTGATCGACAGCCTGCCTGGAGGCTGTATCACTGGGATGATGAAATGAAGTACTGTAAGTGTACTTTATGTCTGTTATGTAACCATTATGTAATAGTTTTGGCAACAATTCTTTTTAAATAATCGATTAGTTTGTTGTCAATTAGTTGTTGCAGCCCTAATCTTTTAGTTGGAAACGCTTTATGGCCAAGTAGTTGGGAGTGAAAACCTTCTTGTGTTAGGCCACTCCCATTGCGACGCCCCTTTTAGCCAATAGACCACTGCACTTCCGCGTTACATGGAGTGAGGGGGAGGGGGGAAAGGGAGCGTGGGGGGAACAAATGGGTGAATGTTGATTAGAGCCTTGACGTAGCGTACAGTGTGTACATCAGTGCATGTTGATTACAGGCTCCTTGACGTAGCATACAGTGTGTACATCAGTGCATGTTGATTAGAGGCTCCTTGACGTAGTGTACACACTGTACCTCGGTGTGCAGATTCAGCCTTCAGACTCCCTGGACAATTACAAGCTAATAATTTTGGTGCAAAACCACCTAGATTTAAAACATGATCAGAGCTTGAAATTTTACTGAGATATGGGCGGCTAGGTGGTGTAGTGGGCAAGGCACTCGCCACCAGTGTGGAGACGCTAGGATTCGCATGTTCGAATCCAGCTCTCCACATTGTTTTCAGTTTAGCTGGTCGTCCGCAGTAATACACATTGGCCGTATTACGGGGAGGGAAAACTGAAGGGTGGGGATCGAACGTTGTGAACAAGCGACTCCTACAAGTCGGTTGGTGCGCCTGCGCAGTAGAATCAGGAAGTGTCGGTGGCAGTGTGAGCCTCCCACGCGTTACTCCTCGACACTGAGAGATCGAGCTGCGCAGGTGAAAAGATGCGACTGCTGTTACCTCAAGTACCGGAGGGGACTTGTGCTATGTATGACTTAGTCCACATTGCAGCCGGCTTGTGGGAGGCAAGAAACAGCGTTCGTGACAGGGGAGGGTTGAATTGGATGATACGAAATTGGGATGGGAGAAAATATAGAAAAATGGGAGAAAAAGTGGATAAAAAAAAAAGAAATTTTACTGAGATATTTTTATTTTTATTTTTTTTAAAGCCGATATGGAAAGTTTGTTAAGCTATACATTATTGAACGCTAGCAGATAACTAGCCTGCCCAAAGAGCAAACTCACCAAACTAATGTTACCACCTTGAAAGACTACCTGATATATAGAGTACTAATTAGGAGACATGTCCCTAATCTTTATTAGAAGCCAGGCTCCTGTTCACACTGTGCTTTGGTGTCTGGTGCGTCTCTTCCACCGTCCTCAATAATCATCCTGTGACAACAGGCCGGAGCCTAGACCTCATTCTGGAATGTAAATAATCTGTGACCTTACCTCGTGTTCTGGCCGGGGTCCTGGAAACACTTGGTGATGAGGGCAAAGTACTTGCCCATCTTCAGCCAGAGGTCAGACTGGGGCACCCAGCCATTGTGGGCGTGTATGGCGTGGTACTTGGCCAGCTGCCTGGCTATAAGCCTGCAAGGTGGAGGAGGGGAGAACAAGTCATGTCATTTCATGCACACAAAGAAGTACCGGTAGTTGGAAGTCAAACTAGGATAGATAATGGATGAAAACACACAACTGTAATAACAGTGCGGCCGGACCCTTCCACCTGATGGACACATATCACCTACTATTATTTATATACATATAGAACTGCTCCACATGGATTTTAATATATCATGCTTTAAGTACTGTAGTTTTAATGTAGTTGGTGTTTTTTTTAGTAGTCTTTTTTACTGTAGTGTTAACGAAGCTGGTGTTTTCTTTTTATAGTGGTGAGTGTCTATGTATTGTGACTGTATGTTTGTCTTTTAACCACTGCACAAATGAAGTTCCTAAAGGAAAATAAAGTAATTTGAAGTTGAAGTGCGGCAGGTACTGCCACCGTGACCGTGAGGCTCGAGCTATGTGTGGCAAACTGAGGTCAGTCTAAAAACGCATGCACAGTAGCCACTTTTCCGGCTCTGGCACAGCGCTAACGTAGTGTGGCGAGGATCAAGTCATCCTCGAAAGCAATAGGGAGGTGTAGTGGTTACGTCATTGGCGTTTCCCCGCGCAGTCCACCCTCCTTGAAATTGCCATGTATTTCCAATGGACCCCTTTCTAAATAGTCTTGTTAAAAAATTTAAATAAAAGCCTGAACATTGGCATGGTGTAACTTTCTGTGTGTATTCATCCACAATCTATAGCTCAATTCGCAATTAATCGTAAAAGTAGCAAAATAACAACGTTTATGTTTTCGTTCACTGAGGAACTACTCACTTTGGCAGCGTAGACTCCTGGCTGTATTAGGCGACAGCACTGAACAAACTACTGGTAAGTGTAGTTCTTTTTTAACGACAATTAAAAACCTTATAACTAACTTTATTTCAACCAAAAATGCTTAAACAATAATGTTAGTGTCAGTGATAGAATGGAACTCATTTTGTGCAAAAATGGAAAGCTTGGGCGCCAGGGTGGCCCACCACATAACGCACTGCGGTGCAACGTGGCCATCCCGGGTTCGACTCCCGGACCCGGCGACCTTTGCCGAATGTCTTCCCCCATCTATCCTCCCATACTTCCTCTCTGCCGGACTTGTCCAAAAAACGAATAGAAATCTACCAAAAACACAATTAAAAATAATAATAAAAAAAAAAAAAAAAAATTAAAGCTTGCCAGTGTTCACGAGGCAGAATTATTACAATAGCCGATAATATATTTTCCCAATGATAAATCCCTATACGGGTGAACCGCGCGGGAAACTAAAGTGATGTCAGACTACACCCCCCTATTGCAAAACGCAAAAGCTGGCCCCGAGCTGCCAAGCGCTCTGGTGCGCATGTCAGGATTGTGCATGGATCCATGCATCGCTAAGAGGCGGCTTCACTTTTCCTTCGTTATTATTTCTGTGTCAGTGGTTATGGTGAGAATCTACTCATGTTTCTTCAACTGTAGAGAACGTTTTATTTCCTGTTAACATGTAGACCAGGGGTGCCCAACCTTTTTTGAACCAAGATCTACTTTTAATTTACCACCTAGCCGAGAACTACCAGCCAAAATTTGACCTACTCTCGGCTAGTATTAGTATTAATAGTATTAGTAATACCCATTCAATATGCACATGACAGAACATATTATATGGCATAATGAACACAAATCTGTCAGTGCCGAGTCCGACCTCATCTTAAATAAACAGCATTGCTTGTTGTAGTTAACAAAGAGAGGCAGAGTTGATTTTGCACAAAAAAAATAATAATAATTATAATCGGATTTTATTAATCGAGATCTACTTGAAATCAGCCCGCGATCTACCTGTCGATCGCAATCGACTGGTTGGGCACCACTGCTGTAGACCCTTGTGCATTTCCCCATCTGTGTTTGTAAAACGAATTGATGAGACGAGGTGCGCTTGCTTACATTACAAGTTAACGGTTGTTTACGTTAACAACCTTGGTTCTCCTGTAGTAAGGGACTATGGGTACCAAGGGTGTCTTATAATAGTTGCGCGATGCATCTGGATTGGTTTTGTGCTTGTTCCCTGTGCGTTTGTGCATGTGGGATTTGATTTCATAACCTCGGGACAGTAGGTGGAGAGCAGCCAAGGTACACACTGTATCCTAATTAACACCTTAACAATGTGCAACAGCCCGGCCCCAGGCCCTCTTTAGGACGATTTGCCCACCGGCGTGACACTCCACTTTGCCCTGTTCATTGTAATCAGCTGTTGTTTGACCACCAACATTCCAGCATTGGAATACTATGAATAGCCAATTGACCTTGATCTCAAGCCCCACCCTCTTTTCTTGATCCTCCAAGCATGACTGTTGCAACGGTTGTGTAATTTGAACAGTTGTGGTTGGAGGATCGAGAAAAGGCTTGATTTGAGATAGGCAAATTATTGGTGTTACAGAGATCAGCGACTGGAGATCTTAAAAATGTACCCACCTTTACCACAGATTCCAACGGTACCTTTTTCTTGTATTAGGGCTTGTGAATACTGTATCTAATAGCTGGTAAGTCACTCCATCCCTGTGCAAAACCCACTACGCTGATGATGTTATCGTCTAAGCCCCCTTGATAGTGATGGAAAACCCTTGTACACTCATCTGATAAGCCTGAGCGTACCTTTAAAGTAGACGACCTGTACTTCACCCCCTCACTCATCATAATTTCGTTGCATCATTTCACATTAAAAGTCATTAAGGGCATGGGGCCGTCCAATACGTCACAAACGACACCCCCTTCCATATATTAACGGTGCCAAATGATTATATATCTTAAATTGCAACATGCACAGACCATATAACATCATAAAATAAAGTTGTACCGATGCCACTTTTTAACTGCCAATACCGACTCCAAGAACTAGACTTAGTATTGGATGATACAGAGTGTCTATCCCGATTAGTTAGTTTTACCTAACATATATATATATATAGACATAAACCGTTAGTTTGTGGTCATTGGACAAAAAGCATTGATATATGCTCCATTTTTCTCCTTTAGAGAGCATGCTTTTTGACATGCTGCACGTGACTTTTTGTGTTGGATCATACATACTATAAAAGATATGATATCATACATACCATAAAATCCCACACACCAGACTGGTGACGAAGGGAAACCGGGCATTCGCAGTCGCAGCGCCCGAAACTCTGAAACAAGCTCCCACTAAACTTAAAATCTGCAAGCACTCCATGGACTTTTAAGGCCATGCTCAAAACCCACCTTTTCGCCATAAAGAAAATCCATGAGCTAGTTTTGTATTGTAGTATGACTGGTGTATTATGTCCGTCTGTTCGGTCTGCTTGGTTGGCCTGCAAGTATTTATTTTTTTGTATCATTCCTGTCTCTGTTTTTCTATTTTCCCGGGCTGCGGTCCAGGCCGATGTAACTATTGGTTGAGGGGCGCTATATAAATAAATTTATCATATACTGGCATGGTATCAAAATCATATGACAATAATGTCTTTTATCCTTAACAACTCCAAAGTGTACTTTGGACATGTGTCTTTGTGAACCATACCTGTTCTTGACCGACATTAGAAGTAGATACCCTAACAGTATTAGTGTTTCCCTGGATAGCATCCGCTACTCTCGCTGTTGTCCTATGAGTGGGTGTGCCTGTAGTCTAGCTTGGTCTACGTATAGGTGCCAGGCCTTCTCCTGGGGGTGAAAGCAGTGCCCTGCCCCACCTCCGGCCCTGGCCTTCTCCACTGAGCGTGCCTGGCTTCAGCCCCAACTCCTACCCTGGCTGTCTCTACCGAGTGTGCCTGGCCTCAACCCAACTCCTACCCTGGCTGTCTCTACTGAGTGCCTGGCCTCAGCCCAGCCTCCTACCCTGGCTGCCTCTACCGAGCGTGCCTGGCCTCAGCCCAGCCTCCTACCCTGGCTGTCTCTACTGAGTGTGCCTGGCCTCAGCCCAGCCTCCTACCCTGGCTGCCTCTACCGAGCGTGCCTGGCCTCAGCCCAGCCTCCTCAGGGCTCTACAGTGCGACCATATTGCTCGCATATGCCCCTAAAAATATGTGCGTGCGAACATGCAAAATCAAGTACTCGCACGGCGTGCGAGTGGGGCCAGCGAGTGCAGAGTACAGCCTCTCATTCGTCCTTTTTTTCTCCGCTGCGAGAATCGTTAAAAAACTACAAGTCCCACAGTTCACAGCCGCATAAACGTTCCAATCACAGTAGTTTCCTGTGGTCACGCGACTGGAAACCGAAAGTAATGATCAGCGGCTGCGTCACTGTCTGAGTCAAACAATAATACAGCCATGTCGAAGCCCATTCATTTTTATTTTGCGCGAAAGATACCGGAGAATGAGAAGTCAGGCGGGGCAGCTCATGTTACAGAGGTGATGGTTAACGTTAACGTTAACCAAGATACTGACGCTAGCCAGCATGCTAGCGAAGTTGGCCAAGCTAGCGAGGCTACACCCACTGTAGCACCCAATGTAGCCACTGTAGCTAGCGAAGCTACACCCACTGGAGCCGGAGGGAAGACATACAAATTTAACGTGAATTGGCTAAACATTTCCCCATGACTAGAGTTCGAAAACAATGTCATGTTTTGTAAATATTGCAAAGTAGGATCGATGCATTGCGATGCATTGTTACACCCCTAACTGGCCCACTGTGTATGTGTGTACAGCTAACTTGGCTAGCGTTATCAACCGCAGAGGTGGGCAATCCAGCTGCAGCGCCGGACGGCCAGAGTGCAACGGTGTGACGTCGTAATTGGCAGAATCGACTGTCAATCAATGGTCTACCTGACACGCAAACTACTGTACTGGAGGTGTACAGTATTTCAATAGGCAACCCTGAAAGGATTATTTTTCTAAAAGAGCAACACTAGCTCCCCCCTCTACTGATGGCCCTGGTTGTAAAGCCAGTGTCTCCTTTTTGTTCAATATCACTGCCTTTCTTATTAGGCCTAGTTGTTGGCTACAACTTTGCCATAGTAGGCATTAATCACTTAATTAATAGTTAAAATGTCTGTCCCATTCCCGTTTGCACACGCAGATGATACACACACACGCACACAGTGGGCCAGTGACTGGTGGTATGTGCTATTGCACAGATGTGTCCCGTTTGCACATGCACGCACAGTACAAATATACATTTATTTTTGAAAAAAAAAAAACTCTGTTACTTGACATATTTTCACTGTGCTCCTAAATATTTTTGGGTGCTCCTAAATTTCTTTGTGTGCTCCTACATTTTTTCATTTAGGAGCACCTGTGCCCCTAGTGAAAAAGGTTAGCGTAGAGCCCTGCTCCTACCCTGGCTGTCTCTACCGAGCGTGCCTGGCCTCAACCCAGCCTCCTACCCTGGCTGTCTCTACTGAGTGCCTGGCCTCAGCCCAGCCTCCTACCCTGGCTGCCTCTACCGAGCGTGCCTGGCCTCAACCCAGCCTCCTACCCTGGCTGTCTCTACTGAGTGCCTGGCCTCAGCCCAGCCTCCTACCCTGGCTGCCTCTACCGAGCGTGCCTGGCCTCAGCCCAGCCTCCTACCCTGGCTGTCTCTACTGAGTGCCTGGCCTCAGCCCAGCCTCCTACCCTGGCTGCCTCTACAGAGCGTGCCTGGCCTCAGCCCAGCCTCCTACCCTGGCTGTCTCTACTGAGTGCCTGGCCTCAGCCCAGCCTCCTACCCTGGCTGCCTCTACCGAGCGTGCTTGGCCTCAGCCTCCTACCCTGGCTGTCTCTACTGAGTGTGCCTGGCCTCAGCCCAGCCTCCTACCCTGGCTGTCTCTACTGAGTGTGCCTGGCCTCAGCCCAGCCTCCTACCCTGGCTGTCTCTACTGAGTCTGCCTGGCCTCAGCCCAGCCTCCTACCCTGGCTGTCTCTACTGAGTGAGTCTGCCTGGCCTCCGGCCAGCCTCCTACCCTGGCTGCCTCTACCGAGTCTGCCTGGCCTCAGCCCAGCCTCCTACCCTGGCTGCCTCTACTGAGCATGCCTGGCCTCTGCTCTGCGCCGTCTCAGTAGTGCGTGTGCCCCGTGATCAATGCTTTTTTGATGGCCGCCATCTCTTAACAATGTTATTTATGCCCCGTTGTCTTTGCTTATTCGTTACGCCTATCAATGATTTTCCTTGTATTGATTATTATTATTTCTTTCAATACATTACTGTACCAAACTGTTGCCCAGCTCAACACTACTATTGTACGCCTGGTCGTCTTTGTTGGGGGCATCTCTCACTGAATTGTCCTTGTATCTTCCCTTTCAATGCCCAGTAGTTTTCCCTCATTTTCATTGAGGGTTAAAAGGTCAGTGGCTGTCGTTCCCACTGTGGGCTTGTGAAGCCCATTGAGAGACGTGTAAATGTGATTTGGGATCCATTTACAAATAAACACGACGTGACTCTTACCTGAACATGGGCTGGCCGCGGATGTGTTCAGGCTCCAGCGCCATTCCCTGCAGGAACTCGTAGCACAGGCCGTTGTTGAAGGTGCAGTAGAGATGCGGGGCGCAGCGGTGCGCGTGGAGGACCCGGAAGCTCTTAATCTCGTTCTCCCTGTCCACCAGCAGCTCCGTCTTGTTGCCGTAGATACGGACCAGGACCACGTCCTGCATGACTCCGCCCACATAGCAGCCCAATAGCTTATTGGTTATACCATCTGTGAAGAACTGCAGATATATGGGAATAGATATATTTAGAGAGAGAGAGAGAAAGGGGGTAAGAAGAGGGTTGGGAACAAAAAGGTTTAGATAAATCAGCTTATGATTTTAGCATGCCAGGGTTCCCACAGACATTGCTAAATGAAATTCAAGGACTTTCAAATACTTTTCCAATCACTATTTTTTTTTATTTTAAAAGGATCCTATTCACTTTTAAATTAGTTTCTTTTTTATAAAAAAAAAATCTGATCCAATATTTATGGCTTAAAACCAATTTCCGACAATTAGTTACACTTTAGATACAAGAAAATGCAATTTCTTGATTCAGAAAAATGTTATCATGGATGAACAAAACTTTCAATGTGAATGGTTGATTTGAATTCCAAGGACTTTTTAAGCACCTTGTTAAAAAATGGGCTGTTTAAGGAATTCCAGACCTTGACTTTTAGCACTTCAAGGACCTTGTGCGAACCCTGGCATACTGTTTAAACATGCAAGTATGTTCCAAGCTTGAGGGACAATTTATGTCATATGGTTGACTAGATAGTGCACAATAAAAGCCCCTTGGCATGAACTCACTCCTACTTTGAAACACATCAGCTTTGTAACTTTAAAAAGGGATAGGCTACCCTGTCTGAATAGGAACAAATTAAACTTTAAAAAGGGATAGGATTAGGTCCCAATCTGAACAAGAACATTTTAGGCAATCCTAAAAGCACTTACACCAGTGTCGTTTTTGGAGATACTGGAAATAGAAATTACCGGTACCTGAAAGATCACACGTCATCATGATAATTTGATTATATAGAAACACTATCTCGGGTTTGGCCTCCAGTGAGTTTTAACAGTTTCTACTTAAAATATCTTTGATAAAATTCAGATTTGTTTATATAATCTTGAATTATGCAACAATGAAAAAAAAAACTGGAGTGGGGTTCAAACTAGATTGTTCCCTGAGATTTTGGTGGGTGTGGGCGGTGTGAGGTGGAGGGGGTGTAGTGGGCACTGGTTGTGGGGGGGGGGGGGCGGGGGGGGGGGGGGGGGCTGAATCCTGACATTCCAGCCCTAATTGTTAACACTATAAGAGACTGGCGGGGAACGACTAGAATGCCAGGAATTTTATTTTGCCGAAGGGAGCAATGATTGGTATTTGCTGACCGCCCACTTTGTGGTCATTGATGAATACAAGGCAAGCTGCAGAGCATGTGACAGTATAGACCGTGGGAGTGGCCACGCCCCCCCTGGTTCAAAACACCTTACATTTAACACCAGGCAAATGTGGTTCCGGGACTACTGCGGATCCTCCGGTAAATAATTTGATGATGTATACATTATAGCCTACATCTTCTGCTGACGAAGACCACTGTTAAGAGTGAAATTAATAAATACTACAATTGTAAAAGTAAAGAACTACATTTCCCCCAAAACAAAGGGATTGTGCTTGTTTGCTGGCAGTATCTTTCTGCATCCCTGTGTTTGTCACTGAGCTGCCATATCTGTTTGTTGATACAGAGCTTTCACAATTATCTGAATACTGCACCTTTAATTACACCAATCTGTTTTAGCAGGCCATTGAGGTCCCAACTAAGACATTCCCTAAAGAAAATCTTTAATTTATTTCAAGTCAAAGTTATTTGATTGATGTGGTAAATGATTACACTTTGATCATCTTTTATTTGAAAATTAACCTAGCTATGAGAGTGTAGGTTCGTTCACCCCTTCTCCACGGTCTAATGCTATAGTTTGTGGATCAAGCAAACTGAACTACACACAGATTATAGTTTGTTGTGTAGGCTATATGCTGTAAATAATATACACAAAGTTTTATTTGATAGTTTTAACCGCAATCAATGCCAAGAGTGTTTCAAGTTGATCAAATGTTTTAATTGTAATAGATTTGTATTCAAATAATAATAATATTCAAATGTATTGTAAAATATTGTACAATAAAGAGGTTTGAACCAGGGGGCGGGGCTAATTGTTACATCACTTCTGCAGTTGTATGCCGAGTGGTTGCGTTTACGTCTTTGTTTACATTCATGGAGGAAACCAACCAAACAGACCCTTCGGTCTTAGAGGGTGGTGGTGGGCGGGTAGTACTCTATATCTTTTTATGCCAGCCGACAAGAATAACTTAATAACACTGCTTCTCTCTGATAACAGTGGCGCGCCGCACAACTACAGCATGTGCCCAGCATGTTCCCAAACACAGCCAGTTTGTTTTAATTTAGGACTGGGCAATAACTGGTCACAGGATTTAAATTTGAGCGTGCTAATTGAAACATAGTTTCACTTTGATAGCCTACTATATTACACAACCTATTAGCATGCAGTCAAATGTGACCATGACCAAGCACTATTGGGGAGTTTGACTTGAGGAAAGCACATGGCAATGGGAGGAGATCATCATGGGACTCATGGAAACTCAAATGCTAGATTACCAGCTTTCTGAGAGGGTTATACTGTATTACTTACCTTCAGAAAACTAAAATGTGGGCTGCATACACATCAGCCCCCCCCCCCCCCCCTCACACACTCTCTCTCCCTCATCTCTCAGATATGCCTCAGTGAGAGACCTATGACTCACCGCTCCTGGAACTGGGTCATCAAATTCTAGACATGCTGCCCCTGGCTCACCCACATTGGTTGGATACCAGATATAACTATTCTATCAATTCCACACGAGCGTCACAGTAAATGCCATAGCCGATGCAAAATAAATACTGTACGTTACAGCGACTACCCCCCCCCCCCCCCATCTTATTTTAAGCCGCAGCAAGTGCATTAGAGAGCTTGCCTCTACTGTACTCAACCGCATAGTATGAGGTGGGGTGAAGAGAGATCATAATAAGGCATAATAAAACAAAATGCTTGCCAGTTGGACAGAGCTCGTAATGTAGACAGAGCCATCAAATGAGTTCGTTATTACACTACATTGGTCGCTACGTTTCAATCGATCGTTTATAAAGTGCAATGTTTATAATAATCCCAGCACACTGTTTGCATATAGCTTTTCCTCAAACTGAGCTACGCAATAATAAGACGTGTGACGTGACTGCATTTTGCAGGTGACTGTGGCCATGCAAAATAACTAAGACCGGCAGGTAACTTCAATTAGGGAACCCCATTGGAAGGAACCCCAATAATGTTGGTATGGGCTGGTGCAAATGCAATCATGAATGAAAACTTTATTTAACAGATTGCAGAATAGGTACAATACAGTTCGGCTCAATACACACAATTGTTAAGGGGATGCAGACCAGAGAAAGACGTTTGTCTTGTTTACATCAGGGTCCCCCCATTTTCAATTCATAGTGACATTTATGACATACACAACATACATGACATCATGACATTTATGGCATAGGGACATACATGACATACAGGTATTATATAGTACTGTTACATTTGTGACATATATACGATATGCAAATATACAGTACTGTTACCCATAGATCCTAACAGAGAATATATACATATGATGGGGAGGAGACTGTACATTAGGAGGGGGTGGGTGGGAGGGAGAGAAATATACATATGGTGGGGAGAGAATATATACATACGGTGGGGAGGAGACTGTACATTAGGGGGTGGGTGGGAGAGAAATATACATACGGTGGGGAGGAGACTGTCTATTTGGGTTTGGACATTTACGGTGGCCAGTTTCGAATTGCAGTGCTCTTTAACACTTTGGATGCCAGCCACGCGTTTTGTCGTTAGTTCATGCCGACCGTTGGGGGGGGCGGGCCAGTTTCCTCATTTTACTTTTCCGTCGAGCCAACTGAAGAATCCATTGTGATCGCCGGCCCGGAAAACGCGTGGATTATGTATTTACAGTACCCAATGCTGAATCAATAAACGCGATCGATATTTGGAATGGCGATCAGAAATTGGAATAATCTTTTTGGATAACATCTGATCTGAGGTAAGGAATCTATTTGACCAGTCTTGGGATAATCAGAGCTATTTTCACCTATATATCAGCGTTTGCCCTATGTGTGTGTGTGTGTGTGGCTGTGCGAGCGATCAGGAAATGAGATAATAGATATTTCAGCCCGCTTCTATAGCGTGCATAAGTACACATATAATATCAATAATCTAGCGTTTATTTGAAAACAATTCATAAATAGGCCAAAAAATTACAACGTTTTTGTGTATTCCAGAATATTCCAGTAAATGCCTTTTATCACGGAATCTTTATATTTTCCTTGAAAACAAGGGCTTTTCAAAATGCTATAAAACGGAAATGAAGCGATTAAAAAACAATCCGTTTCGACAATGTTGACTGCAAACAAGTAATTGATAAACAATGGGCAGATTAGACACATAGCCATAATTTAAGACAGAGATTATGCGGTCACAACGCTATCATTGAAGTGGGTGCTGGCATTTAACAACGTTTTACCATGTTAACCAGTGGCACTGGAAGTGTTAAGAGCGGTTTTGAATGTGGGTAGGGATTCACATTCCTTTACAGCTTTGGGTAGGGCGTTCCACATTGATGTGGCATGATTGCGAAACGTGTTTAGTCCCTTGTTTGAGCCGAATCTAGGTTTAACATGATTTGTTGAGCTCCCTCTGGTGTTGTGGTCGTGGTATTCACTGACCTTTGGGAAGTATTTTGACATGTACATGGGTACCTTAGTCGTATAGTGTATCTTGTAGACCAGGCCCATTGCAAGTTGCTGTACTCTCGTCTACTCTAAGCCATCCTAGGTAGTCAAAGTGGGCAGGGGTGAGGTGGGTTCTAGGAGTAAGGTCAAGTAGTAGTCTAGGGCGGCTACGTGGTGCAGTGGGCAATGCGCTCACCACGAATACTGGAGGCTGGGCTCAAACAGATCATCTCCCTGTTCGAGCCCAGCGCTCCACATTGCTTTCAGTTTAGCTGGTCGTCCGCACTAATACACATTGGCAGTATTAGGGGGAGGGAAACTGATGGGTGGGGATCGGGCGTTGTGGACAGCGACTCCTACAGGTCGGTTGGTGCGCCTGCGCAGTAGAATCAGGAAGCGACGAGGGGCGGGGCCCCTCCAAAGCCCAGACCCCCGACGCTGAAAGATCGAGCCGCGTAGGTGGAAAGATGCGACTGCTGTTACCTCGAGTATCGGAGGGGACTCGTGCTATGTATGACTTAGTCCACATTGCAGCCGGCTTGTGGGAGGCATGAAACAGCGTTCCAAAGACAGGGGAGGGTTGAATTGGACGATACGAAAATTGGGATGGGAGAAAAATAGAAAATGGGAGAAAAAGTGGATAAAAAAAAAGTAGTAGTCTGACCAGTTTGTTTTGTGATGTTTTAATCTGGTTTTTAGCGCCTTTGAGGTGCTTTGGTACCATGAGGTGCAAGCATAGTCGTAGTACCCTTGAATGAGTGCTCCTGCCAGAGTCTTCAGGGTATTCTTGTTTACCAGAGAGGAGATCCGGTACAAGAATCTAGTTCGTTGGTTGACTTTTTTTATTACATTGGATGCCATTTTGTCACAGGAAAGATTTGCCTCTAGGATGGAACCTAGGTACCGGTATGTAATTTCGTCTTTCCTTGTGACAATATTGTCACCCACTGTAACTGAGAAGCCGTCGGTCTTGCCGAGTTCGTTATTTGATCCGAAGAGAATGGACTCTGTTTTACTCAGGTGTAATGATAGTTTGTTAAGGGCTCGGCGAATGGGCCTCTAACTGATATCGCGATATTTTGTGGCCATATCACGATACACGATATATATCGCGATATTTTGACATTTCCTCTAAAGCACTTAAAAATGCTTGATTTAACCCTTTGATGCATACAGTCACGCCAATATGATGATTATAATAAGTCCCTGCAAAATATGTTTCCATTATTAAACCATGAAGATGCTTTAAAAAATAATTAAATGAAAATGTACTAAGAGTAGTCTACTGACACACTAATAAAAAAAATTATTTACATCTAAGACAATTTATATAAAAACTATTGAGTGCCTAAGACTTTTGCACAGTACTGTGTTTTCTATCCACTTTAGCCAAACACACACATATGTATATATATACACACTACTGTGAGAAAATAATAATTAATCACACACAAAGCCTTACAAAGGGATAATGGCTTATAGCAGACTTAATGATTTTAGAATATTTCAGATAATGAAATGAAATGTTTATATCATCAACTATCCAGTTAGTATAAATACTGTAACGTTTGGCCACTTTAAATCATTGGAGAGAGAGAGAGAGAGAGAGAGAGAGAGAGAGAGAGAGAGAGAGAGAGAGAGAGAATGCGTTTGCGTTTTGAGCGTATAAGCTGCCGTAGGCGATGATGTCACACTCGAATGTAAACACAGGAAGTTGAACACACTGAGATTTAAGGTCCGCGCTGGTCTGTCTATAATGAAATGAGAGGAACGCTCTGCACTAAAGCAAGTCTCATATCAGCTGCGACGTGACAACATATACTCGATATTCACGATATAGTAATTTACTACAGCTCACAACAAGCCGCGATACATCGAGTATACGATATATCGCCCAGCCCTTTCTGCCTAGTTCCAAGCTGATAGTGATGGGTCGACTCGTTCATAAGAGCCGATTCATTGCCATGAGTGAGTCGAATCGCTCACGTCTTGCAATGAGTCTGTTCACGCTTTCGTTCGCGCTTTCGTTCACCCCCCCCCCCCCCCCCCCCCCGAGTGTGTATTTTGTCCAAAACAGTCATCCAACATTTACCAACAGTAGCCTACTAGTGCATAAAACCACGTATTTTTATACAAATGGAAGTGAACCGTGAATCCAATCAGTGAATCGGATCATTGCCGTGAGCGTGAATCGAATCGCTCACTCACTGAAATGATCCGTTTGGGCACATCACTACGAGCTGAGGGTTTTTTCAACCTGTAACTTGTTCTTGTCAGAGACCAGCAGGGCTGAGAGTTGTCCGCGAACAGGAACAAGTTGCAGTCACAAGCTGACGATGTCATTTGCATAAATTAGGAACAGTAGCGGACCTAGTATGCTTCCCTGTGGAACACCGCATTTCACTGTGAGGGGGGGGGGGGGGGGGTAGAGTACCGTTTACCTCCACGTGTCAAATTTCGTAGCTCAGTTGAGAGGAAAATATTGCACTTTATTAACTGGGTATTTGCAACTTCGCCGCACATTATTAGTAATCGGCAGGTTCTGAACACAAACATGCACCTTAAGGTAGTGTAGTAATAATAATAATAACAACAAAGTCAACGAAGTAATAGCATGTATTTTTTTTACATCCAGCGCGCCCAATTAGCGACCATTTGTTCTCTGCCTGGCCTGCGGTATTTTCACCCCCAACCTAGTCCTGTGTTGAGCACGGTGGTGGTTGAGTTCTACCAGCTAGCTGGATACACACACGTCAGGAGGTCGCTGGTGAAATTCCACTGGCTCCTCTCGTCCTCTTCTGATCAGTAAGTTGACGCAGCAGCTCCCATTTAAAGAAGGCGCAACAACTAAGCTAGCGGTTTCCCACGTTATGTAAGCGCTGCAGCAGCAAAGCCGGTGGGGACTTATTATTATTAACATGTCGACTCCGCATTCGTTGTGGGGTTACTTATGGTTAGCCAGAATAGAAAGGAGTTTATAAAAAATAAAAAATAAATTAAAGAAGATGATAATAATAACCCTTTTACCTTGATTTTCACCTCGGATGGTTTCCACTTGGGTCTGAGCTCCTTGACGAGCCGCAGCGCGCCGGACCTGTAGTCGCTCTCCTCCAACGTGACGTCTATCTTGGGCACCGCGGGGGCCTCGTCGGGGACGTGGATGTAGTTGGCCATTGTTGTTGTGAGAATAATAATTGTATGATATACCAGCTTCTTTTTTTGGGACAAGAAGAACGTGACCGTTGTTGTTGAGAGAGGCAGCGGTAACAGAATGTATGGGTTGTTCTTCTCCAGACTGAGCGAGCGGCACGGGGGTGAAACAGGACTCGATGTGCGGCGACGCCTCTCTCTAAATCCCACCCAGAGGAGGAGGGTCCCGCTGCAGCGCCGGAGAAGCCTCTCACTGGGGGCAAGCCGCGTGATTTTTCCCCCGTAGCCTATGTTTGCGGATACGTTCTCTGATGATTGGCCACTGACGTTTCTGGTCATGTGACATCTGCGCCAACCGATCGTGTGGCGCCTGTTTCTGCGCCTATTTCCAATAGGGGGTATCTGCAGAGCCGCAGAGCCAGGCTGGACGGGTTGGAGGCGGTCTGGACAAGTATTAGTGGTCTGGACAAGTATTTGCACTACTGCGCACCATTTTCAACTTCACTTTCGTCTCGTTTACATAGGTACATAGACAGTAATGTTACATCTAGACATTTATGACATGTAATAATAGAGTAAACTTGTAAATAGACAGTAATGTTACATCTAGACATACCAGATCTAGTAATAATAGAGTAAACTTAACTTTCGTCTCAGTAACAATGTTCATAAAGTGTACATCTAGACATGATGTGTACATAGACAGTAATGTTACATCTCTAGACATACCAGATCTAGTAATAATAGAGTAAACTTAACTTTCGTCTCAGTAACAATGTTCATAAAGTGTACATCTAGACATTTATGACATACCAGATCTAGTAATAATAGAGTAAACTTAACTTTCGTCTCAGTAACAATGTTCATAAAGTGTTGAGTGCTACAGTGTAGGTTAGTTTATTAGGACAAGTGCATGACAGTAAGGTTAGTTAGGGTTAGATTTTTTTTATTTAGATAATGGTTGAAGTAGTGATTGATTGATTGAAAACTTTATTAACAGATTGCAGAATGGGTACAATACAGTACAGCTCAATACACACAATTGTTAAGGGGATGCAGACCAGAGAAAGACTTTCGTCTTGTTTCCACCAGGGTCCCCCAGTTTCAATTCATCAGGACATATATGACATACATGACATACAGATAGTCAGTACTGCTACATCTATACATTTATGACATACCAGATTTGCAAATACAGTACTGTTTGTGATACAGAAGGAGTCAAGAAAAGGGAGTATATACATTGACGTAGAAACTGTACATTGGAGGAGGTGGGTGGGGGGTTGGGTACACTGGGATATTGACAACCATACTGGGTAATTTACATTGGAGGTGGTTGGGGGGGGGGGGGGGCACACTGTATAGACAAGCAAAACTGTACATTGAGGGGGGGGAGACTCTGTACAAACAAACAAAATTGTACATTGGACTATTGACAAAACCATACTAGGTAAATGACTGTACATTGGAGGGGGTTGGGTTAGGATATTTACAGGGGCCAGTGTTGAATTGCAGTCTCCCGTAGGTGTCTCTTGAGAGAGGTTTTGAAAGTGGGTAGTGATCCACATTCCTTTACAGCTTTGGGTAGGGCGTTCCACATTGATGTGGCATAATTGCGAAACGTGTTTAGTCCCTTATTTGAGCCGAATCTGGGTTTAACATGATTTGTGGAGCTCCCTCTGGTGTTGTGATCGTGGTATTCACTGACCTTTGGGAAGTATTTTGCCATGTACATGGGTACCTTGGTCGTGTAGTGTATCTTGTAGACCAGGCCCATTGCAAGTTGCTGTACTCTGTCATCTACTCTAAGCCATCCTAGGTTGTCAAAGTGGGCAGGGGTGAGGTGGGTTCTAGGAGTAAGGTCAAGCAGTAGTCTGACCAGTTTGTTTTGAGATGTTTGTAATTTTGTTTTTAGCGCCTTTGAGGTGCTTTGGTACCATGAGGTGCAAGCATAGTCGTAGTACCCCTGAATGAGTGCTCCTGCCAGAGTCTTCAGGGTATTCTTGTTTACCAGAGAGGAGATCCGGTACAAGAATCGAGTTCGTTGGTTGACTTTTTTTATTACATTGGATGCCATTTTGTCACAGGAGAGATTAGCCTCTAGGATGGAACCCAGGTAGGTAATTTCATCTTTCCTTGTGACAATATTGTCACCCACTGTAACTGAGAAGCCGTCGGTCTTGCTGAGTTTGTTATTTGAACCGAAGAGAATGGACTCTGTTTTGCCCATGTGTAATGATAGTTTGTTATCAGCGAGCCATATGCAGATTCTGCCTAGTTCCGAGCTGAGGGTTTTTTCAACCTGTAACTTGTTCTTGTCAGAGACCAGCAGGGCTGAGTCGTCCGCAAACAGGAACAAGTTGCAGTCACAAGCTGACGACATGTCATTTGCATAAATTAGGAACAGTAGCGGTCCTAGTATGCTTCCTTGTGGAACACCACAGCTCACTGTGAGAGGGGGGGATAGGGTACCGTTTACCTCCACCATCTGTTCCCTCCCCTCAAGGTAGGATTGCATCCAGCTCACTGATAGACTATCAAAACCAATTGCTTTTAGCTTGTCAATCAGAATGGAGTGATTGACTGTGTCAAAGGCCTTTTGTAGGTCCAGCATGACCATGCCGCAGTATTTGCCTGCGTCCACCTCTTGTTTGATGTGGTCATTCAAATAGAGAAGGCATGTGTCAGTGGAGTGGGATGTTCTGAAGCCAGATTGGAATTCGTAGATTAGATTTTTTTCCGCTAGGTACTTTTCGACCTGTTCGTAGACTATTTTTTCCATGACTTTCGAGATGGAGGTGAGAATAGAAACAGGGCGGTAGTTGCCTGGGTCTAATTTGCTGCCCTTTTTGTGCAGAGGGGTCACCCTAGCAATTTTGAAGTCCTTGGGGACGTGTCCCTGTTTTATGGAGAGGTTTATTATGTGTGTGATGATTGGGGTGATGGCGGCTGCTGAGTCTCTGAGGAATTTGGAGGGGATGTTGTCATGGCCAGTGGCCTAGTGGCCTTGTTAGGCCTTGTGAGTCTTTAGTCGACGGCGAAAGATTAGACGGGATTCGGCTGTCCTAACTGGGGTGGGTAGTTCATTCCACCATTGTGGGGCAAGGACTAAGAATAGGCGACTTCTCTTTGATGACCCGACTTCTCTTTGATGACCCTCCCGGAGCTTGGATAGGAGTAGGAATAAACTGTACATATACAGCACTGTTTGAACCTGGCACACAACATACTTCACATGTCATTTTTCTTTTTGTGGAGACGAAGATGATGAGTACCGGTCTTCTCCTCAGACATATAAAATCAGTTTTTCAATACAAGTACGACTCAAGACACAGAACATTAGTATGCAAAATAAAAAATGAACACAGATTTTGAGTGTGAATGAAAACTTTATTTCAACAAGATTGCAGAATGGGTACAATACAGTACGGCTCAATACACACAATTGTTAAGGGGATGCAGACCAGAGAAAGAAGTTTTGTCTTGTCTTCTCGTACTAAAAACGTGACTGTTAGCACAGAGACGGCTGCAGTTACACACAGGGCCATTTTCGTTTCGTTTTCAGGGTCAGTTTCGCTTTTCAGAACACAACGTAATGGCAGGCAAGTTAGGCCCAGTCCACACGAGCGCTGGATTTAATATAACCATGATTGTATGTGCGCAGTTGCACTGTTCGGCCACACACAACCGGGGATTTGCTACACTGCAACCCCGGTCTTTGAAAACCGGAGTCCAGGGTGAAGTTATGCGGTTTTGTGTGGGCATAGCAACCAAGGTTGGAGGGAGGGAGCAGAATTAATTATTCAATATCAGTATAATAACTGGACTTTGAGAAGTCTTTATTCATGCAGACAGACACGCAGTTAGTTGGGTCGCTGATGCGTTTGAGTCTCTGCACTCCCTCCCCCCAAGGGCAGCATCGCTCATCGGTGAACCATCACATCTAAATGCCATATGAACACAACAAAAAGTAGCTCTCATCTGTGTACCTAAAAACAGTTCTGTAGTCTTCATCGCCAATGCCAGAGGTATGCTCTATGTATTTCGAGTCCAATAATAGAATCTCCTGTATGCGTGGCTTCAAGACCTATAATGGGTATGTAAAAATAAGCACAGCATGTCAGTCAGGTTTCTGTGGGAATGTGGATTCTGCTATTCTCCCAGAACGGCAGACATGATTAAGTTTATAAGACACGCATTACTAATTTCACTTACACATAGCACAAAGTGGTTTTCGGTCCAGGCTGGAAAGACTATTGCATGTTTCATCTTCATGTCAGCTTAATATTTATGAAACATGAGTTTGCCATTAGAGTAGGGATGTGCCATTATGCTTATTCAATTTACTAACTGAATAATTATATTTATTTCATCAATTAATTACACTTACCGGAAATGAAGCTAACGGGTTGATACTTCGGTCCTTCCAGGTAGGAACAACATACATGTCTTCTATATAAATGTCCATGTCCTGATGAGGAAAAAACAAACATGATTATTAATAGTCTGCCTTCAGTACTAAAAGTTACTTTTAAATGTGTAATTAAAAAAGAGGTCATACACGTTTCAGAGCCAGTTCACCAATGAGCTTCAGGCATGCATTTCCAATCTGCAAGAAATCACAATTAAGACATTATAGTGAACATGACTGAAACTCTCCCTTCGGTAATAAATGTTAATCTGTTAGACCATGTGACTACTCACAGTTGAATCCATATAGCTGTTCAACCCAAGGCTCCAAAACTCATCCCGTGTCAAACAAGTTTGTCCTTCCTTCACAATTATTTCTTCTGAAGGCCTCTTTCGGTCCAGGACATAACTGAGCTGAAGATAATAACCATTGTTGTGATACAGATGAGTAGTTTTACATAGAAAGTAATTATTTGTAGAAATTTGCCTACCCGTTGTTGTTGGATAGGGTTTCGGGACTTCGCCCAGGGTTGGTCTGGTGAGTAGTCATTGTCCACTGGAATCTCAAGTTCTACAGGGATGGACATACACAAAAATATAAGAGAAATAGTAACAATGTTTAATAAAACTAATAGTGTAGAGGTAAGAATTACTGTAGGTAGGCATAGGTTTTTATAGGCCTGCTTCTGCTGCAGAAGCCAGGTTCTATGGTGTAATAGTTAGCACTCTTGACTTGGAGCAATTAAGAGTTCACTATTTAAGGTGGTGGGTGGCAGTTTAATATGATTATTGGACAAATCATGCATGGTTTCAGTCAAGGCGGCTAAACTTGAATTTAAGACATTTTAAGAATTTCTAAGGACCCATGCATGCAATTCCACTTACTTATCATTGCTGGGGGCAGACCTGAACCTGCTTCAGGGAGCACACCTTGAGCTGCTTCCAGTGATAGATCAAGGACTGCTTCCTGTGACACTGTAAGCAGATGACAAACACAGCTTAGTAAGGAACAGTGAACTTGATGAATGAAGACATTTATACATTATTTCCTAGATCAATTAAAAACAGGATTAATGCATTAAATATCTTTAATGCAAGTGCAAGTAGAAAATGTACCCAATACAGCCTGGTGGTAGCTGTTTATTGCCACCGCTGTCGTCCCAAATAACTTTTTGATGTTGTCCATTCGCTTCTTGTTTTTGTTGTTGTTGAAGTGTTCTAGGATGTTTCTCATCAGGAACAGGTAGTTGCTGCGTTAAAAAGTAATTGTTCTTTCTCATTTGTGCAAACAGTTGTTCTGCAACTTGACTGTTTACATGTCCTGCAGTTTTAGGGACTATTATTATTATATCTGGTATGTCTAGATGTAACATTACTGTCTATTTACAAGTTTACTCTATTATTACATGTCATAAATGTCTAGATGTAACATTACTGTCTATGTACCTATGTAAACGAGACGAAAGTGAAGTTGAAAATGGTGCGCAGTAGTGCAAATACTTGTCCAGACCACTAATACTTGTCCAGACCGCCTCCAACCCGTCCAGCCTGGCTCTGCGGCTCTGCAGATACCCCCTACTCCCTATTTCCGCGTCGAACAGCCTGCTAACCTGCTAACTACCTAACGCCTAGTTTATCACTGGTTAAGCTTAGGCGACTCTTTCTAAGTTGGTTAAGGTTAGAGTTTGGAATCAGGGCTGGTGTTCTATCGCCCTGCTCTAAGACAAACTCTAACCTTAATCAACTTCGAAAGAGTGCCTAAGCTTAACCAGTGATAGAAACAGGCGTCACACGATTGCCGCAGATGTCACATGACCAGAAACGTCAGTGGCCAATCAGAGAGCGTCTCCGCAAACATAGGCTACAGGAAAAAATCACACGGGCAAGCCTGTGGCAGCCACAGAGAGGGCGCGTGCAGCGCTGATGTGCGTCTGGCGTAACGTACGAACCTACTTTCTTTTTTTTATCCACTTTTTCTCCCATTTTCTATATTTTCTCCCATCCCAATTTCGTATCATCCAATTCAACCCTCCCCTGTCACGAACGCAGTTTCTTGCCTCCCACAAGCCGGCTGCAATGTGGACTAAGTCATACATAGCACAAGCCCCCTCCGGTACTTGAGGTAACAGCAGTCGCATCTTTTCACCTGAGCAGCTCGATCTCTCAGTGGCGAGGAGTAACGCGTGGGAGGCTCACGCTGCCCCCGACACTTCCTGATTCTACTGCGCAGGCGCACCAACCGACCTGTAGGAGTCGCTGGCCACAACGCCCGATCCCCACCCATCAGTTTCCCACCCCCTAATACGGCCAATGTGTATTAGTACGGACGACCAGCTAAACTGAAAGCAATGTGGAGCGCTGGGATCGAACAGGCGATCCCAGCGTCTCCGCATTCGTGGCGAGCGCCTTGCCCACTACGCCACGTAGCCGCACGTACGAACCTACTTTCTATAGAAGCAGCTCGGAGGTGTACGGAAGCGTATTGCTGCCACACCAGAAAAAAAAATATCCGTATCACGTTATAACATAAAGGTTTCACATTATAACGTGATAACTTCTTGTTTTAACATAAAACGTTTCATGTTAACTTCTTGTTATAATATAAAGGTTTCACGTTATACCGTGATAACTTCTTTTTTTAACATAAAGCGTTTCACGTTATAACGTGATAACTTCTTATCACGTTATAACATAAAGGTTTCACGTTATAACGTGATAACTTCTTGTTTTAAGTTATCACGTTATAACGTGAAACGTTTTATGTTAAAACAAGAAGTTATCACGTTATAACGTGAAACGTTTTATGTTAAAACAAGATGTTATCACGTTATAACGTGAAACCTTTATGTTATAACATGAAGCGTTTTATGTTAAAACAAGAAGTTATCACGTTATAACGTGAAACCTTTATGTTATAACGTGATAAGAAGTTATCACGTTATAACGTGATAATCAATCAATCAATCAATTCAATCAATCAATCAAACTCTTTCGAAGTTGGTTATTCTTAGAGTTTGGAATCAGGGCTGGTGGTGGTCTATCACCCTGCTCTAAAGATAAACTCTAAGCATAACCGACTTCGAAAGAGGTCCTAAGCATAACCAGTTCGAAACAAGGCGGACATTAATAAAATGTTCAATCAATCAATCAATCCAATAACACACGCTCACTTAAAACAGCGCACCTTCGAGCCGAGCTGCTTCTATAGAAAGTAGGCTCGTGGCTGCCACAGTCTTGCCCCTTGAGAGGATTCTCCGGCGCTGCAGCTGGACCCTACTCACCCAGAGAGAAAAAAGAAACCGTCACCCCCCCTATTGCATGCCGGTAAATCTGATGACTCACGAGGAGCGCTCGTTTTTCATTTTATTTAGTTTCGTACATGGGGGGGGGGGGGGGGGGGGGGTACAGTTAATCTTTGCACAATATCACAATATTTTTTTTATACATGATACACCCATGGCCGAAAAGGAGCAGGATGAAGAAAACGTATCAATCAGTGCCTGCCCCTTTCCAAACTTCATATTTATTTTAACATAATGGTCAGCTCAAGTGCACCTTTTACAGCTTCATACCATATAATAATAATCATTACCGTAATTATGATAACAATAATAATAATAATAATATGACCATGAATAATAATAACAACAATAATAACGGTAATAATAATAATAATAATAATAATATTGATAGATACCAACAAACTGCGTCACGACTCACGAGCCTCAGATGCATGGGAAAGAGAAAAACAAACAAAAAATAAAACACGGTGTTAAAGTTGTACGTTGCACTGCGTTGGGCGGTGTACTCTAAAATGGTGGGGATGGTAGTACAACCCCGCCCGCCTCTCTATCGGATAGCGGGTGTAAAACATGTATACAAACACACATGTATGGCGGTTTGACGTCAGTTACATGCTAGATCCCAATGCCCGGGAGAAAAATGTTTACATTTTTGTTTGTTTGTTTTATGTTTAGGTATTCGGAGTAGTTGAGGTTAGGGTTGGACTAGTTGTGGATATGTTTATAAACCACCTTTAAGATTATGATGACTCGCGACTTTGCAGCTTGGCCAAAAAAACTGACCCCAATAAAACGCAGATGACCCCGTGTGATCTAGCATCATCAACCAAAATGTCAGCAATGCCGTGGGAGGCATTGGATGCCAATTTTTTTTAGCTCGCTCCTTTAAATGGATGTTAAATAGGTAAACATTAAATATATAGTTCATATTCTCTTTTTTCCCCTCTCCCTTTCATTCTCTCTCCTTATTTATTGTTGTCCTTGTTGTATACTATTGCTACTGTCATTTTGTATTGTATTTAATTACCTGTATGCATGTACATAACCTTGTTTTTGTTACAGCCTCCCACCCCCCCCCTCCCATTCCCACAAAAGGCCTTTGCTTTTTGGACAGGCTGCTTTTGTATATAAGAGTTTGTTCTTAATTGCTTGCCTGGATAAATAAAGGTTAAATAAATAAATAAAATAAAATATTACTCCTGATTATACAAGACCGCTTGCCTTTACAGTCTTCTGTATCAGACATACATATGAGCACGAAAAGCATTACAACCATTAAACCTCGCACTTTATTGGGATTAATTCAAAACATATATATTTATTAGTACAGTGGCGACATGAGGAAAATAATAAATAACCCGGATGGCTGAATTGAAAATGGGGGACCCTGATGTAAACAAGACGAAAGTATTTCTCTGGTCTGCATCCCCTTAACAATTGTATGTATTGAGCTGTACTGTACTGTACCCATTCTGCAATCTGTTAATAAAGTTTTCAATCAATCAATCTTGAACCACCAATAATAATGTGTGAATTTGGACTTTTATTTCGAAATGCCACCCAAGTTCACTTGTACCGGAAGCGTTTGGTGAATTGTTTATTATTTTTACTTGGCAGCAGCTTGGTCGACCAGCACGTTGCTAGTTAGTTGCAAATGTTGTAGCTATTAGCACGATATTCCTTTAATGGGAGGGGTACCATTTGTCTCATTAATAACCAACATATTTTCATAATTCAACAGGCTACGTTTTATACTTTGCAAAACCTCAGCTAAGTAACGTTGATAACCAAAGTAGCTTCTCCCAGCTAGCTACCTACTTCTTCCTCTCGCAACATCTGTAGAGTGATTGTTTGGGATGGTGGTGGGTGGCCTGGGTGGGGGGGACTCCTGAGTTAGCTAACATTTGCTGGCTGTAACGTGCAAAAATACGTGTTAATAATACGCAACGCTAGCTATTAGTTAAATCAGTTTGTGTGGGGAAGGAGGGGGGGTTAGTTTGGGTATGGCTTTGAGACAAACACCACTCACCTGCTCAGGACACACCCGGCCAGTAGTGGACCTGGCCTTCAGTGGAATAACCCCCTACGGCTACTTTCTCATCAGTGCCTGCAAAGGTGAGATGGACCTGGCTGACTGACCTGGATAAGGTTTGATTGATTGATTGAAAATTGTATTAACAGATTGCAGAATGGGTACAATTACAGTTCAATACACACAATTGTTAAGGGGATGCAGACCAGAGAAAGACTTTCGTCTTGTTTACATAAGGGTCCCCCATTTTCAATTCATCATAACATATATGACATACATGACATACAGATAGACAGTACTGCTACATCTAGACATTTATGACATACCAGATCTACAAATACAGTACTGTTTGTGATACAAAAAGAGTCTAAGAAAGAGAGTATACATTTGAGGGGGTAGAAACTGTACATTGGAGGAGGTTGGGTAGGTGGGGGGGGGGTCTATCGTGTATTGTATTACTAATAGGCTGTATTGCTTTTTCCTAAACATGGTAAGTCCCATTGAAATGAGAAAACAAATGTAATTTACAAGGAGATGGTAGCAGCAAATAATGGTACAGATAACATTTACATTTAGTAGGCGGCTACGTGGCGTAGTGGGCAAGGCGCTCGCCACGAATGCGGAGACGCTGGGCTCGCCTGTTCGAGCCCAGCGCTCCACATTGCTTTCAGTTTAGCTGGTCGTTCATACTAATACTGTACACATTGGCCGTATTAGGGGGTGGGAAACTAATGGGTGGGGATCTGGCGTTGTGGACAGCGACTCCTACAGGTCGGTTGGTGCGCCTGCGCAGTAGAATCAGGAAGTGTCGGGGGCAGCATGAGCCTCCCACGCGTTACTCCTCGCCACTGAGAGATCGAGCTGCGCAGGTGAAAAGATGCGACTGCTGTTACCTCAAGTACCGGAGGGGACTCGTGCTATGTATGACTTAGTCCACATTGCAGCCGGCTTGTGGGAGGCAAGAAACAGCGTTCGTGACAGGGGAGGGTTGAATTGGATGATACGAAATTGGGATGGGAGAAAATATAGAAAATGGGAGAAAAAGTGGATTAAAAAAAAACATTTACATTTAGTAATTTAGCTGACGCTTTTATCCAAAGCGACTTACAAGTTGTGTACAACAAGTCATCAGGAAGGGCACAACTCTGGCAGCTAAGGGTAAGTGAGGTGTAGTTTGTCAAACAGTGTCGAACTTGAGTCCTAAGTGGGCGGTCAGGTGGCGTAGCGGAGATTGCGCTCGTTACCAATGCAAGAGGCTGCGGTCTTGACTCCCGGAGTCAGCATTGCCTTGGCTTGGGCTGATCGCTATACTAACCCGTTTGGCTAGGTTAGGGGGAGGGCAAGTCATGGCTGGGAATTTGGCGTTGTGGACGTCAGGTCTGGGCGCTTGCTCAGGAAAGGCTAGCCCCTTTCGTGACTTTCGGTTTGCAAGCCTGGGGCTTTTGTGACCGCAGTCACTTATTTATACGGGGCGATCATCCAGGAATCAAACAACCAAGCGTGATCGCGGGGCTCGGGGTGGGTCAAAAATATATCGGATCTGAATTTCTTTTTTTAAAACTTTATTTTTTAGCGTTTATCGCTTTTCTGGTCAAGCATGACCGACAGAAACAGGTTGAAAATGGGATGTAGAGCAGGGGAAGACATTCTGTGAAATGACGGCGGGTCCGGGAATCGAACTCGTGTCCCCCAGATCCGTGACGAGCACGGTTTTCCCCGACGCAGAAATAGCGCCGAGATATGCGGTGAGCTACGGGAGCTCCCCGGATCTGAATTTCAAAGATACCCAGCGTACAATATCGGTTTAACACAGCTTCACGATGGGTTCTGGAAGCTCGGAGTTGCTCATAAACATTTTAAATCATTTTTATAAAACGAGTGTACTCAGAGCGAACCTTGGCAAAATGGCTGGTGCGTCCGGCAATCACTGCGCTCCCTATCGGTCCCTGTTGGTCATTACAACAATCAGCAGATTCTACCCTGTAATGGCCTATAGGTAATGACCAACAGGGACCGATAGGGAGCGCAGTGATTGCCGGACGCACCAGCCATTTTGCCAAGGTTCGCTCTGTGAGTACACTCGTTTTATAAAAATGATTTAAAATGTTTATGAGCAACTCCGAGCTTCCAGAACCCATCGTGAAGCTGTGTTAAACCCATATTGTACGCTGGGTATCTTTGAAATTCAGATCTGATATATTTTTGACCCACCCCGAGCCCCGCGATCACGCTTGGTTGTTTGATTCCTGGATGATCGCCCGTATAAATAAGTGACTGCGGTCACAAAAGCCCCAGGCTTGCAAACCGAAAGTCACGAAAGGGGCTAAGGAAAGGCAGGACTTGATAAAGGCAGCGTGACCTCCCACGTGTTACACTTTGCCCCAATGAGAGTCCTCGCTGCCAGGTGAAAAAAGAGTCACTGGCTGTCGCCGCACGTGTCGGAGGAAGCGTGCGGATGACTTCAGGGTTCCCTTGTACCGACCAGTAGGAGAACATGCGCACAACAACCAGGTAGGGGAGGGGGGGAATTGGCATAACGACTAAATTGGGATGGGGAGAAAACAGAAAAAATCCGAGAAAGAGGATAAAAAAAAAAAAAAATATTGAGTCCTACACTCTTGAGTGCATAGTATAGACATATTAGCATAGTAGGCAGTAAATGGTGCATTTATATAGCGCTTATCCAAAGCGCTTTACAATTTGTTCCTTACATTCACTCACATTCACTCACCGTTGGCGGAGGCAAACATGCAAGGTGCCAACCTGCTCATCAGGAGCAATTGGGGGTTAAGTGTCTTGCTCAAGCACACTTCGACACACTGCCCGGGAAGAGCGGGAATCGAACCGGGAACCTTGCGATTACCAGATGACTGCTCTACCTCCTGAGCCTGTAGTAGTATAGGCATAGTAGCTGGTAGTGTAGACATGGGAGCTAGTAGTATAGACATAATAGCAAAGTATATAATAGTAAAAGACAGTAATGTGGTTTGTTTTATTTATTAAAAAAAAAATATATATATATATATATATTTCAGATATTATTTGAAGAAGTGTGTTTTAGCCGATAACAGAAAATTAGGCCGGTTTTAGTTGTCCTGACTGTGGTGGAAAGTTTGTTCCACCATTGTGAGGAACAAAATTGTAAAGCGATTTTGGATAAAAGCGCTATATAAAATGCACCATTTGCTATGAGTGCTGTCTCTGTGGAGTAACCACCAGTCTTGAAGCCCGACTGATTTGGGTCTAGTAGGCTGTTCTCTGTAATAGGTAATCGGTGAACTGGTTGGATATGGCACGCTCAAGTGATTTAGAGAGGGAAGAGAGACAAGGCGATAGTTATCTATGACACTTATTTTAGAGAGGTGGGAACCACCCCGGAGTTGAGAGAGGAGTTTGATGGTTGCAGAATCAAAGGGAGAACACTATCTGTGATCAAATTTGAGGCTGCTCCATAGACAACAAACTCTGTCTTTATGAGGCCATACAATGTTTGTGTGAGCTCTTACACCTAAATGAGGTTTTAATTCTGGTTCATACCTTCACAGGTATGACAGACAGACAGACAGACAGACAGACAGACCAGATGTAGGGGTTGCAGAATAAAACAACAGACAGCCGAGTTGTGTTTCCCGAAATAATAATAAAATTTTATTTTCAAATCAATCAAAGCATTTCACTGTTCTCCTTTTACTCTCACTGACTTCAGCGTATACTCCGACTGTCTGCCGGGCGGCTTCTCCGCTCACCGGTCTGTCTCCTCGCCCCTGATGTGAGAGTGTGAGCGTGTGTCCATGGCCCCTATTTGCTCACTCTCCTCAACACGCGCATTGCGTCGTGATTGGCTAGCTGGTCTTGATGGCCTTCTAGCTGCAGGTGCGCCTGGAAGTGGATGCCCAAATATGGGCAGAGCCTACAGCCTAGCCATTGGGCCGTTACGTAGCGGCCTTCAATCACCAAGCCCAGTGGTGGCTTGGGGTTGCAACAGACACAGACACACACGTGGATTACTGGATTCAATAAAATGTATTAAACCGTCCCAAACAAAGAGGTTTCATTCCAAACTTAAGAAGTACACAATCAGACAAACAAAATGTGTCCGAGGGAAGCAACAGTCGTGATTGGAGGATCAAGATCATGGTCTCTCTAACTACACACACTCAAGACCCCTACGCTCTGCATCTTCTGGCCCGCCTCAGACCCACTCTTATCCAAGCTCCAGGGGTGTCATCATCAAAGAGAAGCCGGCTATTCTCTGTCCTCGCTCCACAATGGTGGAACGAACTTTCCACCACAGTCAGGAGGACAGCTAGAACTCACCCAATCACTCTGCAACTAAGGAATCTACCATGCCTATATTACTACGTACTATGCTAACATGTCTGTCTATACTACTATGCACTCAAGTTCGACACTGTTTGACGAACAATGTTACTGACCCTTAGCTGCCAGAGTTGTACCCTTCCTGCTGACTTGTTGTACAGAACTTGTAAGTCGCTTTGGATAAAGGCGTCAGCTAAATTACTAAATGTAAAATGTAAATGATCTCTAGCTTCAGGAGAGAGTGATGCCTTATTTGTTTATTTTTACACACAAAGAGCAGTGTGTCTGCCAGGGAAAAAAAGTCTCTGTCTCGCTATATCCACCCATTTTTATAAAACATTTTAGATTAGATTCAAATGTATTGTCATTATACAGCACAAGTACAGTCCAACGAAAATAAGTTTGGCATCCAACCAGAGTGCGAATGTAACAGTAAAGTGCAATAGTTATATACAATGTACAGGTGATTTTAAACTGGGTATAAAATATATAAATGAGTACTACTGGATGTAGTGCTAATCAGATGTATGTATAGAGTTGTAAAACCAATATGTACAGTGATACAGTATAAAGACAGAATGCTCATCGTCATACTGGTCAGCAGTGTAACTAGTAAGAGTAGGTAAGGGATATGTATAGACATATATATAGTATCTACAGATACTATATTATGTGGAAGGATTGTGTGCAGGTATGTACAGACCGGTGTATATATTATGTAAATGAATAATGTATAGCTACAAGCGAGGTCATTGTCGCAAAATAATTCGCCGAGGTGTTCTAAACAGGTCAATTATTTTGCGACAATGACCGAGTATAGGCTATACATTATCCCGCTTATTACATGGCTAACTTACTAACAATATACCCAATTCATTTTACACCTTCGACAAGACGAGATCAAATGCAGACGCAGTTCTGTTCTGTCGCTCCGCGCTGTCATCGCCGGCAGCCGGCACTGCAGGTGTGTCTGATTGGCTGCACTGATGTAGTGTGTGTCAGTGGGCTTGATTGCTAGTTTTGCTACAGCTGCGAACATCGGTCATTATTGCTCGACAGAGGTCCGTTATCGAGTAATAACGGACCTCTGACAAGCGCTATTGACCAATCACAATCAAGCATTTCGCCGAATGTTACACCATGTAATAAATATATATATATACAGGGGTGTAAAGTACTTGAGTAATTGTACTTCGTTATACTACTTAAGTACTGTTTTGAGGGATTTGTACTTTACTCGTATTATTAGGTTTGTATACTTGTACTTTTACTCAATTACATTTCAGAGAGAAAAAACATAATTTTGACTCCTTACATTTAAAATGCAGACCTACAAAGTACAAATCTCGCAGGTCCAACAATTTTACATTTTTAATTAGTACCGGTATATTTGTTTCTCTGGCCGAACTAACGTTAACGTTATTATTCCTGTGGCCGCACTTTATTTAAAAATGGCCAATCAAATCCCCATCAATGGAAAATTAACCCGCCCATACCCATGCTGATTGGTCCTTGTGCAAGACTAGAAAGCGGGGATATTTGATTAAACACCTGCTATCAGAAGAATAGACGGTCAGAAAAAAGTTTTTACTTTTACTTTTGAGTACATTTAAAAGTAGAAACTTTTTGACTTTTACTCAAGTGTGTTTTTAGCCAGATACTCTGACTTTTACTTGAGTAAGATTTTTATATATATATATATACAGCATTATTGTATTGTTCTATTATTATATTGCATTTTTGCCAAACATTTACCCCCCCCTCCCCTTCAAACACCCATTTCTCCTTAGATGGCAAGCCCATGTTGCGCCAGGGAGACACAGGGGACTGGATTGGAACGTTCCTGGGTCACAAAGGCGCTGTCTGGGGAGCCACTCTGAACACGGACGCCACCAAGGCAGCCACCGCCGCTGCCGACTTCACAGCGTGAGTGGACAGTAAGGGCCGTGTCCCCTCATTGACCACTGCAACACTTCCGGGATTCTGGAATAATGGGAGAGAGAGCGGCGGGAGAAAATGAATGAATGTGGATGAGAGCCTCACCCTTGACATTAAGTGGTTGTAGCTACGGCTGTGGGGGTGCTGGAGACATGATCAAATAGACTTGTATACGCCTGAGTCTCCTGAACACTGAGAGACCAATTCCAAGTCGATCTGCACTTTTTCGGCCAAGCTATATGTAGGGATGGGAATTGATAGGATTTTATCGATACGATTCCATTATCGATTCTGCTTATCGATTCGATTCTTTATCGATTCCCTTATCGATACCTGATCAATTTATAATTTAAATAAATAAATTGGAAATGCAACAGAACTACATTTAGTCATTTAGCTGACGCTTTTATCCAAAGCGACTTACAAGTTCTGTACGACAAGCCATCAGGAAGGGCACAACTCTATCAGCTGAGCAACAATGTTCATCAAAGTGTTGAGTGCTACAGTGTAGGTTAGTTTATTAGGACAAGTGCATGACAGTACGGTTAGTTAGGGTTAGATATATATTTTTTTTATTCAGATAATGGTTGAAGAAGTGCGTCTTTAGTCGACGGCGAAAGATTGGACGTGATTCGGCTGTCCTAACTGGGGTGGGTAGTTCATTCCACCATTGTGGGGCAAGGACTGAGAATAGGCGACTTCTCTTTGATGACCCTCCCGGAGCTCGGATAGGAGTAGGTCTGAGGCGGCCAGAAGATGCAGAGCGTCGGGGTCTAAGCTGGTTAGAATAACAACATGCAACTTGACATTTCTGATTGTCATTTATTGTTGAGCCCCCATGTCAGAAAAATACAAAAACTGTAAAAAATAAAACATCACACACACACACACACACACACACACACACACACACACACACACACACACACACACACACACACACACACACACACACACACACACACACACACACACACACACACACACACACACACACACACACACACACACACACACACACACACACACACACACACACACACACACACACACACACACACACACACACACACACACACACACACACACACACACACACACACACACACACACACACACACACACACACACACACACACACACACACACACACACACACACACACACACACACACACACACACACACACACACACACACACACACACACACACACACACACACACACACACACACACACACACACACACACACACACACACACACACACACACACACACACACACACACACACACACACACACACACACACACACACACACACACACACACACACACACACACACACACACACACACACACACACACACACACACACACACACACACACACACACACACACACACACACACACACACACACACACACACACACACACACACACACACACACACACACACACACACACACACACACACACACACACACACACACACACACACACACACACACACACACACACACACACACACACACACACACACACACACACACACACACACACACACACACACACACACACACACACACACACACACACACACACACACACACACACACACACACACACACACACACACACACACACACACACACACACACACACACACACACACACACACACACACACACACACACACACACACACACACACACACACACACACACACACACACACACACACACACACACACACACACACACACACACACACACACACACACACACACACACACACACACACACACACACACACACACACACACACACACACACACACACACACACACACACACACACACACACACACAGAGAGCTCCCCGGGCCCCTGTCCTTTATGTATTGGCTTGTGTTGCTACACGGACACATTTGTATGTTGCACCACTGTACTTCCTGGTTTACACTTTACAGACTTGTAAACAAGCACTCGCGTCTCTCATTATATGTGAACTAAAGAGTACAAGGTTTACACAACAGCCCCCACCTGCTGTTTTATTGTATTTGTACCTGTACTATCCGCTGTCAGCTGTTTATCTCTCTTTGTGAGGTTGATTAAATAGCGTTAGCTCACGTTAGCTCCGCGGCTAATTTTAGCTCACCCTAAACTAAATCAATGACAATGTTCTAAAGCATTCAAGTAGTTTTCACTGCACATAGAAGTAGCCAAACAGCGGGAGCATTTCGGGAGCATATTACCAAAACCCAGGCAATTTCGAGCCCTTAAGGAATCAAATAGAGTCTGCCATGGCTACATGGTAACGTAACGTTATTGCGCAACTGTAGGCAGCGATAAGGGAATCGAAAGTCACAGGAGCCACACGGTTCCAGGCATCGGCCAATTAGGAACCGGTTCCCAATGGGAACCGGTTTTCGATTCCCATCCCTAGCTATATGTAACGGGGAAGCCCGTGGGTATGTCCACAGTCACGGAAACAGGTGTGTTGACGAGTGACTGTGGCAGTGCGGGCTGGTAAATTAAACTCACTTCCTCAATAACAGGGTTAACAGACGCATAGGTACGGTAGTTAGGAGTGAATTCACTTCTTAGTGCAGCGGCCTGTGTCGTCGCCCGCGGACGCGGGAGCCCCCTGTTCGACTCCCCCTCGGGACATTCTCATTTAACATCAAACACAACGCAGACCCAGTATGATCCGTCACAGTGGTGCCCAGTGACCCGGATGTCCTGAGGGGCGTGAGTTTAGGGAGGTGAGTGTAACGGGGAAGCCCGTGGGTATGTCCACAGTCACGGAAACAGGTGTGTTGACGAGTGACTGTGGCAGTGCGGGCTGGTAAATTAAACTCACTTCCTCATAACAGGGTTAACAGACGCATAGGTACGGTAGTTAGGAGTGAATTCACTTCTTAGTGCAGCGGCCTGTGTCGTTGCCCGCGGACGCGGGAGCCCCCTGTTCGACTCCCCCTCGGGACATTCTCATTTAACATCAAACACAACGCAGACCCAGTATGATCCGTCACATATAGTCACTTTCCCGCACCTACTCCCGAACTACGCATGTGCATATTGCCCGCGGAGTCTAGGTTCATCAATCTGCGCATGCATAGTACGGGAGTAGGTGTGAAAAAACGACTATAGCTCGGCCGAGAAAGTGCCGATCGACTTGGGGTTGGTCTCTCTGGGTTCAGGAGACTCAGGCGTATAAAAGTATATTGGATCATGTCTCCAGCACCCCCACAGCCGTAGACCACTTAATGTCAAGGCTCTCATCCACATTCATTCATTCTCTCCCCCCGCTCTCTCCTCCATGAGCTTAATGTAACGCGGAAGTTAGGCCTTTGACACGGTCAATCACTCCATTCTGATTGACAAGCTAAAAGCAATTGGTTTTGATAGTCTATCAGTGAGCTGGATGCAATCCTACCTTGAGGGGAGGGAACAGATGGTGGAGGTAAATGGTACCCTACCCCCCCCCCTCACAGTGAGCTGTGGTGTTCCACAAGGACCGCTACTGTTCCTAATTTATGCAAATGACATGTCGTCAGCTTGTGACTGCAACTTGTTCCTGTTTGCGGACGACTCAGCCCTGCTGGTCTCTGACAAGAACAAGTTACAGGTTGAAAAAACCCTCAGCTCGCAACTAGGCAGAATCTGCATATGGCTCGCTGATAACAAACTATCATTACACATGGGCAAAACGGAGTCCATTCTCTTCGGTTCAAATAACAAACTCAGCAAGACCGACGGCTTCTCAGTTACAGTGGGTGACAATATTGTCACAAGGAAAGATGAAATTACCTACCTGGGTTCCATCCTAGAGGCTAATCTCTCCTGTGACAAAATGGCATCCAATGTAATAAAAAAAGTCAACCAACGAACTCGATTCTTGTACCGGATCTCCTCTCTGGTAAACAAGAATACCCTGAAGACTCTGGCAGGAGCACTCATTCAGGGGTACTACGACTATGCTTGCACCTCATGGTACCAAAGCACCTCAAAGGCGCTAAAAACAAAATTACAAACATCTCAAAACAAACTGGTCAGACTACTGCTTGACCTTACTCCTAGAACCCACCTCACCCCTGCCCACTTTGACAACCTAGGATGGCTTAGAGTAGACGACAGAGTACAGCAACTTGCAATGGGCCTGGTCTACAAGATACACTACACGACCAAGGTACCCATGTACATGTCAAAATACTTCCCAAAGGTCAGTGAATACCACGATCACAACACCAGAGGGAGCTCCACAAATCATGTTAAACCCAGATTCGGCTCAAATAAGGGACTAAACACGTTTCGCAATTATGCCACATCAATGTGGAACGCCCTACCCAAAGCTGTAAAGGAATGTGGATCACTACCCACTTTCAAAACCTCTCAAGGGACACCTACGGGAGACTGCAATTCAAAACTGGCCCCTGTAAATATCCTAACCCAACCCCCTCCAATGTACAGTCATTTACCTAGTATGGTTTTGTCAATAGTCCAATGTACAATTTTGCTTGTTTGTACAGTGTCCCCCCCCCCCCCCCTCAATGTACAGTTTTGCTTGTTTATACAGTGTTTCTCCCCCCCCCCCCCCCCCCAACCACCTCCAATGTAAATTACCCAGTATGGTTGTCAATATCCCAATGTACCCAACCCCCCCCACCCAACCTCCTCCAATGTACAGTTTCTACGTCAAATGTATATACTCTCTTTTCTTGACTCCTTCTGTATCACAAACAGTACTGTATTTGCAAATCTGGTATGTCATAAATGTATAGATGTAGCAGTACTGACTATCTGTATGTCAAGTATGTCATATATGTCCTGATGAATTGAAAATGGGGGACCCTGATGTAAACAAGACGAAAGTCTTTCTCTGGTCTGCATCCCCTTAACAATTGTGTGTATTGAGCTGTACTGTATTGTACCCATTCTGCAATCTGTTAATAAAGTTAGTCTTATCTTATATAGTCTTATCATAGTCTTATCAATCAGTCGGTCAAAGCACAGACTGTTAGTTTTAATTCAAACGGACAGGGTTTTCCCTTTGAGGCTTATATTGTATGGCAAAACACGTCACGACAATACTCAGGAGTACGACATGTCATTTTCTGCTACTATGGGTCTCTCACTCAAAACAATAACAAAAGACACCATTTGATGAGGTTGTGAACGGGGCGTGGGATCATGGAAGTTGTTGTCTTCATTGTTAAAATGTACTGCACTTAGATTGAGAACTCAAGTTAGCCTGACATGGTTTGAAAGCTACTGGCTAGACATTTTAATGCAGCAATATTACATATTATAGCTTTAAGTTTAAGGCATACTAAGTAGTTTCAGCCACTAGATGTCACTAGAGCACCACCAAAACAATGTGGTGTTTCCATAGAAACGCTGAACATATCAAACTGTCAAACTAGGTATTGCAGATCAAAATATGACTCAAGATCCAGCAATATCATATCAAACTTACCACTATAAATGTTGTCGGAAACATATTTTAGGTTTGACTTCAGATAGAAAAATAGAAAGTTGACGAGTGAACATGCCAACATCTTCTTTTTGAAAATGGGAGCAGAGAACCACAGACTGCCCCACTAGCGGCACCTTTTATCCGATCAGGTGCATTCCACATGGGGGAAATGACGAGTAGAGAGGGGATACCTGCGTGCATCGTGCACATAATGCACCCGCTGCCCAACGGTTGACGCCCAGAGACATCCCTGCATACTCTTTTAGCCATATATTGGTTCATGGAATTGAACAGGAACATGCAGAGTCCAGATGACATGGCTCATATTTCCCCACCAAAGTTCCTGGACTTTGGAAAAAGTACTACCCCCGGAGCCGGGACTTTTAGGGGCCAGAGAAATCTCCTGGAACTTCCGTTTTAGACCCTGGTCTCCACAGTGCAAATGATCCCTTGCAAATGGTTTGCGACATAAGATGTCTGCCATTGAATACTGTTCAGTAAAAGTAAATAATTGGATCAGTACTCTGCGTTGATCGATACTTAAACTTTAGAACTTTGAATTATTAACGGCAGTGAGAAAGTGGTATCAGTGCATCCCTCCCCTATTAATAAGCAGTAGTAAGTACAATATTAATAAGCAGTAGTAAGTACAATACCATATCGGCTTAATCATGTTTAATAGTTGTCTGTATGCTGAAACTGATTTATGTTTATGGATGGGAACAGGGACATCTGTCTCGTCGCAAGTTGACCTAGTTCATAGGCTATCTTATCACCATGGCACAGAGCCCCTCTATTATTTGCTTGTTGCTATGGCACCCAGCCCCTTGCCAGCACATGACATCAAAACCTGCACCAATACCCAGAGCCACTTGCATAATGAAAGACTTAAGAACAGCATTTTGGTCAGATATACTATAGAGTTTAAATTGGCCTGTTGCGTTAAAAAATAACTAACTAACTGCCAACTAACTAGTATTGCTAGCTAACCTGAATAACTTAGATTGTCTGATTTGCTGCAAACAATAACATTCTGTCTTATTGGGTTGATCATGACTAAAGAAATAGACTATAGCTAATAGACTTTGTAGACTCCATCAGTTGATTTAATATAAAAATATAGTTTTCCCACATGTAATAATGCATGCATAATAATCCAATCTCACGCTGGAACGTGCCGGTGGCCAAAAAATCCCAGGGTGGAGATATCTTGAATATGCACAGCCTAGGGATGGGTTTTCGTGCGTTTGGTTTCACGCTCCAATTTGGGTCCCAAATTGCTGCACAAGTAAAAAAGAATGTGTCTCGGGTAGCGGACTCTACTTATTGTGCTCTCTACAAATAGATTTGCCCCATCTCTGAAAACACATTTGTGACAATCTTCCGATAACGCATAAGGCATGCTGCATTCATTCGGAAATACCTACTCCAAATGCTATTTATAGAGTTTGACAACAATTATTAAACTCATGTCTCTATTTTACAATTAACTATCATTTATTATGAGTCATACTGAACACTTCAGTGTTGAAACTCTAATGCATGGCAGCTTATTCCGTCTGTTGCAGTTTTCCTATTCTACCGCTTGGTGCCATGTACGCACAATCTCAAGCACACGTTCATATTGATAAATCCCACACTTTGCGTAGAAATTATCGTACACACGGTTTACGCACATTTCTGTACATACTATGCAGCATTGATAATAGAATAGAAATACTTTAATTATCCAGAGGGAAATTTGACACTACAAATGGCTCACATTAAACATTTAGACAGAACAAAGTCACGAATAAGAATAACAAAACAAATTGCCTAAGAATAGAATAAAATATACAGAAGTCTACACTAAGGGCTAGATCCACAAAGAATGGATTGCACGGTGCTAGTTGCACCCTTACTTACAATTCCAGGGCTCGAAATTAAAATGTTTACTTGGTAGCACTGGTGCTCCCAACTTCAAAAAGTTGGGAGCACCAGCAAAAATGTAGGAGCACGCTAGGGCTGGGCGATATAACGATAACGATAAATATTGCTATATATTTTAATAATCGATATCGAAAAAAAAAAAAAAAAAAAAAAAGTTTTTTCTTTTTTTTTAATATATTTTTTATATATATATATATTTTTTTTTGTGACCTGCAACAGGGCAGTTTTAAAACCAGAGACAGTGGACAGACGTGTCTTTCTTGCCTGCAACTTAAAGTAATGGCTTTGCTTGTCCAAATGACAATACTGACCAAATTGAGATTTATTTTTCTCTTGTCCATTTATTTATTTTGTTTGCTTTCTAATTTAAAATACAGTTTGAAACCGTCTGTACACAGTAGGCTATGTGTGCTAGCAGAACTAGACTCCAGTCACGAGTCACGGTGCACATGTGCGGTGGTTTGTCCACCAAAAAAGCGCCAAAAGATCGAAAATAAACGAGCAGAGCCAGAACTGTTCAACTCCCCTGGAGCCACAGCCAGCAGAGAAGCCGGTTTACTTTAGCTTTTAAACCAGCTGCAGCCTGAGAACTGGAGTGTGAGGGGATGTAACACTAAAGATGGCGGCAATGACAAAGAATTGCTGCAAAATAAACATACATCTGTTGTTTAAAAAAAAAAAAAAAAAAACGTATAACAATTTCGATAATTATCGATATCGAGAAATATGATAACATTATCATATCGTTATCGCAATATGATTATCGCCCAGCCCTAGGAGCACCCACCAAAATTAAGGAGCACCAACAATACTGCGTAGATTGATTGATTGAATGAAAATTTTATTAACAGATTGCAGAATGGGTACAATACAGTACGGCTCAATACACACAATTGTTAAGGGGATGCAGACCAGAGAAAGACTTTCATCTTGTTTACATCAGGGTCCCCCATTTTCAATTCATAATGAATTGTAAGTAAGGGTGCAACTTGCACCGTGCAATACATTCTTTGTGGATCCAGCCCTAAGTGTAATATTGCACAGTGTTGTTTCAAAAGTAAAAGTCCAGGAAGATGGTAACTGTCACTCTGTGCTCAGTGATGCAGTGAGACACAGTGATGCATTGTAAAGTCTGATGGCTGTCAGAATGAAGGACTTCCTGTGCCGTTCAGTGCTACATTTAGGGAGTGTTAGCCTAGCACTGAACATGCTCCTCCTGTCAGCCAAGTGTGTGTATAGTGGGTGAGAGGGGTTTTCCCTGATGGCCTGGAGCTTAGCAAGGCTCTTCCTCTCCGCCATCATCGCTAGAGAGTCCACCTCCACCCCAACCACGCTACTGGCCTTCCTGACCAGCTTATCCAGCCTGGTTGTGTCCCCTGCTCTCAGTCCGCTGCCCCAGCAGGTCACAGCGTACAAGAAGGCGCCCGCCACCACCCACTCATAGAACATCCTTATACAGACATTGAAGGATCTCAGCCTTCTGAGGAAGTAGAGTCGGCTCTGAGCCTCTGACCCTTCTTTTTTTTTTAAACTTTGGCCATTTCCCTGGCTCTTTTATACGTTTATCGCATTTATACTTGGTCAAGTTCGACCGACAGAAGCAGGCTGAAAGGGTTCAGATGGGGGGGAAGACACTCTGGGAAAGGCACGGCTGCAGTCCGGGATTCGAACTCGCTCAGCCCCAGATCCGTGACGAGCACGGTTGTCCACGGCGCTGAAATAGCACTCGCGGTACGTGGTGAGCTACTGGAGCTCCCTTCCTCTGACCCTTCTTGTAGAGTGCCTCTGCGTGTTTTGACCCGTTCAGTTTGTTGTCGATGTGCACAAGAGGTATTTGTAATCCTCAACCATGTCCACATCGACTCCCCTGATGGAAACAGGGGTCACAGGTGCACTCCTCCTCCTCCCCAGCTCCACAACCAGTTCCCTGGTCTTTGCCACAGACTAGCCGGGGCCGCCGTATCAAACCTGTTGTAAAACAGGTTTAGCTCATTAGCCCGGTCTACATCTCCATCCACTCCCCTTCCCCCCCCTGGTTTAAATGAGGGCCCTGGTCTCGCATGCAGGAAGCCAAACGTCTCCAGAGATGTTTCACGGCTATGATATGTTGAGAGGGCTTCTTTGATAAGATATATTGTTTGTAATTTGTGATGAAATTAGAAATACTTTTGGACTAATTGTAAATAGGGTAAACGTCCCTTTTAAGCCCACCAAAACCTGTTTGCAGACATTTTTTATATACTGCCACAATTTAATTAAGAAAATTATAGATGAAATTAAATATTAATCTCTCATTTGAAGTTTTGATAATTCATTTATACCACTTTATGTTTTAGGTACCGAATGTACCCTTTAAGCCCATGTGTTCCAAATAAGCCCACTTCATGATTTATTGATTAAATGTAACAATACAAACTTTTATCTTAAAATCTGTAATCTCTTGCCTCTCAATAGCAGTTTTCATTTAGTCTCCACTCTTAACCTATGGCCTGTAAATGGATTTTAAATAGGCGTGACCAGCCTATTTGCTGTGTCTTCATTGGAGTGTAGCCAAAAAACTATATTCATGCGAAATCAAAACATGGATAGATTGTTTATTTTTTACCCAGGGACATTAATCAACATCTTCACTTTCCACATCAATGTAAATGTGCCAGAATTAACTATGGTGGAAATTATTTTTCAATACTTAACACATTCAGTGCCACGCCCCTTTGACCATATTAGGGCTACCGTGCCAATAAGGAAGTCAATGGGAGGTCGGGGAAATTTGCGAAGGCTTAAACTATATCTTAAATTATGGCTATGGGTCTAATACACCCGTCACTTATCAATGACTTGCTTGCAGTCAAGTCAACATGTACGAAACGGATTGTTTTTTCATTGGTATATTTCCGTTTTATACCGTTTTGAATACGAGTATAGTTTTGGAGATTTCTAGTAATTCCAGAGAAATTCCGCGATAATAGCTCTTTAGTGGAATACACAAAACATGTAATTTTTCGGCTGATTTATGAATAGTTTTCAAATAAACGCTAGATTATCGATAGTATATGTGTACTTATGCACGCTAGAGAAGCGGGCTGAAAAATCATTTATTCGTGACTGGCTCAGCGCCTAATGCCGCGCGCGCACACACACGCACACGCACACACACGCGTTGTGATCGCTGTGAAAAAAACATCTGATTAACCCAATACTGGTAACATAGAGTCCTTACCTCACATCAGATGTTCTGCAAAAAGATTAATCCAATTCCTGATCGCCATTCCAAATATCGATCGCGTTTATTGATCCAACGTTATACTCTGAAACAGATAATCGACGCTTCTTTCAGTCAATGCAATAGTATCCAGCTGCATGCCCCAGAAGTAAAACGTGGACCGCAGTAGGCTTGGGCGGTATGACTGTATTACGATATACCGGGGTATTTAGAAATACAGACGGTATTGAAAATCAATACCGTCCGTCACGTCAAAATCACAGATGCGCTTCAGCTTCTATTACAGTGAAATGGAGTTTTGAGTGTAGTGCACACACGGAGTGTAGTGCACACACGCGCCGGCAGAGGGCGAGACCAGTCTAGTGGAGCGAGTGGGTCACAGCGGTGTTCACGTTTTACGGTAATGTTGCGACAGTGCTGTGAAAATACCGTAAAGCGTTGTGACGAGAGTTGGTGTGTGTTGTTGTGGAGTGGTGCACTGGTGGAGCAAGCAAATAATCCGTCTCTTATTATATGTGAACTAAAGAGTACAAGGTTTACACAACAGCCCCCACCCGCCTTTTTATTGTATTTGTATCGTCCTGTACTATCCGCTGTCAGCTGTTTATCTCTCTCTGTGAGCTACTGAGCTTGATTAGCTAGCGTTAGCTCACGCTAACTAGCGTTAGCTCTGCGGCTAATCTTAGATTACCCTGAACTAAATCAATGACTAGGTTATAAAGCATTCAAGTAGTTTTCACTGCACATAGAAGTAGCCAAACAACGGACGTGGCGTAGTGGGCAAGGCGCTCGCCACGAATGCGGAGACGCTGGGCTCGCCTGTTCGAGCCCAGCGCTCCACATTGCTTTCAGTTTAGCTGGTCGTTCATACTAATACACATTGGCCGTATTAGGGGGTGGGAAACTGATGGGTGGGGATCGGGCGTTGTGGACAGCGACTCCTACAGGTCGGTTGGTGCGCCTGCGCAGTAGAATCAGGAAGTGTCGGGGGCAGCGTGAGCCTCCCACGCGTTACTCCTTGCCACTGAGAGATCGAGCTGCGCAGGTGAAAAGATGCGACTAATGTTACCTCAAGTACCGGAGGGGACTTGTGCTATGTATGACTTAGTCCACATTGCAGCCGGCTTGTGGGAGGCAAGAAACAGCGTTCGTGACAGGGGAGGGTTGAATTGGATGATACGAAATTGGGATGGGAGAAAATATAGAAAATGGGAGAAAAAGTAAAAGAAAAAAAAAAAAAAGTAGCCAAACAACGGGAGCATTTCGGGAGCATATGACCAAAACTCATGCAATTTCGAGCCCTTAACGAATCAACTAGTCTGCCAAGGCTAGATGCTAACGCAGTAACGCTAACGGTGCGGGCTTCTGACTACCAATCTGAGAGCTGACGATGTCAAGTCAGTCAGGTCAAGAGTTTTATTTGTCACGGCATACGAGTATACAATGAAATGCGGGTGGTCTTGCCCGCAACGATGTGCAATACAGTGGTACAACATATAATAGAATCCAATACAAAACATTGTGCAATAACAGGTAACAGGTAACATGTTGTGACATCTCGGTATTTGTACATAGTTATTTACAGAGCATATAGGACATAAGTGTGAGTGTGTGCCCGCTCATGTTAAAGTGTTAAAGTGGCTGCTAGTGTGTGAGCATGCACAGCGTGCGTGTCGTGTGTGTGCTCATGTGTGCTTATGTGTGGATAGTTCAGTGTTCTGTGGTACTCAATGTTCATTGTTCAAGACTCTGATGGCCTGGGGGAAGAAGCTGAGCCTAAGCCTCTCTGTCCTAGTAGCTGGGGTTCGCAGGCGTCTGCCTGACCTCAGATGATTTGTTTACTTGGTAACACAGGTGATGAAAATGAAAGTCATACCGTGCACCGGGGTATTATGTGATAAAGGTATAACGGTGTGAAAAAAAGGATACCGCCCAAGCCTAGACTGCAGTTATTTTTTCGATGCACATTTTCATCCAATCCGATCCAATGATGTGCAATACCATCCGGGAGACGATATTATACGGTATTTGCCCTTTTCGAGCTCAGACCCATTCCCAATGATAACGTCAGGCTTGATGGATGAAAAATGAATGGATATTGCTAATAAAAGAAATAACGATTAAAACCTGAGTTTTCTCTGGCCTTGGCACTGCGAGTTAACCCGACTAATCTCGTGGTTGGCACTGAATGAGTTAAAGAAAGATATCAAGTCCTACACACTGCAGAACTTGACAATTTGGATGGACGCTTGCACAGTTGTTTCCACACTGCCATATTTTCTTTGTGGAACACACCCTGAACCCAACCTCGGCATAAGTCTTTCCCATGTTCCTTCCTTGGAAAAGTTTTACATTTTTAGAACTTTACCCTCCATTACCAGCTACAGTAGCTGCTAGCATCTACAGCAGGGTAAAGTAAAAAAAATTTAAAACCGTTGGCATTTTCTTGAATAATGAGGGGATTGTACATTATGTCAAGGTGCCTTTCGAGTGCCGCCTCTGCAACGAAGGGGCGCAGGTAAACTATGCTGAGATTCAGTTGACTGTGTGCTCCACAAAACAAAGTTGTGGCGTAGAGACAATAGTCTTGATTAGTGGCTATGTTGTGAATGAGAAACGTTACCTTATTATTAGGGGTGTAAACTTTGGTACACGTATCCGTACCAAACCGAACACGTTTCAGTGTGTACCGTACCGTACGGCTGTGTCGTGTACCGAACGAATACAACGGTATGTTAACCACTAACGACGCCCACTGGAGGCTGTTTTTTCACAATCTAATATAATTATTATTATTTTTAGTTTTAAGTCGATTATTAATTTCAATATAGAATATTCGTTTACAGCCCTACAAGTACAATTAGTTACTGCACGTGACACTACATCACCCCTGAGTGGAACATGGAAAGCCAAACTTTCCCCCACTGTACCGAAAACCGTAGCGAACCTTGACTTCAAAACCGAGGTACGTACCGTACCGTGGTTTTTGTGTACCGTTACACCCCTACTTATTATAGATAAAACAATTATGTATATATATTTTTATTGCAGATGTTAACAAAAGTTTCCGTTGGGGGACATAATTTGCAGTTGGAAAAAGGTAATACATCGCAATATTGTGATATTACAATATTGTGACTCTAGTGTTGTTATAATATCGTATTGTGGGGCCTCGTTCTGTGATTCCCACCCCTAACACATGGTTCTCAACACAATGCATGGGTCCAGTCAAAGTTAAAGAACCCAGGACGCCTATCGCAAAGAGTAGGGGGCTCCCCGACGTTCCTGGCCAAATTCCCAATCAGGTCTCTGACATCAAGGCCACCTAATCATCCCTTCCCCTTAATTGGCTGATATCAATCCCTGTCTCCTGAGCCGTTCAGCCATTGTGTAGTGTGCTGTGTGCCGGGTGCCAGTGTATGGCAGCCATTGTGTAGTGTGATGTGTGCCGGGTGCCAGTGTATGGCATCTATTGAGCCTGCATAGCCCAAGGTTGGGTGCTAGGAGGCAATTTACACCCTACATTGTAAAGCGCTTTGAGTGTCTAGAGAAGCGCTATATAAATGCAAGTAATTATTATTATTAATACCAGGGAGCCTAGTCTTGTTAAAATGTTTACCATGTTGCTTTTCAGAAAGGTGTGGGATGCAGTGAGTGGGGTGGATGTCCTCACACTGGCTCATAAGCACATAGTCAAGTCTGTCAACTTCACTCAGGTAGGTGGAAGAGAAGGCGCTGTGTGATTTAAGCAGCCACACCTGTCTTGGGTCTAGTTAATTAGGCCCAGAAACAGGGGGTGATTGCGCACCTGTTGTGCATCAGAGCAATCGGATGTGCACAGGTTTAATCATAGATATATATATAAAGACTAGATGACTCCCCCGCGCTGCTGGCCAACGGAGACCGACGTTGCCACATGGCAGCCATCTTGCTACAGGGTAGCACGCCCACTCATAACATGAACGTCTATAGTGCACTGCATGTACTATTGAAATAACCATAGCTTGCTCAATTTTCAACCGTTTGGTTTGTTAAAAACGTCAGATGTAGTTATCATACTGCATACTTATAATGGACTTTCATATGAAAATAAAAACAATTTAATAAAAATTCATATTCACGAATCATAGCCACGTTAACGTTTGTAATAAACCAAACCGTTTGTAAATCCGTCAAGTTTTCAGCGAGTTAAGAGTATTTTTGTTTGTGCAGATCACTCACCTTAAAGCAGTAGCACTGTAGCAAGATGGCCGCCTGTGAACTACGCGGGAGACTCCGCCTTGCGCCATCTAGTCTTTACATATATCTATGGGTTTAATCACCCATCCTCTCTCTCTCACTCACACACACACACACACACACACACACCTACACGATCATCTGTAATTTGTCACGTTGTTAATTAGCTAACGTTTGATATATTGGTTGATGTACATTTCCTCAAATAACTGGTGTATTTTGAATTTTAATATAGGCTTCAATAGAAATTGGCACCATAAGTCTTGGCACCAAGCAGAGCATAGAACACTAGACCATTCCTTCCTTTATAGTTTCCTTGATCTTGGGTACATGAGATGGTGAGCTAGCCTACTGTTATTTCTGTTTAATTGAAAACCAGCCCTTTCGTTCTGCTTTCTCGTCTTTTCCTCACTACTAAACTTCAATGTTAGGACCTAGAGCTTGGATTGCCAAACTGAATACCCCTAGCCTGGCTCTTTGTCGTGATGACAGTGTTCCATCTGCTCTTGGCTTGTAATCATCTTGCCACATCTTCAATAAAGGTCTGCTGTTTATACAGTACCACCATCCCACAGGCCACGACCGCCTCACAAGGTCTTTGAATGCCAATTGATGCGATGTGCCCCACAGTTCTCAATGGAATGGAGTAAAAATATAAAACCCAAAGACATTTTTAGTTTCCTGTTCATATTGTTTAGTTCACATTAAAATATCTATCAAGGGGCGGTCAGGTGGCGTAGCGGAGATTGCGCTCGTCACCAACACAGGAGACGCTGGGTTCGAGCCCAGCTCTCGGCGTTGCTACCAGCTTGGCTGGCCGTTCATACGGGAAAGCTGGCGGGTCGGAATCTGGCGTTGTGGACAGCGACGCCTACAGGTCAGGTCTCGGCGCTTGCTAAGCGGGGCAGGACTTGGTGGAGATAGCGTGCCCTCCCACACGTTACACTCCACCAATGAGAGTCCTCGCTGCCAAGTGAAAAGAGCGTCACTGGCTTGACGTTCGACATCAGGACACCCTTGTACCGACTCGTGGGAGAACATGCGTACAACAACCAGGTAGGGGAGGGGGGGAATTGGCACAACGACTAAATTGGGACGGGGAGAAAATCAGAGAAAAATAGGAGAAAGAGAAGGTTAAAAAAATATATATATATATATATATATCTATCAAGGGACTTCTGATCAATGGATCATGTCTTTTCATTGGTCAAGAGTTGTCAAAGAAAAAGAGTAGTTTGATGTATTTGTGTCATAGATGTGTTGTTGCTATAGGGCTTACACTATCTGCTTTGTCCTCACTAGGGGGCAATGAGAAACTAGATTGTCCTATTTTACATGGTCACAGAGATGCTCTCTCTCTCTCTTTCGTTCTCAGGATAGCAACTTTCTGCTGACGGGAGGAAATGACAAGCTGTTGCGTATCTTTGACCTCAGCAAACCTGAAGCAGGTGTGTGTATGAGACCAAGCGTCTTTTATGTGGTAATTTACTAGAGCAGAACAATATATTGAATTCATATTTATCACAATGTAAAATAACGCACTTAAACGCAGCTATCTCAAAGGTAGCAATATGGGTATTTCAATTAATCTGATAATGTAAGAAGAGTCTGGGCGCATGTAATTCAAGCCAAAAAATACTAGGCTTATATTATCCGAGGGGATTGGTTATTGCTGGGAGACAGGACAGTGTAATGCTGTAGGGTTAGGCTTACAGGTCTTCTGCAGACCTTCAGAGAGTCATCCACGCTTTCATTTCATCTAGATTAGACTACTGCAACTCCCTCTATATAGGCATTAACCAGTCTTCCCTGTCCCGCTTACAACTGGTACAAAACGCCGCTGCCAGACTGTTGACCGGAACCCTTCATTGGCTTCCAGTACGCTACAGGATAGATTTTAAGGTTCTCCTATTTGTTTTTAAAGCCCTTAATGGTCACCCCCCCCTCCTACATCTCAGACCTCTTATCCCCCTATTCCAACACCAGGTCCCTCAGGTCAGCCGATCAGAGGCTCCTGACAGTCCGGAGGTCTAACCTCAAGCTCAGGGGGGGGGGGGGGCGTGCCTTTGCTGTCGCAGCCCCTGAACTGTTGAACAGCATCCCCACCTCCATTAGGCTTGCCCCCTCGATAGATGCCTTCAAATCTAGGCTCAAAACCCACTTCTACCTACTAGCCTTTCCCGTTCACTGACTCATGCCCCGTTTTCCTGTGTGCTTGCCTGTGTACCCTCCCATAAAACGGAGTGTGATTGTGTTCAATATGTATCTATGTATCTACCCTCTGTACAGCACTTTGGTTGACACGTGTCGTGTTAAATGTGCTATATAAATAAATCTGATTGATTGATTGTTTGTATAGAAGGTAAATATATTCTTACAATATACTGCTGTTTTACTTCTTCTGAAAGGGTCTATTAGCCCACTCTGATATTCAGACAACTTTTATCCGGTTTGAACCAGTAACCCAAGTAGTCTCCATGTAATGGAGTTACCGTGAAACCCCCCCCCCCCCCCCCCCCCCAAACAAATCTCTGTACATTCTTCTGTGTTTGTTGAATACGATGTTTTTAATTTGAATTACTGACGATTCCTGCATGTCTTTTAGAACCTGTGGAGCTCCCAGGTCACACCTCTGCCATAAAGAAAGCCCTGTGGTGCAACGGAGACAAGCAGATCCTCTCAGCAGCCGACGACAAAACCATACGGTTAGTAGCAAGCTTGTCTCCATGGGTCAAAGGTCAAAACCATAGTTAGTAGCAAGCTTGTCTCCATGGGTCAAAGGTCAAAACCATACAGTTAGTAGCAAGCTTGTCTCCATGGGTCAAAGGTCAAAACCATACAGTTAGTAGCAAGGTTGTCTCCATGGGTCAAAGGTCAAAACCATACAGTTAGTAGCAAGCTTGTCTCCATGGGTCAAAGGTCAAAACCATACAGTTAGTAGCAAGCTTGTCTCCATGGGTCAAAGGTCAAAACCATACAGTTAGTAGCAAGCTTGTCTCCATGGGTCAAAGGTCAAAACCATACAGTTAGTAGCAAGCTTGTCTCCATAGGTCAAAGGTCAAAACCATACAGTTAGTAGCAAGCTCATTTCCAAGGGACAAAACCGGGGCCGAGCTTCGATTTTAATTCGAAGTAAAAAAAAAAAATTATCTTATGTTGTGGGACTTGTACAGCACTTTGGTAAACTTTGTTGTTTTTAAATGTGCTCTATAAATAAAGTGGATTGGATTAATTAATTAAGTAGCCCCTTTCGTGACTGTGACGCAGCCAACAAGGTTTCACTCGGCTGTGTGATTTAATTCAAGGTGGATCGCTGTTGTCGTTTGAACAACTTCAGATTTCATGGGAACTACCAATCCCCCAAATCAAGAATGTTTAAGATGAATGAAGTAAGATTTAGATTATTTGAAATGTGGCCTGTGTAGACTAAACTATGCACAGAATTATGTCAGTCTACAAGGTCCGGATTCTACATGGTCCGGCAATGTAGACCTTGTAGACTCCACTACAGACCAATTATCAGTGAATGTTCATGCATTTTTAAGAAGGGCTACTTCCACAAAAAAACAAAACTCACCAAAACATCTCAGTAGCACCTTATCTAAATATTCTATTTCATATATGGAGATTCATATTTATTTATGTATTGCATGCATTTCTACATTTTATTTCCTATTTAGTTTATTCATCCCAGTATCTTTCTTTCTTATGTGTGGAATTCTACAAGGCATGTAGGTGTATATGTGTTTGAGGATGATATCCTTCAAACAGGCAATAGTGATGCTATAATTTGGGCAGTGCTGAGCTGGGTTACTTTCCTCCAGTGTATTTGTCCCCCGGCCACGCACGCACGCACGCACGCACGCACACGCACTTTCTTCAATGAAAATAAAGATGCAAAAATTCCATTTAATTTAGTCTGCCAGGCATAATTCTCAGTCTGGGAAGAGATTATGCATTTGGTTGTGCGTGTGTCAGTCTGTGTAAACTACAGGGACGAGGATGAAACGTTGCACATTAGGCTGACGGTGGGAAATCGGGCAACAACATAAGTGAACACTTAAGGCAACTAACATGTGCTTCCGCATTGCTCTGATTGGCCAACAGACCCCACGTGACGCTACGGCTCGTTTTCCCCCTACGCCGGTAACGCGCGCATGCGCATTTTCGTTTTGACGGCACTCAAACGCCAAGCGAGGCTGCTCGCGGAAATGTAATGTTATGTTCGAATCCGTAGAATACATATTTATCAAAACAACATTTATCAAAACAACTACCAGATTCACTCATAACGTTATTTCGCGTGACAACACAGCCCAGCTGTCAGAAACTGTACATTGTAACGTTATATAACGCAACGTTATATAATGTTATTTCGCGTTTTATTCATAACGTTATTTCGCGCGACAACGCAGCCCAGCTGTCAGAAACTGTACATTGAGGGGGTTTGAATCACTGTACATTGAGGGGGTGCGAAGCCCTATCGAACATACGCAAGCTCTACTGTCTTTAACTATAAGCGTTTACACTCCCCACTTACTGTACCATGTTCTACATATAGAACCTCATCTCATGCACCGGTTTGAATCAAAGCCCTATCGAACGTACGCAAGCTCTAGTGTCTTTAACTATAAGCGTTTACACTCCCCACTTACTGTACCATGTTCTACATATAGAACCTCATCTCATGCACCGGTTTGAATCAAAGCCCTATTGAACGTACGCAAGCTCTACTGTCTTTAACTATAAGCGTTTACACTCCCCACTTACTGTACCATGTTCTACATACACTGTGTGTTGTTGTAGCCACCGGGTAAATCGCGATTTTTATATTAGTTTGTCATGACAAACCAATGACATAATCCAACATATGTGTAAAGGCACAACATATTCCAGTTAACGGTATATTTTTGTAATGATTCGTTACGGCGCAATCAATACTTCCATGCGTTCGGGACCTCCATGTTTTGGGGGTATTCATCAGAAAAATCGGATCCGGGATTCGGCTCCCATCAGTCGGGCAAGAACTGCGGGTTTTCAGCCTCTCTCCTCTCTCCTGGAGCTTAAGGGGGAGCCACGCTCGGCCAATCAGAGAAACGCGGAAGGCGCTCGGCCAATCAGAAGAGAGACGTGTCACTCGTTGGAGGCTCATGTCTCCGGCGTAGGGAACGAGTGTAGAGCGGCTGGTATTCACGAAGGAGAGCGCTGGCCAATCAGAGAAACGCGGAAGTGCATGTTAGTTGCCTTAAGTGTTCACGCCACCGGGACGCCTCATTGAGATGGTCTTATGGCTCATTGTGGCCTCAGCTTCCTGATAGCAGCCAGGTATGTGTGATGGCAGGCGTAGGCAAGCCCGGATTAACCCTTTCACTGCCACACTACAGAAGGTTGACCCTTTACTATCACACTACCGACGGTTACCGGCTGTCGTGTGGCAGTGAAAGTGTTAACCTTCTATGTATTGTCGCAGTGAAAGGGTTAACCGTTTGATAGTGCGGCAGTGAAAGGGTTAAGACTGCATGATGCTCCTGGGCAACAGCAACTCGAACGCCCCACCTGTAACTTCCGTACCACCGCTTACCCTCCTGAAGTTGCTCCCCCACTGCATTATCCCACTTTTATTACATGGCTAACTTGACAAAGTAATTAATGCATTATGTTTTAAATTATGTTTAATGTGAAGTTGTGTTTTTAGAAATCATAACCTGATACAATCTTTTGTTGACCTTAATTAAATAACATAACTCGACAGGTATGTTATATATATCCCGAGGTTGTCCCTCACCTGAACTCAAGCCCTAATGCACAGGCACTTTGTACCATAAGAGCACTAGCCGACAGGCACTTTAAGGCTATGTGTCCACTCAAAGCCTTTTTTTCAAGCTGGACCGCTTTGAAAAAAGAAAAAAAATAAGCTCTGAGCGTTTTTTCTGAGGCTCGCGCCAGCCGCGGCTCCGCCCCTTCCTCGATGAGTTACATTGATGAGCGCGCTCCTTTTACAAAAGTTGAACTAGTTTCAACTTTATGAGCTGGGAGCGCTCCGCCAAAAACGCTGCCGCCCAGAGCTCATAAAACGCGAGGCGCGTCGCTGGGAAGAGGAGCGCGCCTGTCGCTTCTCCAGCATAGAAATGAATGACAGAAAGGAGCTGACAACTCATAAAACGTCCCCTATGGACACAAGCCCTAAGGCAATATGCACTTTAAATGGAGCACTGAGCTATTTTATGCACTGTAGCATTTTTAAATGTTTGTGAAATACTTCTACTTCAGGGATTGAATTGTATGTATTGTTGTTATGTTTTTATATTGTATGTTTTTATACTGCATGTTTCTTCCACTGTTTTATGATGAAATGAGCATTGCCCCGAGACAAATCCCAATCAACCATGTGTTGAAATGGCAATAAAGTATCTATCTATCTATTATTCATCTCAATCATAACAAATGTTACACTTTTACTTTTGGTACTAAAGGATATACAGTATAGGCTTAAATCTGCTATAATCTACACAGGAAAGGACACCATGAGCACACGAATCAAACGTTATGTATTTAATCAAACTCCAAAACTCAAACAAGTCAACCAGTAAATGGCAACATTGATAGTGAAATGAAAAAAATAAGAAACTCTAACCCTAACTAACCTTACTGTCATGCACTTGTCCTAATATACTAACGTCCTACACTGTAGCACTCAACACTTTGATGAACATTGTTACTCAGCTGATAGAGTTGTACCCTTCCTGCTGTCTTGTCGTACAGAACTTGTAAGTCGCTTTGGATAAAAGCATCAGCTAAATGACTAAATGTAAATGATGGCACTCATTACTCATTTAAGAACCATTGAGAGTGGACAGCGCACATACACAGACTGTGTGTACATGCAACACAAGAAGCTCTGTTAGTGTGTTACTGTGTTAGTTTGGTAAATCTATTTTGTAGCGGGCCCTGTTTGATTCTGCGGTGGTCTACAGCAAATCAATCAATTAATGAATGGGAAAACACAGAAATAACACTTTTTTCTTTATGGCTGCCTAGCCCCCTGCCAGCGGCTTGAGGTTGCTATTATGGGAGTAAATGGTAAATGGCTGCTTTTTTTATATAGCGCTTTTATCCAAAGCGCTTTACAGTTTGTTCCTCACATTTTACCCATTCACTCACACATTTACCCATTCACTCACACATTCACTCGCATATTAAAACACGACGGTGGAGGCAACCATGCAAGGTGCCAACCTGCTCCTTGCTTACAAGTCTTGGTTATCATAGACTCAGGTCTACTGTAAGCTTTAAGTCCCATATTAACAAGGTGACAAAAACATAATTCTTCCACCTTAGAAACAAAGCTAAAGTACAACCATTTATAAATCAAAAGGATGCTGAAAAACGTATCCATGCCTTTATTCCAAGCCGACTGAAGAAAATACTTCAGCTTATTCAACTCTCAGCTAGGCTATATTACACTGGCTTCCGGTAACATTTAGAATTGATTTGAATTGATTCCATTTAGGGCTTATGTACAAAGCCCTAAATGGAACCAGACCAAGCTATATTGGCAATTTTCTTGTCAACTACATGCCCCCAAGAACACTACGATCATCTACTTCTATCATCTTGTATTTTTTTTTTCTGCATTGCATTTATTCTGTCTATTTTATGCTCATTTGATGTATTCTAGTGTATTTTCTGCTGTGAAGCACTTTGGGCTGCAATTCTTGTATGGAATTTGTACAAATAACGTTTATTATTATTATTGCCATCCTTAGAGTTATTTGCTACCTATCTAGCATGGCTAAAATAATTTGAAATGGTTTTGTTAACCCTCCTGTTATCCTCAAATTGACTTTACACTCTTTATCCTTGGGGACATTTTGACCCCAGCAGTTTAAACCTCCAGAAAATTATCATAATCAAAAGTGTTACCCAAATGTATGTTTCAGGTGCTTCATGTTACTTTGTTTATACCTAAATAACCATTTAAATAAAACATTACCCCTACTCCCCCCACCCACCCAATTATACATACATAATATATATTATGTTGTTCAAGTGGGGAGTGGGCCCATGATAACTTTCAGTTTTTGGAAAGTAACGTGTCTACTTGTGGTTGAGACAACAGGAGCATCTGCACCAGGGGCGGATTTAGGATTGTAGGAGATCCGGGGCTTAGCCCAGATGCCCCCCCCCCCCCCTTTTTTTTAAATTTTTTTTTTTAAATTTTTAAAATTAAAAAAAAAAAAATGTAGGCAGACAAGGGGTGGTTTGGAGGGGCTCAGGCACGACCCCCTCCACGACAGATTTTATTTGAATTTAATGAACCTGTACGTGCAATTTCCTGCAATATAGAGCCTTCCATCTTGACCAATAAAGCTGCTCTTTTCACTATAAAACTCAGTTAACCATAACGTAGTTATGGTTAGATTTATATATTGGGGGGGATATATCATATTTTTCATATAATCAAAAAGTGGTGGAGCAAGATTATACCTTTGCTCCCCCAAGTTCAATAGTGGGAGAGCAGAGATGCTCCGAATGCTCTTATGGCCAGGCGTCTATGATTCACTGATACAAAGTAAAATAGTGCAGTGCAATAAAATAGTTAGTAAAATAGAATAAAATAATGCAATAGTGCATTGCAATAAAATAGTTATCATCGTATTTAATCAGGAGGCCGGTAAGGAGTGCATTACAGGAGTCGAGTTGGCTTGAGATAAAGGCATGGATCTGGTTTTCAGCATCCTTTTGATTTATAAATGGCCGTACTTTAGCTATGTTTCTAAGGTGGAAGAATTAAGTTTGTCAACTTGTTGATTGTGATTTAAAGCTTAGGTCTGAGTCTACCATAACACCAAGACTTAACTCACTCAAATACAGTTAGCAGCTGGATAGACCACAGATGGAAATTAGCTTCTGCTAAATCTGGTGCAAACATATTTTCATGTAACAATGATGAATTGTAAAAAAAAAAAAAAAATCTTTTATTTATTTTTATTTAAAAAAAAAAAATTTAAATAGATTCGGGGCTTTTCAGAATACATCCGGGGCTTGAGCCCAGGTAGCCACCCCCTAGCTCCGCCCCTGATCTGCACTAAGGGTCTCATTCTCATCAGAGGAGGACGCCTCATAATCAGGGTCTCAGACACATTCTCTCCTATGTCACTTTCACCGTCAAATATCTGTGACAAAACTTCACTGGCAGAAAACCTTTTCTTCAAGGTAATTTTCAAATTAGAGTTTAGAAGGCTGCTATGCAAGCTATGTTTGCTCCTCCCCTATGTTGCGTAAAGTTTAGGTAGTCAAAAATCACAAATAACAATAAAAATACAGTCTGGGATATACATTCTAAAATATATACATTCTAAAATATACAGCCAAAAATATACAGTAAAATTTACAGTAATAAATGTAGTTTTCTTTTAAATGTTTAAGTGTATATGTAAAAATAAGAAGTCAAAAGTCCAGGAAGATTACCAGAGTTTATACTGTCACTCTGTGGTGAGGCAGTGAGGCACAGTGATGCGTTGTATACTCTGATGGTTGTTGGAATTAAGGACTTCCTGTGCCGTTCAGTGTTGCATCTAGGGAGTCTTAGTCTAACACTGAACATGCTCCTTCTATCAGCCAAGTCTGTGTATAGCGTGTGGGAGGGGTTGTCCATGATGGCGTGGAGCTTAGCAAGGCTCTTCCTCTCTGACAGAGGAAGAGTCTAGCTCCACTCCCACCATGTTACTGGCCTTCCTGACCAGCTTATTTGTCACATATAAGGTACATGTACATTACGGTGAAATGCTTGTTTCTGTATGAGCCCCCTGAGATTGTGCTTCAGACAGTAAAAAAAATAAAGACCAAACACTATACAAAATATACAAACTAGTACAAGTACACAATGCAAACAAATGCGAAGATGAGTTAGAGAGGTAGTGCAAATCTTTTACTAATAAATAGATACAATATGGTGTAGTGTTAAAAAGTGTTTAAAGTGAATGTTAAAGGTGAGTGTTATTCCATACACATGGAATATGTATCTTGATACGATAGAGAGCACACATTGTGAAAACAAAGAACAATTTACCGCCTAATAGAGGCCTTGCACAGAGTGTTTAGAATGCCCATTTCTCCTTGTTAGGGACCAAGCAGTGAGACAATGAGGAAACAGGAGTTGTAGATGAAAACTGGGTTTTTATTTACCCACAACTTGGTGCAAAACCATTGCAAACCAAGAATTTGATAACTAGGCCTATAGATGGGTTTCTCGTCCACGTCAGCAAGGAGGCCAAAAGGAACGTAATAATCCTGGTCAGAACAATGGGGCATACTGTTATAGAGGATACTTTGTAGGACATGACCTCGAGAACATTTGAAACTGTTTGGGGAGAGATTTCACACAGACACAACCAGGAATGAGGAAGATATAGATAGTGGTTTACCATTGTATCTCTTTGTTCCTGGATTGTAGCCAGCTCTTCATAACAACTCATCAACAATAGTCTTCCGGGATTCTGAAATCGGGGAGGAGATAGCGGGGGGAGCAAATGAATGAATGTGGATGAGAGCCGTGATGTAAGTGATTGCAGCTACGGCTGTGGGGGAGCACGGAGACATGATCGAATAGACTTTTATGTGCCAGTGTAACGGAGGTACCGTGTATCCTACAGACATGATGTTGTGAAGTGACTGTGGACGGCAGCGGTACTGCAAGTAAACTCACTCCCCAGAGGCATCCAGACCCATTACTTAGAAGTGAATTCACCTCTTGGTATAGTGGTCTGTGATGCCGCCCGTCACGCGGGAGACCGGGGTTCAACTCCCACTCGGGGCATGTCCGAACCGATCGGTTACACCTGAATCTCCTGAACACGGCGCGACCCATTCCTAATCGATCAGAACTAAATCAGCAGAGAAAAAGCCCATTTTTAAGCACCTATTCCCCATGCACATGCGCAGATTGCCCACGGATTGTGACCAGGGGCGTTTTTAGGGTTAGAAAACATTGGGGGCTTCAGCCCAGGGGGGTGGAGGGGGGGGGGGTAACCCCCCCCCCGTTTTTTTTTTTTTTTTTTAGGCACAGAAATACGCAATTTTAGAGTAATTAGAGATGAATACTGAATAACTAGAATCATTAGAGGTTCTCAAAGTGAGGTCCAGGTCCATGAGAGGGATCTGGGCAGTCCCCATAGAAAATTCAAAGTTAACAGGACCAAATCATCAGTTTCTTATTTATTTATTTAGCCAGATTAAACATTGATCTGGTCCAAGAAGCCCCTACATGATTACAAATATACATACATACACATATACACCAATAACAAAATAAAAACACAGTTAAGAATCATACACATAAGCAAATAAACAAACATATGCACAGCCTATGTACAAAATAAATAAACAGTTCATCTCTAGTCTTTACAGTTTTCTTCAATTGCATAAACACTCAAATCAAAAGTATTACACAATTATCAAAACCTTACACTCAAGGAGCAAAATATAGGCCCAGATTTGCACCCCTACAATGTCAGCCTCACTTTTTGCAAAACAATACACACAGTGATTTGCAAAACACTAAACACACTTGCATTACATTAGACACAGAATGTCAAATTACCACACATATGAGCCAATTGGTTAACACAGCCATCAGATGCACAAACACACCATTGCTTAATTGTAGATACACAATCAGGTTTAAGCACTATAAAAATGCAGCAGGTGAGTTCACCTGTCTTCAACCAAAATGGAAGGAGAGTGAAGTACTGTACACAGAGAACGTGAAAATATACAATACATTCACCAAACACTACACAAGACAACCAATGATGCAGACTGATGAAAATATAAATTTTCTCCCATTTTCCCAAATCAGTCAACATGTCAACATGGAGAATCACAACAAAAAATTATCTTGCCAGATCCAGCTAGGCAAAGAGATAATGTCTAGTATTTTCTGTTTAGATTTTTTCAAAAAGAAATTGTATTACTGTAATTTTAACCTGTACTGGATACAGTATTTTATGTTTGTCTGATATTTGCTGAGCTTACAGTGTTATGCACATAGTAGCATGACAACTGGGACATGTATTGTTGTGATTCTCCATGTTGAAATGTTGACTGATTTGGTTATATGGAGAGAACATTTATATTTTCATCAGTCTGCATCATTGATTTGGGTATATGGAGAGAAAATGTTATTTTTTTCATCAGTCTGCATCATTGGTCTTGTGTAGTGTTTGGTGAATTTATTGTATATTTGCACATTCTCTGCGTACTTCACTTACAGTACTCTAATCACTGAGAAGTAGAATTGCTAAATGTGTTTTAGGTTAAGCACAGCAGTGTGTGTAACTGGTTCAAACAGAATTAAGTCATTATGAAATGTGTGTTTCATATGGTAACAAAATTAGTGTATGGTTTTGACAAGTGTTTAATTTAGCAAAGGATCTGAGGTGTTCTGATAATTGTGTGTGTGGTTGTGCTAATTATGTGTTTTGAAACACCGGGCCCCGTTTTCAAAATCATGCTTAGGCAATCGAAAAAAACTATTGTGTGTTTCATTATATACATATGTTTCAGTCTTCTCATAAAAAAAATATTCGATTTTTGGGTCTTTTCCTGCCTTTGGTCCGCTTTGCATTCACATCTCAAATGAACCGCAGCAGGGTTCACTTGCAAGAGTGAATGAGCTTTCACACCACCCCAAACCAACCGGACTATCCGAGGTTCGATTAAAGCTTATTATAGGACACTGGACATGGGTATGGATGGCTCCAGGTGCTGCTGCGTTAAAGTGCACATCTTCAATATCTGTACTATTTAAAAGCACAGTGCAGGACACACTCAAAGGTTATCGCACCTCAGAGATGGCAGTGGACATGTATGACAGGACAAAGGCCATATGTAATGGCCTTTGGATTGAGGAACATACTACCAGCCAAAGGAGGAAGCAGAAAAGGATGGGCGAGTATGTAGTTGAGTCATCTTGTGGCACAAGCTCAGACCTCAGCTCAGGAGATCAGCTGAGACAGAGACTGTTCTATCCAGTCGTCGACAGAATACTGCAAGAGCTTGAGAGCAGGTTCTCATGAGTTGGATAACAACTTATGAGAGGCATACAGGCATGTTATCCAGCCTCAGACCAGTTTCTCTCAGTGGAATTGCTGCAACCCCTCGCCACACATTACAATATCCAAGAGGAGATCACAGTTGCAAAGTGTTTCCTGGTCAGGACAGGCAGAGATGCAGTCCCTACTATCCAAAGTGTCTTTTCCCTCCTGGATGATAATAATAATAATAATAATAATAATAATAATAATAATAATGCATTTGATTTATAAGGCGCCTTTCAGGACACTAAAAAAAAAGTCCACAAATCGGTGAATGAAAGAATTATAGGATCAAATGAAAACTACTTACTAAAAATGTTTAAAAGTACTAAAAACCAACAAAAAATACCAAACACTAACAAACATTCAGCACAGACAATGGGGATGCTGACATAAAAAAAAAAAAAAAAATTTACTTTTTTTTTTTTTTTTTTTTTTTAGATCCGGGGCTAGGAGAAAAACATCCGGGGCTAAAGCCCCGGAAGCCCAGGGCTAACGACGCCACTGATTGTGACGCCACGCACACCCGCCCTGGACTGTTCCATCAGAGTGGGGAGCTTCGGTGGTAGTGTGAGTGGCTACAGACCACTGCACTTAAAGGCCAACTTGCAGGTTAAACCCTACTCTTCAATTATGGGTAGTTTACATCATTGGTATCTAATTTCATTAATAATTTTTTTCCATTTGATTCCGCCACTCACTCAGAAAGGGTTAAAAAGGTCCACGCACGAATAACACGCACGGATCAAATGAAAAAGCTTATCAGACGCTAGCAGGGCCGTGACGTCACTTCAGGCAATTTATGCCTTATGCCCGTCCGGGTCATAGTACTACTGGCTATATGGCTCTGGCTAACGTTACCCCGCTAACGTTAGCATTATGTCTACTGTCGTGAACCATTTTAGATCGGGGCATGTAGAGGAGTTTGGGGAACGAGTAAAATGTGCAGGTCCTCTTCTCAGACCTGTGGGGCAAAGCACTGCACACTCATCATGCCGGCTAGCAAGCTACACGTCGCGGCATGTTGATACGATAGCAGCCCATCGTGCATCAGTCACGAAACGGGCTACCACGATAGCTATTAGCTAACTAATGTTAACGTTACAAGCTCAAACACCTTATAACCAACTACTATTGTCGTGTCCATAAGTTCCCTGGCAGAATACTTGTGAGGACAAAGGTATACAAAGAGGAGAGAACCATTTTAAATCTGGCATTGTTAGGAGTTTCGAGAATGCTGGCTACCAAGCTAAGCTAAGCTACGTTAGCTAACTTAGCTACTAACGTTATATACACTATGTACAACGACACAATGATTAACATTATTACAAATATGGTAACGTGGTTGTCGCTTTTACAAATAGTGGTTAGCTTTAGAGATGAATGGCTATGATCACAGAGCAATAGTGTTAGGTGAAACAGATACTAGCTCCTCGGCTAGTAGTAGCAAGGCTCTCTGCTTCCTGCCACTACATGCTGAGACTCTCAGAGCCCCTCGCTGCCCTGCACCTGATGTGACATCATCATTAAGATGACACACGCATGCTATGAACCACGGATTAAAATATGCATGTGCGTGAGGTTGTGGTTTGGTCGACAAAATGTTTGATAAAAACGCTAAAACTGGGTCAATTTTGAAAAAAAATTCCCCCTCTTCATGAAAGTCAGCATTGGCCTAGTCACATTGTTTATTGAACAAAAATACAACCTGCAAGTTGGCCTTTAAATATAAACATTAGTCTACCTGGAGACTCAATGAGGTAATTGTAGATGTCGCCATAAGACGCGTCTGGCCATTTAGTGGGATCATTGTTTCATTATCCTGTTCGGCTGAAAGGACACTGGCCACCGAAGCTCGCCCCTCTGATGGAACAGTCCAGGGCGGGTGTGCATGGCGTCACAATCCGTGGGCAATCTGCGCATGTGCATGGGGAATAGGTGCTTAAAAATGGGCTTTTTCTCTGCCGATTTAGTTCTGATCGATTAGGAATGCAACCACTTACATCACGGCTCTCATCCACATTCATTCATTTGCTCCCCCCGCAATCTCCTCCCCGATTTCAATGTAACGCGGAAGTGTAGTGGTCTATTAGGCGCTCTACAAATTAAAGTTATTATTATTATTATCATTCTGTTTACAATTGAACATTCCATGAAAATTATCTATAAATTCTGCATCTTCTGAAACATTTATAAACAGAAAATTCATAAAGAATGGCACCAATATTTGGTAAATTCCAGTAAATATTGCAATTTTGAAACCTTTTTTCTTCTCTTAAGTATCATAACTGGATTCAGTATCCCAAATAACCCCCAAAACAACTCCAACATTGTTGAAATTGATCAAGTAGTTTCTGAGATTTGGCCATTTAGGCGATTATGCAAATGTGTGCTAATTATGCAAATAAAAAAAGTTGCCCAACATTTACAACTTAGCATGCGGCAGTTTCTGAGTGCTGGGGATCCGTACTATCCATATCCATCATAAAACTTTGGTGGTTCCGAAATTTCCGGGTTCACAATGGGGCTCTATGGGATGGCAAATAGACTATAATGGCTTATCTCTGAGGGGGACCTGCACATGCATTTCAAGATTTCCTGTGTGTATTTATGTTTATGCTCTCAGAATTTGTGCTCTCAACACTAATTCTAGTGACATGTAAATCAGTGGGCTGAAGTGTGTGTGTGTGTGTGTGTGTGTGTGTGTGTGTGTGTGTGTGTGTGTGTGTGTGTGTGTGTGTGTGTGTGTGTGTGTGTGTGTGTGTGTGTGTGTGTGTGTGTGTGTGTGTGTGTGTGTGTGTGTGTGTGTGTGTGTGTGTGTGTGTGTGTGTGTGTGTGTGTGTGTGTGTGTGTGTGTGTGTGTGTGTGTGTGTGTGTGTGCACATGCTTATCTTTGTGTGTGTATCATTATGTGTGTCCGTTCCTCCAGGCTGTGGGACAGGATCTCCATGGAGGCTGTGAAGACTCTGTCGTTCGACATCCCAGTGAGCAGCATGGAGTACGTGGCTGGAGCGGAGATCCTGGTGGTCAGCTACGGAAGGACCATCGCTTTCTACAATGCACTCAGGTACACCACCACCACCACGGCTTGAGGGCTGCCCCCTCAACAGCTCCGTTTGGTCTCCATCAACCAAGGCTTTGTTAGTCAATTTTATCAGGATTATATTGAGCAGCCAATGTTGTGGCGTTATGCTCCAGAATAAACTCTATTTATTTATTCCGAGTTGGTTTCCCACTTCAGTTTGAAAGTTGTGTCTGTTTGGCGGCTGGGTGGCGCAGTGGGCAAGGCACTCGCCACTAACGCAGGAGATGCTGGTATCGAGCCCAGCTCTCTGCGTTGCTTCCGGCTTGGCCAGCCGTCATACTAACACAATTGGCAGTGTTAGAGGTTGGGAAAACCGGTGGGTGGGGATTGGACGTTGTGGACAGCGACTCCTACAGGTCGGTTGGTGCGCCTGTACAGCAGAGACAGGAAGTATCGGGGGCAGCGTGAGCCTCCCACGTGTTACTCCTCGCCACAGAGGCCACGTTGTCTGGTGAAAAGATGCGACAGGCTGCCTCCTCGTGTACCGGAGGGGACACGTGATGCAAGGCTTCTATCCTCACTACAGCCGACCAGTGGGAGGCATAGTCTAGCAACGTTCAAGACAGGGGAGGGAAGAATTGGAATCACGAAATTTGGATGGGAGAAAAATAGAAAAATAAGCGACAATTAAATGGGATATAAACTAAATTAAATATAGCACAATAGAATATAGTACAATAGAATTATAAGTGACGAAGCTGTTTTTTTTTTTTTTTAACACTGTCAGCTTCCCCAATGTCGTGGGCGCGATTGCCTGCAATCACATAGCAATTGTACCACCCGGCGAAAATGACCACGTTTTTCGAAATAGGAAACATACTATCAATATCCAAGTGGTGTGTAACGCCAGTAATTTAATTACTAATGTGGTTGCCAAGTTCCCTGGGTCAGTGCACGACAGCTACATCTTTCGGAACGGCAGTCTATACCAAACGATGCAACCCATGGATGGCAATACCTGGTTACTGGGTTAGAAAGTATTCCGTTTGTGCTGTAATATTCATTGCAAATATAGGAAAAAGTATGCGCTTTTGTATCATAGGGGACGGCGGATACCAACTCCAGCCATGGCTGATGATGACTCCTGTGCGTAACCCAACGAACGTGGAGGCAGCAATGCAGCATACAACCGGGCTCACATCAGAACGCGCGGTGTGATCGAGCGCACATTTGCCTTATTAAAGATGCGCTTTAGATGCCTCAATCACACTGGTGGGACAATGCTTTTACATACATTATCTATGTTCATATCAACCAATTATACAATCTTCTAATACTATATCCATATCAGACCCATACATTTTCATCCATGTATATCCCTATCTCTTTATCAGACACATACATTTCCATTCACGTACACACTATCTATTAGGGAATGTCAATTTATTATTATATTATTATTTATTATTATACAGGCCTAGGTTATAATCACAATAAAGGGGTGGTGTATTATAAAATGAAATATAAACTAAGTTAAGCACAATAGAATAGAATATAATTATGAAATTGAATATAGGCCATGGCTTTACAACTTAATAAAGCTATTTTCAAGTCTTACTGGACAAAATAAATACAAAGAAAATATGAATTAATGTTCAATCTAAATAATACCTCTTCTGTATTAGAAAATCCAGCTTTCAAGAATATATCTTTGTATCTTTTCAATGTAATGTAGATTATAAAACTAACCTCACAAATATAATGCATAACTTGCAATTAGTGTACAAAACGAATTGATTACACACGTAATCCTTAGAATGATTGTATCATAAGCATCTTATATCATCATAAATCAAACCAAAACATAATTTGGAGGCATTCAATTTTTTTTTTTATTATTTTCTTTATCTCTCTTTATAGTTGCATACTTCAATCAATTCAGTCAACTTTGCCATCAAACTCTCGCCTCGCATAGCTTTAATGTGTAATGTTTTTCTCTGCAGTTAATCTGTAATGTACATTTTCGCTTTTGGCATATTGTGAGCAGAATCAATGCCGGTCCGATCTGTCCGCTTCCTCCTCTGTTTGTGTGTGAGCATAGTAGGGCCGCTCACAAAGCACTCTTCTCTGGGAAAACGTCACACGCAACAGAGTACCGTGGTATTCGGTGCAACGCGCCAGTCAATTTAAGAATATGCATAATGAGGCGGCTAAGTGGCGCAGTGGGCAAGGCGCTCGCCACTAACACAGGAGATGCTGGGTTCGAGCCCAGCTCTCAGCGTTGCTACCAGCTTGGCTGGTCGGTCATACTAACACAATTGGCAGTGTTAGGGGTGGGAAAGCTGGTGGGTGGGGATTGTGGACAGCGACTCCTACAGGTCGGTTGGTGCGCCTGCGCAGCAGAATCAGGAAGTGACGTGGGCAGAGTGAGCCTCCCACGTGTTACTCCTCGCCACTGAGAGATCGCGCTGTGCAGGTGAAAAGATGCTACGGCTGCCTCCTCGTGTACCGGAGGGGACACGTGATGCAAGGCTTCGTCCACATTGCAGCCGACCAGTGGGAGGCATGGTCTAACAACGTTCGAGACAGGGGAGGGTAGGGATTGGATGGGAGAAAAATAGAAAATGGGGAGAAAAAGTAGATAAAAAAAATAAAATAAAAATATGCATAATGGTCCCGCGGAAAACAATGAAGTCCGGACTGATATCTGCCAACAGCGCTGCTGTCGGGAATCCCCGCGAGCAGATCAGGAAAAATAATGGGCGTGTCAACGCTGGTATCATCTGCGCAATGTGCTTTTAGTGGATAGCTCGTAAACACAGAGCAGAATCCGCGGGTGCGAGTAGCTTTGTGCAATCCATTCTTTGTGGATTCCGCCCTAGGACTGCATGTGAGAAACTATTTTGTCAATTAAATCAACAAATCGATTGACAAAATTTACTAAATCTACTACAAAAGCCCTACATCAGCCCTCCCACAGCCCTACATTAACCTCGTTCCCAGTTTTATCTCTGAGGTAAAGCCTGGTAAAGAACTACGGCCGAAAGTGTCTATGGGGTAGAATTTCCGGTGTATGTACTTCCCCTGGAAGCTGCCACTGAACGGACCAAACTTTTCCCGAATCATGTCGGCAAACAAGCTAGAACGTCTCGGTCATTTAGTAAATTCTTCAGGCAAAGCCGTTGCAGTGGCTTAAACGAGGAAATATTGTGCACTTCACACGTTTCTATAATTGTTTTGTCGAAACCGGAACGCCTGTACTTCCTGTACTTCCGTTTAGACACTATAGGTGGCATATCTAGCCTACATCAGGCAAGGAAAGTTCAATCAATATATATATATTTTTTTTATCCACTTTTTCTCCTTATTTTTCTCCCAGCCCAATTTCGTATCGCCAATTCTTTTTCCCTTCAATTCTTCCCTCCCCTATCTTGAACGTTGCTAGACTATGCCTCCCACTGGTCGGCTGTAGTGAGGATAGAAGCCTTGCATCACGTGTCCCCTCCGGTACACAAGGAGGCAGCCTGTCGCATCTTTTCACCAGACAGCGTGGCCTCTCAGTGGCGAGGAGTAACACGTGGGAGGCTCACGCTGCCCCCGATACTTACTGACTCTGTTGTACAGGCGTCACCAAACCGACCTGTAGGAGTCGCTGTCCACAACGTCCAATCCCCACCCATCGACTTTCCACCCGCTACCTCTGCCAATTGAGATAGTATGACGACTGGTCCAAGCCGCAGGCAATGCTGACTCCGGGAGTCGAGACCGCAGCCTCTTGCATTGGTGACAAGCGCAATCTCCACTACGCCACCCAGCCGCCATTCAATCAATATTTGTGAACATACTCTATCCCAAAGCCAGATACCGAAGTAAGACTCAAACGTGTGATGTCATAAAGTCTAAAGTCTGGAGCCGCTCCATTGACGATGAACGGGAGACTGATTTTGTGGACCCACAGAATGTTGGTGTGCTTTCTTATACTCAAATTACCTTTATTCTCTAGTAGTATTCTCACTTCTGAAGCATAGAATGCGCCCCTATACACAGAACATTCACCTGGGTGCTCTCAGTGTCACCTTTACTATCTTACCCAATTCATTGTCTATGGAGCAGCTCCAGACTTTCTACTTGATGACATCACACGTTTGAGTTTTATCACTCTAGCTTTTGGATTGGAGTTTTTTTTCTTTTTTCTCACTAATATTTTTGGACTGTCTTAGGCCATAGGAATAACATGTATGACTTTTTAAATTGGGTGTAGTGTAGATCCCCTAATTGTTAAAATTTTTTATAGAAAACAGTGGGTCTAGTCGAGTAGACAAATTGACCAGCCAGCCACAGACTAAATTCCCCACTCTGAATGTACGGTATGTATATATGTGTGTTTGACTTTTTCCTTATTCCAGCCTGGACCTGATTAAGACTGTAGATGCCCCTGCCTCCATCCACTCTGCCTCCCTCCACCCTGACAAGGACTTCTTTGTGGCTGGCGGAGACGACTTCAAGCTCTACAAATATGACTACGCCACCAAGGAAGAACTGGGTGAGCGGAAGGGTGGATGAGACAAAGACCTCTGGGTTTTTTTTTTTTATATTGATTCGAGGTGCAGAGAAACTGATTACAGTAGTAGGTCTCAGCCAATTACCAGGCTACAGTATGTGTGTATGGTATCACTGAAGGCCATAGATGCCAAGATATCTAAGGCTGAGACGATATGCCATTTGGAGGAATCGATAAATCGGGACAAAATTATCGATAAATATCTATTTTTTATTACTATTTAAAAATATTATTATTATTATTTAAACAACAAATGTATGTTTATTTTGCAGCAATTCTTTGTTGTTGCTTGCCGCCATCTTTTTTTTTTAACAATATATTTATTGGGTTTTAGTTTGCAAATTACAACATGTATATCAGCAGAGCAGTATTCAGCAAACATTTTCACCCCGTTCTCCCTCCCCTAACCCCACCCCACAAAATAATAATTAACTTCAAAAACAGTACACATTTCAGGTTTTCATTGTAGTCAGTTATTCTTAATTCCTTTTCTCCACAAGATTATACATATACCCACATACCCCCCTCCCCCCTCCCCTTTTCTCTCTCTTAGCATCTTTGGTTTTGTTTTTACTGTTCTCATACAGAAATAATATGTACATTCATTTGTACCTCCATTAGAATAGCTCGTACACAAATATAAATAATTGAAAAGAGGAAAAGAAAATGTACATAAAAATGAAAATAAATAAAAATAAATGACATCTTTACAACACCTTCACTGACGTGTCTCCGGTCTCTCCCGGGGTCCGGGTCACGGCTGACCGCGGGAGAGAGCGGGGGGACTCATCCTATAGCAGCCCTCCTATATCTTCCCTTCTCAGATATTCACCAAATGGTTTCCATATATCCTCGTAAATCTCTATATTGTTCCTGAGGATATACGTTATTCTCTCCATAGACATGCATTGTGCCATGTTTTTAATCCAAGCACCGATTGTGGGTGCGTCTATTTTCTTCCAATTGAAAGCTATTGTTCTTTTTGCCTGTAGTATAGCAAAATCAATCAATTTAAATTGTTTGGTTCTCAGGTTCAGATTTATTGGATATAAATGTAACAATATCATTTTGGAGTCTAGTGGGATATTCACTGACAGGATATCTTTGATTTTATTCACCACCTCCCCCCAGAACTTCTTGATTTTGTCACATTCCCAAATACAATGTATAAAAGTTCCCCGATCCTTGGTACATTTAAAGCACCTATCTGGTGTGTTGCTGTTGTATTTATTCAATTTGACAGGGGTTATATAAGTCCGCATCAGCCATTTGTATTGAAGTAGTTTTAAGCTAGTGTTGGCTGTTTGTGTCTGAGCCTCCTCGCATGCTCTGTTCCAGTCCTCGTTTGAGATCTCCTCTCCCAAGTCCAGCCTCCATGACTCCAATCTAGATAGTGACGTCTCGTCTGAACCAGATATAATCCAGTTATAGAACATTGATAACAGGCCTTTGCTGTTGCAGTTCTTGATGATAATTTTTTCTAAAGATGAAAGTGTAGGAATTGCCAGTGACTGGTTTTGCTGAGAGGAAATGAAACTTCTCAGTTGCAAGTATTTAAAAAAATGCTTCCTTGGGATGTTGTGTTTTATTGATAGTTCCTCAAAAGGTATCAAGACCCCATCTTTGTAAAGGTCAGATATTTGACTTATTCCTTCTTTTGCCCATAGTTTGAATCCGGCATCCAGTTTGCCTGGTTTAAAAGAGACGTTTCCCCAGATTGGGCTGAATTGCGACATGGAGTTGTTTATTTTCATAAATTTCTTTACCTCATACCATATATTAATCATGTTGAGCACTATGGGGTGTGTAGTATGTTTTCTTAAATATTTTGGCTCAGCTGAATACATGTATAAATGTAGTGGGAGTTGCATTGGGTATGCTTCCACTCCCATCCATGATGGTGGTTCTTCCTTAGAAAAATAAAACATTACAGTTCTCAATTGTGCAGCCAGGTAATACCAATGAAGGTTAGGACAGGTCAACCCCCCTGCATCGAATGGAAGATACAACAGAGATAGGCGGACTCTAGGACATTTCTTGCGCCATATAAATTTTGAGATGAGACGCAATCTTTCCGAACATTTTTACCGGTGGTGCCAGAGGGATATTTTGAAATAAGTATAGGAACTTTGGTAGTATGGACATCTTTAGTATGTTTATCCTCCCTATCACAGAGATGGGCAAGAACATCCATCTCTCTATGGATTTGAATACAGAGTCTATCATAGGTTCATCTTTTGCCGCCATCTTTAGTGTTACAGAGTGTTTGATAAGACTGCTTGCTCCAATCATTTGACTTGGTTGTTCGATTGGATGTGATTGTTTTAGCTCCCGCCCCTTACCAGAACGGCAGATTTCTTTTCATTTCGGTGTCAAACGTCTTATCAATTTCAAGATGTAATGGGACATTTTAAATGTTGCCAAAAAACGGCGGCAGCCTATTGATCCTTTAAGTAGTTAGGATGAGTCAAATTCAGAGGACACATTTCCCATCTGGGATTAATAAACGAACTTAAATGGGGACATATTGTGTTTTCTTCAACAAAAATGTAATCATGTTTTTTTTTGTTGCAAGAAACTAGTCAAAATGTCATTTTTAATATTTATTTTCCAGCACCTTTCTGCTCTTATATTATACACGCCTTTTTGGTGGGTGTCGCCCACACCGCATTTGAACCCTTTCACTGCCACACTACAGAATGTTAACCCTTTACTATCACACTACCGACAGTGAAAGGGTTAACATGCTGTTGTGTGGCATTGAAAGGGTTAACCTTCTGTGTATTGTCGCAATGCTATGCTAATCTGTCTATACTACTATGCACTCAAGACAGTAGCACCCAAGTTCAACACTAAATGAACATACTTAGCTTAGCTGCCAGAGTTGTACCCTTCCTGGTGACCTGTTGTACAGAACTTGTAAGTCGATTTTGATAAAAGCATCCGCTAAATGACTAAATGTTAATCAAAGCCAATCCTTTGCTTGTGTCCCCCCTAGTGATGCACGATATATCGGCCGATATGGCAGTTTTTTTTACACATCGGTATCGGTCCGATATCAAGATAGGGCCGATATAATTTTTTTACATTTTTTTTTTACATTTTTTGGCCTTAAATAGTTTCAAAATATCAGTCATTTCTGAAAATAAGTAAAAAAAAAAGCATTTTGGAAAATAACTCTTTATTTGATTATCATAAAGTGTTTTCTATACAGAGATATCGACATCGGTAAATATCGGTATCGGCCAGAACAGCAATATTAATATCGGTTATCGGTATCGGCCACAATTTTCACATCGGTGCATCACTTGTCATAAACTGCAATTATTCTGAACAGCTTGTTTAAGCTTGTTAACACTTTGATCGCCATGGTTCAAATTCATAATTTACCATCCCTAGCCAGCTCTATTTGTCTATGGAGAAGTTCCCCTTCTTTGCAGGGCTATAACTTTTTAAATTCTATTGCTAAATTGCCATTATTATGGCCCATTCAATGTCCTATATGTATTGTTCAGGTTGTAGCAACGATATACTTTTTCATTCACATATTCATACTAAAATATGGTCTAAAGTATAAGTATGTTTTTATCGTTTTCTGCAGCTTTCTTCAGAACGTGATTTATAGCCCTAAATGCATTATATTGATGATCAAATACAGTTTGGTAGGAATCTGTGAGAGATAAAAAAAATGTCAACTGGATGTACTTCTAGAAGTTACTACGTATCATCTGATGATGACCGGATGGGCGAGGGGGCGTTTATAATTCCTTGGGCAGCGTTAGATGATTCATCCAGTGTGGGTCATATGGTCATCATAGCAGTTTATATGGAACACGTTAGAATATAACGCTGCAACTCACCGTGGCTTCCTCGCGCCGCTGGCAGATGAGCGTGGAACAGATTTTTTTCTATTATGGGATGGAGAAATGCCCGATCCATTTCCAGGTTGTATAATAGTATATACGTCCAAATCATGTTGTTTTTTCGAGTTATTTGCACCGATCGATGTTCACTGTGTCAAGACGGAGTCTCTCTAACGATAGCGAGTGCCCGGACGACATATGGATGAGCACTTCCGGTTCGACGAGTCATTTCCTGTTGGCGATCTGCCGATCGGCCACCAGATGGCGCTCTTGAACCGCTAGAGAGTTGAGTGGAGCTTTGCAGTGTATCTCAGGGCTCCGGAGGGGAAATATGATTTTGATCACAGATTTTTGAAATATTGATATCAAAGACGAGTTACGGCGTCTTCGGCAGAATGAGCATGGCTAGGAATGACGTCTAAACACGTCATCGGCGACCATAGTGTTAATCTGAAGACTTGACCCTAGCCAAATGACAAGGAATATCTGTATTTTCCCCCAGCACCTAAATAACATTGTATAACTGTCCAAATCCACACAAAAACGACCTAATGCACTGCCAAGTCAGTAAAAGTGACTCTTGGGTGTGTGGGGGTAGCCAAGCAGGGGAGGAAATCATTCATTTAACCCTTTCACTGCCACACTACCAAACGGTTAACCCTTTCACTGCGACAATACACAGAAGGTTAACCATTTCACTGCCACACTACAGAAGGTTAACCCTTTACTATCACACTACCGACGGTAACCGTCTATAGTGTGATAGTAAAGGGTTAACCTTCTGTAGTGTGGTAGGTTTGTAGTGTGATAGTAAAGGGTTAACCTTCTGTAGTGTGGCAGTGAAAGGGTTCAAATGTGGTGTGTTGCTGCACCCACCAAATGTGTTCAATACAGGGGAAGAAGGAGGTGCTGGAAAATTTATATAATTGACGGATCAGTCGCCGGACACGATGGAACCTGTTTAATTTTGACTGCATACCCGTGGGTGTGTCTAGTCGGGACACTGCGGCAATGAGCTTCATCTGCTCTAATGCACCTCTGAAAAACAAGCGTGAGTGTGCGTAATGCCAAGTTGACACTGATCGGACTCAACTCTGTCCGCTTGGCGCTCTGTTGCTATGTGTGTTGTTCCTGATGTTGTTCGCTGATGTGTCGCAGACGAGAGAGAGTGATCTATCTCTACAGACCTGTTCGCTGTATGCAAACATACCGCATTCGAGCCAATTGGCAATACCAAATGAGTCAAGTTAGGGGTGTGGACATTTCTCGATTCTAAGATGCATCGCGATGCGGACGTGGACGATTCTGCATTGATGCAGTGACGGAACATAATCGATTATTAAAATTTTTAAATAATATATAATTATTTTTTACTCTCTTGCTAGCTTTTATGTTCTTTTACAATGTAGCGCTTTGGGATTTGCTCCACAACTATAAAGCGCCCTACAAATCAAATATATTATTATTGTATTATTAAAGCTATAGTGCTCTGGTCATGCATCCACTCAACTCAGAAAATACAGCATCAGGCTATTCTAAAAGTATTGATAAAAGTACTGATACTAATAAAAAGAGTATTAAACCGTTTTTAACAGCTGGGTATCGAGATACCTTTCTAGTATCTATCCTGCAACACTAGTAAAGACATTTATTTTGACATTCTGATTTAAGAACTTTCTAAATAAGTCAATTTATCTGACTGCTTGTATTATTTAATTGATAAAGTAGCCATGTGTGCAGTAATATAGATTATAAAATTGAGGATGTAATATATTATTGAGATGCATCATAGAATCAAATCGTGGACAGCTGAATCGTAATCAAATCGTGAGGCCAGTGAAGATTCACAGCTCTAAGTCACGTGACTAAGTTGCCCCATACCTGCGCGAGCTGCTGCGCTAAAAAAGTATGACGGGGCCAGGGGAGGAAATTAGGCCACTTTACTGGCCAAATGCTGGTATTTTTTACGTTTGGCTGGTAAAAGAAATCAGATACCCGCCAGTTGGCTGGTAAGCCAAAAAGTTAGTTTCCTCCCCTGCTGGCGAGTATACAAAAAAATAAAACATTCTGCAATCACTGCACTGGCAAACGGTGCGTGTCTTCTGAGTGTTCGCTTTAGTTGACAGTGCCACGAGAGCACTGCACAAGACCACCCGCGGACATATAATGTTTAATAAACGTTTGCGCAGTACTGGCCAACCCGCGGACATATAATAATAAAAGTCCCGCGGTACTAGGCTAGCCATCAGGAGCACTCGCAAACAGATAACGTTAAACACAGCAGAAGATGGAAAACAGACAGACTGACCAACGGGGAACTGCATCCAACCCTAGTACAACCCTCGAGTATAAGTTACTAAGGACACATTTAAATCACAGAGGTGTAATGTTAGTCTACTGGAACTGTATACAGTGGTTAGCTTCTAGTTAGCGTTTTAGCTATAGCTGCTTGCTAGCTAACGTTAGCCCCGTGTGCTCAAAGCAGCCAGCTAGGTGTATCTGTTATGACTATAATGTTTCCAAAAAAGCACCGGACTACGACGTAAGGTTAGACATTTTATTTCATGCTCAAAAGCCCCTGGCTTGCACATCGCAGTCACGAAAGGGGCTAGCTCAACCAGTGCACTGTGCACAACAACCCAACTGACGTTACCACAACACTTGACGGTACTTCACAGCACTGTCGTAAGACCACCGTGCTGTCTTAAAGGCACAGTGTGCCTACCCAGATGCATACACAACATTGACACGGCTTGACATACAAAGAAGTAATTATCACAATTAGCGATTTTTTTTGTCTGGTAAAAAATCTGTTTGGCTGGTAAAAAAAATCAGATACTCGCCAGTTGGCTGGTAAGCCAAAAAGTTAGTTTCCTCCCCTGGACGGGGCTCTATGGAGAAACCATGACACTCTGACTAAAAGTTGTTTCAAATGAAAACGGCTGGATGTCATTTTGCCAAATCAACATGGCTGTGAGTGCGAGTCTTTCACCTTTTACATTATCTAGCTTTGGCATGTATTGATTGGGGCGACAGTGGCTCAGGAGGTAGAGCAGTCGTCTGGTAATCCGGAGGTTCCCAGTTCGATTCCCACTCCTCCCGGGCAGCGTGTCAAAGTGTCCTTGAGCAAGACACTTAACCCCTAATTGCTCCCTATGAGCAGGTTGGCACCTTGCATGGTTGCCTCCGTCATCGGTGTGAATGTGTGAGTGAATGGGTCAAATGTGACAAACAAATTGTAAAGCGCTTTGGATAAAAGCGCTATATAAATGCAGCCATTTACCATTCGATTGTTTAGATGGCTAGCATGGCTAACAAATGCAAATATATTGTAGTCTGCCCCGTTGTTCTGACCAGGATTATTTTCCTTTTGCCCCCTTGATGCGCGCGCACACTGAGTCTGACATAAACGAGAAACACGTCTATAGAGTGAAACCTATGACCAGATAGTCATACATTTACATTTTGTCATTGTGTTCCTTATGGATGAAATTATAATAAAATTGCAGCCTTTGCGAATTATGCACCAAACATATGGACGAGCTATGTTATTGCACTGCACTATTGCTCCATTTTACTATTCTATTTTGTTTCTACATAACTGCTGTGAAGCACTTTGGGCTGCAATTCTTGTATGAAATGTGCTATACAAATAAAGTTTATTACACTATCTAGCGGGGTTGGGGTGTTGGTCCTGGGGGGGGGGGGTGTCTTTTGTGGCGTCTGTGATAATATAATAAATTTTAATTTTTAGGTTCTGTATTTATTATTTTTTGTTATTTCTATTGTCATGCTATCGTCGTTATTGTTATTATTGTCCTGTGATGTCTTGTTTCATATTATTATTATTATATTGTGTGTTGTCATGTTTCATGTAAAAGAAAAGGACAATTAAAAAAGAAATTATAAAGAAAATTATAAGTTTATTATTAAATTAAACTATTCTTTATTTTGCTAGGGAACCCTTCAAAGAACTTTTTAGGGGTCCCCAGACCCCACATTGAGAACCACTGACATGTGTCGTGTTATCCTTTTTCTCCTCCCTGTAGAGTCTTATAAAGGCCACTTCGGGCCCATCCACTGTGTGCAGTTCAGCCCGGACGGGGAGCTGTACGCCAGCGGCTCTGAGGACGGGACCCTCCGCCTGTGGCAGACGGCGGTGGGCAAAACCTACGGCCTCTGGAAGTGTGTCCTTCCTGGTGAGTCTGATCTCTGAACCCATTAGGATCCATGCAGAGGTGGATTTTTATTTATTTATCCTTTATTTATCCAGGAATGTCCCATTGAGATACAAGATCTCTTCTTCCAGGGAGTCCTGACTCCTGACCAACAAAGCACACAACAAGTTTCAACATAAAAACAGGGCATATAGAATATACAGTACATTAAACAAAAAACATACAAATCAAATACAAACACAGAAGGCCATTTGTGCAGTGGCAAGAAGCATAATCAGATCAGCAATAGCATCAGGTAAAACAGTTACATGTTTCATGAAGGGCTAGTCGTAGCATACCTTTAAAAGCATTCACAGTAGGAAGTGCCTCTAGACAAAGTTTCCAAAATCCATATATTCCACACATAAGGTGTGTTTGCACGTTCATTGATATTCCCATATTAATCGGGATACTTGAGTATTCAGTTTGTAATAGTTTTTTATATATATAATATTGGAGCTCTTTATTATGAATACATTTTAACTCCTAAAGAATGACAAATCGAATTGAATTGTGACCATGTGATTGAAACCTGTATCAAATCTGAAAATGCATCAATCGTTAGACTCTTAACAACTTCCTAACCATTTGTCAATGTTAAGTATAGACCTTTTCAAACAAGACGAGATAGACATTCTAAATAGGCCCAAGTGTATGTCCTGTTGCAGTGTTTGCTAATACAATAGCTGACAGGAAGTACACTTGGGGCCCAAACTGTTCTTCTGAAAAGGTCTAGGCCTATATAGAAAGAATAAAGATTGTTTTCTTTCCTAAAGAAATGTTAACGGACTACTCAATAATTCTTTAGAACCTATACTACGACAATGTCACTCACTCACCCACTCACTTTAAATAAACACTCACCTTAACACCCACTTTACTCACTTTAAAGGAAAACTCCAACATTTTGGGAAATTAGCTTATTTAACATCTTCCCTGGAGTTAGACAAGAAGATACATACCTTTTTTGTCTATCTGCATGCATTAGGCTTACGGAACGCCTGCACCGTTAGCGTAGCTTAGCTTCATCACTGGAAGTGGGTCAGACTTTTACCTTGAAGTTCCCTACAGTCCCCTACAGTCACGAAATACACTCCAAATACAACTCCAAAACGTTCCTGTAAACATGTTGTGACCTGTGTATTTACCACGTGGAGAAATTTTAAAAATAATTGAATTCTGCATTTACGTTTTCTAAGCAAATATACTCGGAACTATTTTTCGCTAACGTTAGACAGATGGAATACAGCCTTCCATCTAAAAACATAAATTAAAACTTACCACAGTCATGGTATCCATAAACTTCAATCGGTTCGGATCCTTTGAATGAAATTAAAATGTAAACAAACACTGGCGTCACATTAGAAAGTAGCACTGCGTTGCGTGAAATCACTGCACCCAGTTCAGAGTATATTTGCTTAGAAAACGTAAATGCATAATTCAATTATTTTTTTAATTTCTCCACGTGGTAAATACACAGGTCACAACATGTTTACAGGAACGTTTTGGAGTTGTATTTGGAGTGTATTTCGTGACTGTAGGGGACTGTAGGGAACTTCAGGGTAAAAGTCTGACCCACTTCCAGTGATGAAGCTAAGCTACGCTAACGGTGCGGGCGTTCCCTAAGCCTAATGCATGCAGATAGACAAAAAAGGTATGTATCTTCTTGTCTAACTCCAGGGAAGATGTTAAATAAGCTAATTTCCCAAAATGTTGGAGTTTTCCTTTAACACACTTTATATTTATTAAGTAAAGAGATTTGCACTATTCATACCTCATTGCACCTTACCCTAAGTTTGTACCTCATCCCATTTCTGCATTTTCTCTTTTTACTCTGTATTGTATATTGTATATTGACTGAACACTTATTTTTAACGTACTTTGGACTTTTTCTATTTTATACTTTTTATCTATTTTTATCTAGCACACTCCCAGGAGCTCATACAGAAAAAAGCATTTCATGATAAAGTATTCTGTATTTTACTATGACAATTAATAAAAAATAAAAATTAAACTTGAAACTGTTATGCGCTCTGCCCCCAGTGGTGGCGCACAGGCATTGCACTTTGTTTAAGAGGAGTTGGCTTCACATCTATGATGACAGTGTCCTTGTTTGATAATTGTGCGGCCACTAATATGTAATACTATTTCACTCCTTCCATCAGAGGAGCTGGCGTCCGAGAACTCTGACTTGCTGTACCCCACGGTTCCTGAGATCAAAGTCTGAGGAGGAGAATCACTCCGACCCAGAGAGATAAAAATGAGAGAAGAAGAAAGTAAGCCCAAGAGAAGAAGAACATGAGAAGTTGAGCGACGGGGGTGGGGATAGGAGATGGGGGGTGGGTGGGGGGGTGTTCCAGTCTCATCGTACAACACGCTCCGGCAAGGACCCCAGTTTGTCTCAGTTCAGCCTCATCACCTCAACCCAATGGAAATAGAGGTTTCTACTATATCAATGTGACACACACAGACACACATATGTACTGTGTGTGTGTGTGTGTGTGTATGTATATATATATATATATATATATATATATATATATATATATATATACATACATACATACATACATACACACACAGACCTGCACACATACATTGATGGGCATCTTATTATTCAATGCGTCACACACATCTGAACGCATACATTGATGGCGATCTAATAATAGGCATGTTTCTTATCAACCAATGCATCACACACTAATTTGATGGCCTTTTTCTCTTAGACCAACTCATCATACACACACACATATATATACACGCACACACACATATATATATATATATATATATATATATATATATATATATATATATATATATATATATACACACACACACACAGGTTGCAGCAGTCCTACAGATAGGATAAGCTCCAGAGAAAAGCAGTAGACCTGTGAGCATCTATAAGCCTCATCGCTGCCTGCCTTTCCCTCTGAAACAGCGGTTCTGTTTGTCAGTCTGCTGGAGTCTGTGATGCCCCCACTGATTATAATGAGCTGTATTTTGGTTTCAAATAAAGGTGCCTATATGGCCCTGTTTTTTTTTTAATTTTATTTTCCTTTACTGTTTTATTGGTAGAATACACGGTTGTTACAAAGAGAGCATATGCTACGATTAGAGCAATTTAATTTTCAAGAGATTTAAGACATGAGTACTTTTGTACCGTTTTTACAATCCGTTACGACAGAAAGTTATGTAGAAGAACTTAAAAAGGGGAAAAAAAGTAACTGGATTTTTGTTTTTATGTCTATTTTCAAATATGTCCAGTGATTAAATAAACAAACTCATAACTTTTATAAACATGTCTGTGTGGCACGGTGAAGTAAGTCATTTGTAGCACACACAAAAAAAAGCATTTTCAATCGAGAATGGCATTTTCGTCAAACCTGTTTTGAAATGAGAGATTTAATAATTCCCCCTAAACTAAAATCATAACACTGTTTATTTTCAATTGTGCGTCTACTACAAAGGGCGCCCAATATTTACCCGGCTGTTTCACCAAATGGGGAAGGCCGTTACAAGATGCTTTTGTGCCCCAATAGGAGCTGTTTTCACAGGCCGGTGGCCCTCTTGCTTCTCTATGTCATCCTATTCTTCCCTCTTTTGTTTGTGTTTAGGTTTTATTTTTTCATTTTTATTAGGTTTGTATAGATTGGTGATGTTAGGGTTTGGTATTTTCTTGTTTAGTTTGTTCTGGGTTTGTTGATTTTTCTTTGCCGGGTTCTTTTGCCTTATCCGCTCCAGTTGCTGGGGTGTCCAGTAGGTGGCGGTATGCACCTTTCTGTGGTTGCGACCCGCCATTAACACCAGAGAAAGAAGCAGCAGCTTCCTCCCTCGTCATCGCTGGCAGCGCGCCGCTTGTGTTTTCTCTGGACGCCGCTGGCACATGAGCGCATTTGGTGGTTGACATTTTATTCGTGGTCGTTTTTTCCACTTCTCCATTCAACCAGAGCGCCCCCGGAAGAGGAACAGAGTCCCAACAACAAGGTTGAGGTTCCGTTTGCTAAAAAAAACGCATTCATTAAAACGGCAGTGTGTGTGTCTAGTAATAGTGCGAATCAAATCCGATAAGAGGCGCTGGACTGGTGGTGGTTAGCCGGTCAGATCTAGATCCTCCTCCCAGGACGAAATACTTTTGTTTTGTTATATTATCGAGACCTGCGAGATCTCTAGTCTCACCACACAGCCATCACCATCCTCATCATGCCGGAGTACCTGGAGGACCCGTCGGTGCTCACCAAGGAGAAGCTGAAGACCGAGCTGCTGGCCAACAACGTGGAGCTGCCTGCGGGCGGACAGCCGGCCAAGGACGTGTACGTGCGGCTGTACCTGAAGCACCTCACCGTGCAGAACCAGAGGAGCCGCGCCGCCGCCGTGCAGGACACTTTCTCCAGCGACGAGGAGCTGCCGCCTCCCCCTCCTCCGGTCTCCAACAGGAGCCGCTCGTCGAGCAGCAGGGTGAGAGCCGTTTGTTTGTTTGGAGCCCCTTCTTTCGTGATTGCTCCTCCATAATAATTAACTCTGAAGAACTGGTTCCTCCGCGAAACGTATCGCAGTGAGGTTTCAAAGGTACTCACAGTTGCACGAGGGTCTCGGACAGAGAAACGCATTGGTTTGAAAGCTCGGCGTTGCTAATACACATTTTAAATATATTTGTATAAACTGGTCAACACTGCTTTAGCTGCCTGATGCGCATCACAGCGCATGCGCATAAGGCACCCAATGCCCAAAATAAAGCAGTGTTGACCAGTTTATAAAAATATATTTCAAATGTTTATTAGCAACGCCGAGCTTTCAAATCAATGCGTTTCTCTGTCCGAGACCCTCGTGCAACTGTGAGTACATTTGAAACCTCACTGCGATACTTGGTGCAACGAGCGTTTCGCGGAGGAGCAGTTCTTCGGAGTTAATTATTATGGAGGAGCAAGGGATTCACTCGGTGCATCAGTCACGAAAGGGGCTAAGAAGCTACTTTCGACTGCTTGTTTTCGAAGGTTTTAACAATTGTATTTTATTTGACATGTTCACGGGAGCTCGTCGCAGTTGAGTGCGTTTGTTGTTGTAGCCCCCAGTTTTTTTTTAAATAGTCACCAACAACCTCATCTGCTAAATGCTCGTTCGATTTGTCGAGATTTGAAAGCTCTGTTCATTCCGACAACTACTTTGGCTGATAATTTTAAGCGATGCATTATCTCACGTCATGATGTGACATATTTGTTTTAAATTCGGACAAGCTTCACTTGACTGATCGACAACGCTTGTCATTAAAATTTAAAACCTCCTTGCAAGTGTGACTGTGAACTGAAGCCAGTACAATATAATACTAAATACTGGCCTCGTCTCTAACGGTGGAGCTTTGAAGGTTTCCCGCTTAATATCAGCTGCATACATTTCATCTGCACCGAAAACAGGTTTCTGAATCCAGATATCAAACCTGTTATTATTGAGCCAACAGTTCTTTTGTCCAACGTATAAATGAGCCTAATAAAGTTAGAATTGTACGGATTTGTATATCGGATAGCATGGGAGATGATGTGTTTCTTTTGCTTTGTATACTAGTTTGCACCAGCTGCTTTTCCCCTAATGGGGGGGGGGGGGGGGGGGGGGGGGCGGACTAATCTGAAGGTAATCAGAAGGTAATCAGATAATTTTATGCATGGTCTCAGATATTACATCATGTCCTATATAATGCTACATGATGAATGAAGTTGTGTGAATGGCCATTCCCGTGTGTGTTTAATACACCCTTGTCCTCTCATGCCTGTTAAAACAACTAGTCAAGTTGAGGTCCCCTCGCTAGTCGCTATACTACTGTTTGTTTAGTTTAAGATAACATAGCTGCCTTTTGAGTAGTAGTTTCAGTCTATTGTGAGGTGTAGACAGTTATACATGTGGTTGTGCCACACACACACACATACACACACACATACACACACACACACACACACACACACACACACACACACACACACAAATAGATGTGACAGCAGGGTTTGAGTTTAACACTCCATCCAGTCGGTTCAGAAAGTACATTGTCTTCCCAATTCCAAATATGGAGAGGAGTGTTGACTGTTCAATCAATCACTTAGAAAAAAGTCGTAATGCCTGTTTTCCCATATTTGATGTGCTGTGCCGATCCCAACTAAGGTTTTCAATTGTTGTGTCCAGCTGATGATTTGTTGTGCTAGGTCCTTTTGAAGGCAGGCTATACAGTATGTCAACTAAATTCTGTTTTATCCCATCGGCCTAAATATAATTGTATGGTGGTATAGCAACATTGCAGCAGTATTACAGCTAAATCAAAGGAATTTGGGTAAGAACAGATTTTGGATGATACAGATTGAAAATCAAGGTAATGGGAGATGTTGAATGACGGCTACAGCATAGAAAACCTCAAAAAGACTATTGTGTTTTAACTTTCGAGGAAGGCTATATCGAAGAAGAAGGTATGCAGTCATGACATGGATCCATACAAAGGTAGGGATTTTGATGCGTGATATATAGGCACACAAAAAAATAACACTTTATAGTGCAGTATAAAACTAACGCAAATTCACAATACCTGTGACCTTTTTACTATAAGTAAATCCCATTGCCATGCCCCCTTTTAGCCAATTGGCATGAATGAACTGAATTCACATAAATGGTAAAGGATGCATTTATATAGCGCTTTTATCCAAAGCGCTTTACAACTTATGTCTCATTATTATTCACCTGTTCACTCTCATATTTAAAGCACAGGCGGCAAGGTGCCAACCTGCCCATCGGGTTAAGTGGGTTAGGGTTTAAGCGTCTTGCTCATGGACTACTTTGACATGCTGCCGGGAGGAGCCAGAATCAAACCGGGAACCTTCTGATTACCAGACGACTGCTCTACCTCTTGAGCCTCATAGGGCAAAACCCCTGTGGCCGCTAGTCGGTGGGGAAAGTTTTGTGGACCGACGGTGACGACGTATAGAGCTACTGGTCTCACCCAGAAAGTATAGAGAAGAAAATAGACCATTTTGATGGAAGATAAAGACGAGAGGAAAAGAAACGCCACATTGTAATTTGTATTGGAAAACGAAATGCTAAAGAAAATATTGCAATATTTTAATCAAATCAGTGTGTAAATTAGGATGGAATACGACGGGATCATTATTACAGGCCTAATCCTGGTTTGGGGATCAGGCTGTTTTCCTACTGGGCTGGGTCTCTTTATTGAGGAAATACTTCTCCAGGAAGAGGAATGCGTGTCAGACACACATGCCACTACACACATGCGAGTGTGTGTGTGTGTGAGAGAGAGAGAAAGAGAGGGAGGGTGGGAGAACGAATGGCATACAACCAGGCACACGTGTGGTTTGTTTGATGCTTACTGTAAGCTACAGCAGAGTACCTTTTTTTTTTGTGTGAAATCTGACACTCAGGCATTCAGTTTGTGATTACAGGCTTCTGATAAAGCTTTTGACTGCTCCAACAGTGGAAGTGGTATATTTCTCACTCCCGTCACAGCTGTCAAAATAAACCTTGTCGGAGCAAAACAAAACTGCCGTTTCGTCTCGTGGGTTTAGGTTTGAGTTTAGTTATTTTGTCATGGTGAGAAGTTGGTTGCGAAGTGGTCGTCTACACCCAAGTGTAGGACATTAGGAACACTGCAAAGTGGTCGTCTACACCCCCAAGTGTAGGACATTAGGTACACCAGTAGTCATCTACACCCCAAAGTGAAATATGAAATGAAAATGAGTGAATGAAACTGGACTTTGAAGTCTTTATTTGTAGCACATTGCTTCATCATCATTCAGGGAACACACACATGCGAGAAGGGCGACAGCTGGGGACACGCATTCATTTTTTGGGTTGCCGTTGAAATGTCATCTCTGCGCTTGACCCATCCCCCCCCCCAAGGGCAGCCAGGAGCAGACATGGATTGCAGTGTGGGGCCGCACCCGGGGACCAATCCAAGTGCTCTTGTGACAGCGTTAGCAATCTGTTCTGCATGTTTTTCCATTTAAATTTTTAAGGGATAAACCCTTGCGAGCACGGGGAGAACAAACTCCACACAGAAAGGCCCGGGAGATACCCCACCTGGGTACCTGGCAAGTGGCAACCTGGTAAATAAAATAAGAACCCCCCCCCCCTCTTGAAATGAGCCATTATTATGAGCCAGAACCACTATTGCCATAGTTACGTGCGCATGAAGATATTTTGATCAAATGTACAAGATGGTGGCTGGTGTGTGTGTACATTTTTGCTTTTCTACATTGAATTTTAAGTTGAACCTAAAATGTTTCTTTTTTTTGTATAAACTTTTTCTCCCTTTTTCTATTTTTCTCCCATCCCAATTTAGCTGTGCCAATTCTCCCCTGTCTTGATCGTTGCTCGCATGTGCCCCCCACTGGCTGGTTGTAGGGAGGATAGAAGCCCCATGTGTCCACAGCCCGGACTCATTTGGCGAGGAGTAACGTGTAGGAGGCTCACACTGCCCCCGCCATTTTCCTGTCTCTGCTGTGCAGGCGCCCCAACCGACCTGTAGGAGTCGCTGTTCACAACGACCAGACTACCACCCATCGACTTCCCTTCCCTCCCCCAATTGAGTCAGTATGACGGCCGGCCCAAGCCGGAGGCAACGCTGACAGCCGGATTCGATACCGGTGTCTCTTGCGTTGGTGACGAGCACAATGTCCGCTGCGCCACCCCTCTAAAATAATGTTTCTGAAATATATATATATATATATATTTTTTTAACTTACATTTTTATTGACATTTAGACATACAACATTTAGACAACACTTTAAACAACATCAAACATATAGCAGTTAGGGGTGGGGGAAAAAATCCATACGTAGTAGTATCGCGATACTTTGCGTGGCGATACTGTATCGATACAGGGATGCCAAGTATCGATATTTAATTATTCATTTTTTTTTGTATAAGGAAGTTGCATTGTTCATTTCAATACCTGTAATAGTACAGTAGTCCACACACGCATGTGCATTCAGTTAAGTTGGAATATGACTGTATTGTAATACAAACAGTTCAGTTTGTCGGGTACATGCAACACTGATTACAGTGTTTACATCTGTCTGCTTGAGAAAATACCATGTTCTGCAATAAAAACGATTGAAGTGAGATGAACAGACTTTATTTTATTAGATAAAACATGTTGACAAAGTTTTACTTTGCAGTTGAATAAAGGTAATAAATTAAATTTGATAAAAAAAAATTAAATGTCCCCCCGCAATACTCCGCATATTGCGATATATTTAGTATCGCAATACTATCGTATCGTGACACAAGTATCGCGATAGTATCGTATCAAGTCAAGTCAAGAGTCTTATTTGTCACGGCATAAACTGCGTTTGGAAAACTATTTTATAAAAAAAATTATTTATTCATCTATGCATGCGAATGCCTTCCTATTGGAGCACAGCGCTGCTGTCAGTGATGACGTTGTGCTAGTTTACCGGAAGTAACCTTCTGGAATAAAGAACAACAAACTAGTCACGAGAGCTAGCATAGCTCGTCCAACGAATGTTGGCATCAATGGCATGACTACAGTACTGATAGGAGCTACTGTAGCACGTAACATTAGTTATCACAACCATCGGCAATCGCAGTGAGGATTAGGGATGGGTATCGTTAGGATTTTATTAGGGCTGTCTTAAATACTTCGAAGCTTCGTTCGAACATATAAAAAAAAATCGAAGTGTAAAAAAATTGATCTCTCCAAGGAAATATCCCTTGGAGTTGTACACGACGGCGACGCCACACAACATTAATAAGGCTATGCCTATGCTGCTATGACTAATGTGTTACCAAGTTGGCTAATTTAATTGTAATCTGCTTTTGTAGGTGCATTTGTCTGATATAATTATAAATTATAAATTATAAATTAAATATAATATAATTGTTTGCTTGATAGACGAAGGTTGCAACATAATTATGTAATGTCATGTCGTTGGCTGTGAGAGCAGCCCCACTGCACCCAGGCAGCGCAGCCGAGTGAAACCTTGTTGGCTGTGTCACAGTCACGAAAGGGGCTACTTAATTAATTAATCCAATCCACTTTATTTATAGAGCACATTTAAAAACAACAAAGTTTACAAGTGCTGTACAAGTCCCACAACATAAGATTAAAAAAAATATATATATAGCGGTATATTATAATTTTTTTTCCGAAGCTTCGAATTAAAACCGAAGCTCTGCCCCGAAGCTTCGATTGCCAAAAAAAGCTTCGAAGGTCAGCCCTAGATTTTATCGATACTGCTTAACACTTTGGCGACCAAAGTCCCGCGGCGATTTATAGTCCAGAGGACCGAGCGTTGTCAACAAACCGATGTACTTTCTAACGGCTATATATATACTTCATAGTATTGCTATCTGTCCATTCTCATTGTCACTTGAGTGCATAAACCGTGCCTTCATAATGGCTTAAAGAAAATAAAAATCCATCGGTTGGTTTGTCATTTTATAGCGCTGTGAATATAAGGTTTATCGCAGTTTTCGCCTCATCTTTTTTCTGGGGAGCTAGATAATAGGCTAAAGGCCTATACACTGAATGATTAGTTGTTACCTAAAGCCCTTGGACTCCACTGTAGAGAACGGGTGCACTGCAGGCCTTTGACAACAAACTTTGTCACACCCTGTGACACTCGTTCACCCTATCCTCTGTCATCCTTCCTCTCTAGCTGCTAGGGTGAAAGGACTTTGGGCTTGTTGGCTGGGACCGGTGGTGGTAGAGGGAGGATGTGTGAGCTCACTGGGCTGGGACATGGTGGCTGAAGCCTCAGCCTGACGATCTATAAAAAGTTTTTAGATTGTAGTATTTGTAGCTAAACAATTAGCTAAGCAATTATATTTTATTTATTAGCTTATTTGTAATAATTCGTTATTAGCCTATAGGCAACTCCGTATCTTGGCTTACCTGCAGTGGACGTGGATGGAGATGGAACACTGCGAGCAAAGCAGTTGAAAACGGTGCATTTCTGCACACTAATATTATGTTTTGCCAACAGATGTTTTGATAAATTGCTCGTATTGCCTCCCTTACTGGCAAATGTTTTGTTGCACTTGTGGCAACGTGCGTTGTCGGCATCGACTCTTGTAAAGTATATCCATACTTTCGAGCGCTTCGCTCTATCCGCCATGATTAGCGCATGCAGAGGCAGAGCTGTCTGTGTCGCACTTCAGCACGGAGCCGCGGACAGCACCTTGCTTAAGTTAAGTACCCGTATGTGTATGACTGTGTATGTGTGAGTCACGAGGAGTGTGTGTAATAATGGCTCGCTGCGGCTCGCTTCTCGTGCAGAGACAGACAGAGAGAGGAGAGATAGTTCGCAACGTTTAAATTCCTCAAAAAAAAACTCATAATAATTTCTAGAGTATCGATAGCAGTACCGATAACGTCGGAGCTTATCAATACTCCGGTCTTTTCTAATTTAGTACCGGTTCCCGTTTAGAACCGGGGTCCGGGGGGCATCCCTAGTGAGGATCTTTATTGATTAACGTTAGCTAGCTAGCTTTAACTAGAATTATAGTTTGCTAGCTATATAAGCTAACGTTAGCCGAGTTTATTCTATGCAAAATGTGCTAGCTAGCTAACGTTAATCAATAAAGATCCTCACTGCAATTAGTTGGTTATCATAACCATCGGCAATCGCAGTGAGGATCTTTATTGATTAACGTTAGCTAGCCAGCACATTTTGCATAGAATAAACTCTGCTAACGTTAGCTTATATAGCTAGTGAACTATAATTCTAGTTAAAGCTAGCTAGCTAACGTTAATCAATAAAGATCCTCACTGCGATTGCCGATGGTTGTGATAACTAACGTTACGTGCTACAGTAGCTCCTATCAGTACTGTAGTCATGCCATTGATGCCAACATTCGTTGGACGAGCTATGCTAGCTCTCGTGACTTATACGAGCATTAGAAAATGTCCACAATGCTATTCGCAAGAATAGAAAATAAATGGAAAAGCCCAATAATAAGCTATACACAGCCTAAACTGCCGTGCTGAAAGCTAGTAAACACAACAGCATCCCCTGTTGCCTACCCACAACAGAAATTAATTGATGCACACGTGCATCTCATTTCTATGGCTTAAGTCACAAACGTGATTTATACAGAGACATTTGACAATTGCCCATTAATGGTTCATACATACTGTACTATAAAGACAACGGAAATCTATTTTATTTTTGTTAAACAGCCTACAATATGACATAACCTAGTTCTAGATTATGATAGGCTATAATCAGTCTCACTCATCAAAATGTTCTCTAGGTTATGGTATCTCAAACTAATTAGGCCCTCTGCTATGACAAATGTATAATAATACAACCATACTTTTTCTACCCCTTGAATTTATTTTAACTACAGAAGTCTGCTGCATTTGGCTCAGAGTGACTCCCCACACTCAGAAGTAACCTAACCTCTGCTTTTTTTTGAGCAGCATATTAAGTACACAAATTAGTCCAAAGATGATAAAAGGATCAACAGGGCAGTTGCAGAGTTCATCTGTATGGACCAAGTTTCAATATATATACAGTTGAGAAAGCTGGGCTCAGAAACCTTGTACAGCAACTGTTTTGAGTGCAAAAAAAGTTCTCCAGCATTTTGAATGCCATTGCTTTTAATTTTATTTATTTATTCTGATCATTGTTCATTGTTGTATTTTAAAATAAAGAACAATAATGAGATCTGAGAGTGTTTCCCTGATTTTGAGGAATTCAATTCATATTGGTATGGTATCGAAACAAAAATGTTGGTATCGTGACAACCCTATAGGTCAGCGTAGGCCTAGGCGATGGGCCTCTCTCCTTCCCCTCCCGGCACCTTCCATCCTCCTCGCGCCGCCTCCCGCACGCCGTTGGGACCTGGTTCCTTTCTTTTTCTGAATTTTCTTTATTTCTACATAGCTCCGACGCTTCATTGTCACCTCCGTTGGATTTTTCAGTGTTACACTGTATCCTCTGCATTGCTCCTAATCCAATCTGCGTGGTGGCCTGGTTAGCTTCTATGTTGGCTTGTAAGCTAGTTCGTATGTTAGTCTGTAGCTTCTCTGCACTGACATTCTGCGTCCCGCTAGCTTGTTCTACCTGTTGCATCATTGCCTCGTGTTGAGTCTTTTCCATCGGTGTATTTACTTCATCTGGGGTTGCTTTCCTTTCATTTGTCCTCGTGTTCATTCTTCCTTCTTTCTTTTGTCCTCGAATCTTTTTTTATTTCGTTTTGAATTGTTTTACTTCCTTTTTTTGATATTCATTGACCGGGAGCTCTTTCATGTGGCTGCTCACCAGAACGTCGCAAACCGGAAGTCCGATTCTGACATTTTTAACACTTTGATTGCCAGCATCGGGTGCTGTGGATCTCCACTCAACTCCAACGGTTCAATATCGCCACCTGGTGGCCGATCGGCCAACCGGAAGTGGGGCCGGACGTGCTTGGTGTCCCCCCTATTCCGTCCGCCACTCGCTATCGCTCCCGGGGCTCCATCTCGACACACTGGATAATCGATCGGTTGCCATAACTCAATAAACGTTATTTGGACGTATATGTATTATACAACCCGGAAATGGTTCATCTAGATCAACATCCCATAATAGCGAACTTTTTGCTCCACGCTGATCACCCAACGGTAAGAGGAAGCTGCGGTGAGTTTCAGCGTTTTTGATTATTATTATCCATACAAACTGCTATGATCAATATATCACCCATACTACATGATTCATTTAACGTCGGTCATTGCATTATAAACCACCCCCCCCCCCCCCCCCCCCCCCCCCCCCTCCGGTCACCAGCAGATGATAAGTCATGACGTTTAGGACCTTGTACAATTGAAATTTTTAATCTGACAATCGCTAGCAAACTGCATTTGATGATGTAATATATGCATAAATGGCTAACTCACGTTCTATGAATTACTGCAGAAAACGATAAAAACATATTTATACTCTGGACGGTATTTTAGTATGAATGTGTGAATGAAAAAGTAAAACGTTCCTACACCCTGAACAATAGCTAATCGATGTTGAATGGGCCATAGTAATGTCAATTTAGCAATACAATTTAAAAAGTTATAGCCCAGCAAAGTAGGTGAACATCTCCATAGACAAATAGAGCTGGCAGGGAATGGTTTAGGATGGATATAAGCGTGGCAGAGAAAGGGTTAATTATAATTATCATATTTGTACGATAAAAGCAGCTCGTTCATTACAGGCATTGAGAACAGGACTGAAACGGAGAGGTTATGCTAGTGTTTTTGTTGGGGGTTTTCAGCAAAGAAAAAGACATGTTTAGGGGATCTCGGAGACCTACATTAAATTGTTGAAAAGGACCAATATATCCTATAAGAGTTTTGGAACCGATCTGGGTACTGGAATACATATAGGTGGAGAGTGGAGCCCTTTTTAAAAAGGGACGCTAACCAAATTATTCTCACTACTTGCAATGTGTCACGTGAGCTTCACAAGGCATTGGCTTGGCTGTTTCACTCTGAAATACGTCACAATACAGAAGCTAGATGCTCTAGATACTCTCGATACGCCCTTTCAGCTCAATTTGAATGTTTTCTGACCTGTGGATTCAGCATAAAACAATTAGTGTGAGACTCTGTTAACGAGGGCAGCACCCGTGTGTAAAGCTCCCGCCTACTTTAGGAGGCTGGAACTGTTGTGTTTTCGTCCCATTGGCACAGCTTGTAGTTATAATGCATCAACTTCCTTTTATTAGAGTAGTTTATTAGGGATGCCCCGATCGGTATCGGCCAGCGATCGGTATCGGCTGATATTCACTGAAATAGCTAGATCGGGTGTCGGTAAAAAAAAAAATTGTCTTTTTTTATATACTGTACTTTTCGCACTATAAGCCGCACCTGACTATAAGCCGCAGCAGCTAAATTGAATGATGTGTACATATATAAGCCGCACTGGACTATAAACCGCATGTGTTTGAATGTTTAATTACCATATGTAAGGAGTGGAGCCTGCGGCTTAATTTGACTCAACACAGGAAACTTCACCCGGCCCGGACACAGAAAGGATTGACAGATTGATTGCTCTTTCCTGATTCTGTGGGTGGTGGTGCATAGCCGTTCTTATATTGAGCTTTAAAGGATAACTCCACTATTTTGGGAAATTAGCTTATTTAACATCTTCCCTGGAGTTAGACAAGAAGATGCATACCTTTTTTGTCTCTGTGCGTGCATTTTAGCTTTGGGAATAGATGCTCCGTTAGCATAGCTTAGCTTCATCACTGGAAGTGAGGCAGGACAGTAGCCTTACAGTGCCTTACAGTGTATTGCAAGGTCTGACATTGACCAAACTTGATATGCATGACCTTGGTGGGCTCTAGGTCAACTCCTGAAAAGGGGGTCAATGTCAGACTTTGCAATCAAAAGTTAGGGGGCTAATAACCCTTGCCATAATTTCAGTGCGCCCCTAACTTTTGATTGCAAGGTCTGACATTGACCCCCTTTTCAGGAGTTGACCTAGAGCCCACCAAGGTCATGCATATCAAGGTTGGTCAATGTCAGACCTTGCAATACACTGTAAGGCACTGTAAGGCTACTGTCCTGCCTCACTTCCAGTGATGAAGCTAAGCTATGCTAACGGAGCATCTATTCCCAAAGCTAAAATGCACGCACAGAGACAAAAAAGGTATGCATCTTCTTGTCTAACTCCAGGGAAGATGTTAAATAAGCTAATTTCCCAAAATAGTGGAGTTATCCTTTAAGTTCCCACCTCTACAGAGAATGACTCCCATTGGGACACAATACTGTCGGACAAATAACAAGAATTAACTCATTTACAAGTTGTATGAAGTAAATAAGGGAACAGATAAATAACATTTCAATGCAGTAAAAAAAGCTATATTTCGATTTTCGGGTTTTGTCCACATATAAGCCGCACCGTTATATAAGCCGCAGGGTCGAAAAATGGGGGGAAAAGCCGCTGCTTATAGTCCGAAAAGTACGGTAATAAGAAATAAATAACAATTCAGTACATTTATATCTGTGTTAATTTGTTACATTTAGTTTCACTAAGTTATTAAGGTAATGTTTTAAGTCAAGCCTGATGTTGCCTTGTACAAAGTACATATCTCGCAGGTCCAAACATTTTTATTAGTATATTTGTTTCTCTGGTCGAACTAACGTTATTAATCCTGCGGCCGCACTTTATTTAAAAACGGCCAATCAAATCCCCATCAATGGACAATTAACCCACCCATACCCATGCTGATTGGTCCTTGTGCAATACTAGAAAGCGGGGATCTTTGATTAAACACCTGCTATCGGAAGAATATACAGTCAGAGTGACAAGCTACAGAAGATGGCCACATACGATAGTACGAGTGATGAAGAGGACGAAACGGAACATTTCATTGCCCCGGAATTAAAAAAAAATTACTTTTTAGTACTTAAGTACATTTAAAAGTAGAAACCCTTTGACTTACTTTTTTACTTTTAGTGTGTTTTTAGCCAGATACTCTGACTTTTACTTGAGTACGATTTTGAGACGGTACCCATACTTTCACTTAAAGGGGAACTCCAACATTTTGGGAAATTAGCTTATTTAACATCTTCCCTGGAGTTAGACAAGAAGATACATACCTTTTTTGTCTCTGTGCGTGCATTTTAGCTTTGGGAATAGACGCTCCGTTAGCATAGCTTAGCTTCATCACTGGAAGTGGGGGAGGGTTAGAGCCTTACAGTGCCTTACAGTGTATTGCAAGGTCTGACATTGACCAAACTTGATATGCATGACCTTGGTGGGCTCTAGGTCAACTCCTGAAAAGGGGGTCAATGTCAGACCTTGCAATCAAAAGTTAGGGGCGCACTGAAATTATGGCACGGGTTATTAGCCCCCTAACTTTTGATTGCAAAGTCTGACATTGACCCCCTTTTCAGGAGTTGACCTAGAGCCCACCAAGGTCATGCATATCAAGTTTGGTCAATGTCAGACCTTGCAATACACTGTAAGGCACTGTAAGGCTCTAACCCTCCCCCACTTCCAGTGATGAAGCTAAGCTATGCTAACGGAGCGTCTATTCCCAAAGCTAAAATGCACGCACAGAGACAAAAAAGGTATGTATCTTCTTGTCTAACTCCAGGGAAGATGTTAAATAAGCTAATTTCCCAAAATGTTGGAGTTCCCCTTTAAGTATAATTTCTGGGTACTTTTTACACCCCTGTACATTTCTCACCTCATTAACCTTTGTGAAATCCATTTTTACATGGTTTCCATCCGGGGTTTTTTAAGGCTGAGACCACTTATCGATAACTGCGTGATATCGATAAGTGGTGTCACATATCGATATATTTGCATATCGCTGCTGTCGGGACAAAACCTCATAACTCCAAAAACCCAACTTTTCAGCAGATGAAAAAAACTAACACAGATTTGAGGGTGAATAGAGTTAGGAGGTTTAGACAGATGATCGGTTTAATGCTTTCCCATTGTTTAAACTTTGTAAAACCCACACACACATATGGAGGATGATCTACGGAGTTGATTTATATAATAAAAAAAAAATTCAAAAAATGGAGTTATGAGGTTTTGTCCCGACAGCAGCGATATGTAAAATTCTTTTTTGGTTAAAACATCCCCATTTCATGTCAATTCTGTTGAATTGCAACTCTGCACTGTGCATTCAATATGCATCACATCCAGAGACCACCGACTATAACATGAGAAGGATCACTGTGGTAGTTTTGAATGGGGAAATCTGTAACACTAAAGATGGCGGCAAGTTGGCAACAACAAAGAATTGCTGCAAAATAAACATACATTTGTTGTTTAAATAATAATAATAAAAACATTTTTAAATTGTTTTAATACTAATAAAAATATAAAAGTGGTCAAAAGATGCATAGTTAAAATTACAGCTGACCTCGATTAGTCGAATAATCCATTGAAAGGAGCCATAGTCGAATGTAAAAGAAATAATGTTTTATTATAAATCATTCTTTCCAAAAGCAAAGAGACCTAGAAGCGTGGCTAATGCTAATGGTGCACATACCAGCGCGGCTAACTGCCTAAGAAAACGGGCACAGAGGCACTGAAAGAGGTTTTCACACACTAGACATATCAAGATGTATCAGTGGACCAATTGCATGCAATCGCAGAGGACAAGAAGCCTTCAGTCGACTCCTTCAGACATTAAGCACCCCCCACAGCTGAAATGGAATGACCCCCCCCCCCCATTCAGGGGGGTAGTCTACTATCGGCAAATTTTGGCCAATCAAAGTCGACTATAGAAATCCTTAGTCGGGGACTATATGTATTGGAGAATCGCTGCTTAAACGTCACTACTTTTACTTTATGCATGTCGGATCAGTGTGATGTAATTTATTGAATGGGCTGTGAGCTCAGAGCCCAGAATGATATGCCTTTTTTAAAAGGGTGTGGTTTGTAATGAATGGAAGTGAGGGGAGCTGTTTTCTGTTTTTTTATTCCACCTTTCCATCTTGGAATTCTGGTTATTATGAAACCAGTAACCACTGGGCTGAGTGCCAAACTAGCCCTGTTGGGGAGGGTCCACTGTGAGCTGCTAGAGACACATACTGTAGTAAGTCTCAAAGCTCCACCCCTCTCTCTCTCTCTCCCCACCCCTCTGTCTGCCTCGGCCCTCTCTCCCTCCCACTCCATCTTATCACATGTTGTGTGGAGTTGTGGTTTGTGGCGTGTTTCACTATAGCCGGTTGTTTGGACCTACTGCCTCATTCCATCCATTCTTTATATTATCTAGCTTAATTTGTAGGCATTTGTAAACTTGCTGTAAGTTTCTTTTTAGCCTAGAGGTGTTAGGCCTGTGTTTTAAGTGCATCTGCACCTCATCATTTAGCCTACAATAAAAAAAAAAGCTAGTGAAGTGAATCCCACTAGCCTCTAATAGATGTTTTCTTTTGTTCCTGCGTTTATCCCATAATTTCCTGCTTTTTTATTTATTTTGCACCATCCTGTTTGCATTCTTGACTATTTATCCAAAACATGGAATTCAGCTGTTGGAATGCCTTTGATCCCTGTCCTTCAGTGGAATACAAGTTTGTCTTGACTCTGCCTGGCCGAACCTACATCACATATATGACAGGCCTGCTCACAAACAAGCCACTGCACAACAAACAACGTTTTATGACCCTTGGCTCTGCGCCAAACAAAAGTGTAATTTAAACAAGAAGACCCAGTTCTCTACTTCAGAGGAGGTCGACTTCAAACAAGAGTAATTTCCTGGAGGCCCGTCTGAAGGGCCGGTGTACTGTAGCAGGTTGTTTACTATGTGTTTTTTCTTTTTTCTTTTTATCTTTTAACTCCTCCTTTTTTCCGATTTTTCTCCCATCCCACTGTTAGTCGTTATGCCAATTCCCAACCCCCTTCCTGGTTGTTGCGCACCCCCCCCTCAGCGTTTCCGTTAGAACATATTCGTGCCGGTCTGAGTGTCCTGCAAGATTTCTATCACCGGACATATTCGAGATATTCCGGTCAGAGTTTTAAACAGCAGTCTATTATAATCACATTTTTATGAGCTAACGAATTCCGTTATAATTGGACATGTGTATTAATTACATCAAGCGAAGAATGAGAAATTGATTTGCAGAATCAAATTACTATCTCTCGCCTCTCAAGTTAGTGCGATACGCTACCAGCATCAAGCTCCCGCTGCAGCAGCTCTGTCACACGCACCCCCAAATGAATCTCGAGTCGACATCGCTTCACCTCGTTGTATCAGACACGTCACACATATCATAATGTTCAACTTCACGTATACAGTCATTAATATATTCCAAATAAAATAAGTCCCTCGATACTCCGTGCTGCTGCTGACTTGAAATAAAATAGACCGATACGCAGTCGGTCCGACACTAAACAGCAGTCTGTTATAATCACATTTTTATGAGCTAACGAATTCCGTTATATTGGACATTTGTATTAATTATATCAAGCGAAGAACTGAGAAAGCAGAGAGACGGCAACATTATCGTGGGTTTGCGTGACGACTCTCTCCACCTCGCAACGACTTATTTGCAAAGAGTATGGCGCTGCAGAGAAGCTGTTCAGCTGTTATTGGCTCTTTTCTGGGAACCGCACAACAGCGCCCCCCACCCAACATTGGCTGAAAATGGCTGAATTGGAGTACTGCTGGAATATTGCATTGTACTGCTGGTACTGCGGCTCTACAGCTTCAGAAAAGTCCGCACACCCAGCACTAAGCTCTCGCCGACAACGTCGTTGTCATTATTAGAAGCAACGAGGAAACAAATGTAATGATCGTTTCGTTCATCGCATAGGCTATTTAATTTTAGCCTATTTTAATACAATTCAAATAATCAAATTGTGCTTAGACTCAGGGAATTATTTTCACCGGACATTAAGACCGGAGAGATAAAATATGTCGGACTTAAACAGATTTTGCCGGTAAAATACCGGTAATTACCGGCTAACGGAAACGCTGCCCCCCCTACTGTTGGTCCGGGAGGCCGGAGACTGTCGCATGCTTTCCTCCGACACGTGTGCAGCCAGCCGGCAGCCAGCCTGGCAGCGCAGATTCTCACCGGGAGAGTGTAACGTGTGGAAGGTCACACTACCTTTCTCCAGATCCTACCCTCGCTGTGCAGGCACCCCGACCGAACTGTAGGGGTCGCTGTCCACAACACCCAGGACCCACCCACGGCTTCCCTCCCCCTAACTCAGCCAAACGAGTTAGTATAGCGATCGGCCCAAGCCAAGGCAATGCTGACTCTCCGGGAGTCGAGACCGCAGCCTCTTGCATTGGTGACGAGCACAATCTCCGCTACGCCACCTGACCGCCTTGTTTACTATGGTTGATGGTCAGCCTGCAGTACTTGGCGGTAAAGTGGACACTGCTAGGAGCTGTAGAGCTGTGAATCTTCACTGGCCTCATGATTCGATTCTACGATGCATCTTGATGCAGCTCAATAATATATTACATCCTCAAATTTTTTTATTATATTACTGCACATGGCTACTTTTTCATCAATTAATACAAGAAGCAGTCAGATACATTTACTTTTATTTAGAAGGTTCTTAAATCAGAATGTCAAAATAAATGTCTTTACTAGTGTTGCATGATACAGATACTAGAAAGGTATCTCGATACCCACCTGTTAAAAACGGTTCAATACTCGTATCAATATTGGTATCAATACTTTTAGAATAGCCTGATGCTGTATTTTCTAATGAGTTGAGTGGATGCATGACCAGAGCACTAGCTTTAATAATACAATAATAATAATATATTTGATTTGTAGGGCGCTTTATAGTTGTGGAGCAAATCCCAAAGCGCTACATTGTAAAAAAAAAAACATAAAAGCTAGCAAGAGTTTTTAAGATTTTAATAATCGATTGTTCTGTCACTGCATCGATGCAGAATCGTCCACGTCCGCATCGCGATGCATCTTAGAATCGAAACATTTCCACACCCCTACTAGGCTGTAAGGCTGTCCCCGAAGCCTGTTTTTGGGATTCAAACTTCGTCAGGGTTTTACGAACGAACGTTCAAACCTTCGTTTTTAATTAAAAAAAAATATATATATATATATTTTTTTATAAATATCCTCAAACTAAATCCTCAATTTGAATAAAGTGATTAATCTGATTAAATGAGTCTCCCCTTTTTTTATTATCTTTTTCCCCCACCTTTTTCCTCCGATTTTCTCCCATCCCAATGTTAGTCGTTATGCCAATTCCCAAATCCCCTTCCTGGTCACTGCGCACTTACCCCCCACAGTCGGTCTGGTAGAGTGGAGGCTATCATGTGCTTCCTCCAACACACGTCTAGCCAATCAACCGCTTCTTTTCAGCTGGCAGCGCGGACTCTCACTGAGAGGTTGTAACGTGTGGAAGGATCACACTACCCCCTTAGATCATATCCGCGCTGAGCAGGCGCCCCGACCGAATTGTAGGAGTTGCTGTTTACAACGATCCGGACCCACCCCTCCAGCTTTCCCACCTTCTAATACTGCCAATTGTATTAGTGTGAACGGCCAGCCAAGCTGGTGACAAAAATGTGTCTCTTTTTTATTAAATCAACTTTCTTTAATGAATATAATGTTTTTTTAATACTATAATATTAGTGTAGCCTAATCTTTATCTGCAACTGTGAAGAAAAACCACATTGGTTCAAACAGAATGAATAGACACATCAAATTATTAGAATGTTAACATAACGAACGAACGTTAGAACATTCGGGCTCAGCCTTACTAGGCTGCACCTGTTACTGTTGTTAGGACCTTTTATCTGGACCTCATTCATGCCCCCCCCCCCCCAACACAGTACAGTAAGGGTCGTTTTTTTATGCTTTGATGGCCAGTAACGTCATTCGTGTTGAACACTACAGAAGCAGGGCTGTACAGTGCGACGAGGTTGTCGCAAATTGCCCCTTAATTTGGCCCGTGCGAGTGGTAAATAATATCTGGGGGCTACCTTGCGAGTAGTGATTTCAACCCTTCATTCGCATTTCACTCCTAAATTAATCCATACAAGTTGGATAAAAAAAATTGTAAAACATTAGCCTACAACCAGTGCTGTACAATGCGACATAATGTTGCGGTGCTATGAAAAAATCTGTCGGCGATGAATGAATTTACTGCGTAATATTTGCGTGTAGGGCTGACATAATCGACAACGTCGATCATAAAAACTTGTTGACGCAGAATGTTTGCGTCGATTAGTCGTAAAAATTTTTTTTTTTTTTTTTTTTTGCACTACCTATCTTTGTGAAAGTGGCTTCTCAGCTCTGGTCCAGCTGAAGACAAAGCAGAGGAACAGATTGGACATTGAGCATGACCTCAGAGTTGCTTTGTCTACCATCACCCCAGACTTTGAGACTCTTGTCAGGAGCAAACAACATCCCCAGTTATCATTAGTTCCCTGGGATGTTAAGCTAAGAAGTCTGCTATATATTTTTTTTAGTTAAACACTTCCACTTTAATTTGTATTATTTAATTTATTTATCTTGTTATGAGTGATTGTTGTATTGTTCAAATACATTTAGATTTAAAGTTGCTTAAGATCCAAATTCAAATGTTTCATGAGTCATTATTTTAATTTGCTATGGGATCATCATGTTATGTTAAGTTAACTGTTAAGGCAGAGGGACTGGACAACAGGGTGACATTCACAGGTGTGCAGACTTGAGCATGTGAGGTAAAACATGCATTGGAGAACGAGCCATGCCCACAGGAAGCAGAGATTGAGTGTGTGACAAAAATAATCGTTAGATTAGTCGACTAATCGAAAAAATAATCGACAGATTAGTCGATTACCAAAATAATCGTTAGTTGCAGCCCTATTTGCCTGTACTGTGAAATGAATCTGGGCCACGCTATTCTACTTAGTTGTAGTCTATCGTGCGATTAAAGACCATGTCTGCGTAGAGTCCATACATCCAACACCAAATCCCATAATTCCTAGCGAACAATCGAATCGAAACTGAATGTGGGCTATTGCATCGCCAAAAAAGAACTTCCTTTCAATAAGTTTAAGCCGCTAATTTTGCTCTGCAAGAAGAACGGAGTGGATATCAGTCCATCTTATGACAACCACGTCTGATGTGGAGAGATGATAAGAGACCATAGCCGATTAAATTAAGTCGCATCTGGCAGTGATGATTGACGGGGACACACTTCTAACGTTCAGCCATGCATTAGGTGAGTAGCCCACTATTAGGACGTTTTTCAATACTTAAATACTGTCTACTTAAATTTCCCTCCGGGGATCAATAAAGTATCAACCTATCCATCTATCTAATAATGAGACAATATGCAAATAAGATAATACTAATAATTTTCCCTGGTTCCCCGTATGAAAGTGGCTTGCAACTTACTGCTGGTAAAATCACTGTTTATTTCTCGTTTTGCATAGTATTACATTCCTCTTCTATAAACAATCAAAGTCCTACCGTAAGAGCCTCATACGGGTCAATTAAACCTTTTTGATTAGAGTCTTTCCTTCAAGCTAAGTTGAACTGAACATTTCACTGTCAAAAGCGCAAACGTAAACAAGGTTGCGTCGCAACACGGTTTTCAAAATAAAGGTCACATATACAAATACCGTAGTAGGCCTCTCAATTCTTATAAAAAAAAAAAGTCCCGGATATACATAAACATTAATTGGCATAGATCCAGGGAACAAAATGAGTACCAGCCAACCGCCAATGGCTGGTAAAAAATCTGCCTGGCTGGTAGTTTTTAAAATCTACCAGCCAAATGGCTGGTAAGTCAAAAAGTTAAGTTTGTTCCCTGAGAGCAGAGCTACACAGCAGTGCGCCTATTTTGCGAGCCGAAATAAGTCTGTGGTTTTTTCTTCTCACAACGGGTCAAATGCATCTAACATGCATTGCATCGTCGCCATTCCTTTATGCCCACATCGCCCGAAATGAACGTTATGTTAGCGTAAGCTAACAAGCTAATCCTGATCAGCGGCAGAGCCATAGAGAACAGCAGACAGTGTGGACTGGGGAAAGGGAAATGGGGGGGGGGGGGGGGCACTCTCCCTTTCTCTGTGTGTGTGCGTGCGTTTGGAAAGACGATGAAGTCACTAGTCAGGACTCAGGAGAGGAGTATATTGTAGTAAACTGAGGATTACTGAGGATGCACAGATAATGTTGATATTCAAATATAAAAAGGTTTCGAGAGGAGTGGAAGTTTGAAGACAGACTAGACTACAATATGATGCGGGGGTGGTGAGTTGAAACAGTGTGTGTGTGTCCGACCCCACTTCTATGTTTCAATAAATTATTTGCATTTAAAACTATTAACGCTGACTCATTCCTTCAGTCCACTCAAAATGATGCTAATATTCCTTATGTTGTTTATGATATTAATTGAAAATAGCATATGAGAGTATTATATAGTAATAATAACACATGGCGATATACTAAAAAGCTATTTTAAATTTTTGGCTGGTAAAAAATCTGCCTGGCTGGTAGTTTTTAAAATCTACCAGCCAAATGGCTGGTAAGTCAAAAAGTTAATTTTGTTCCCTGCATAGATCTCCAACACATTGATCACTTTAGGCACACCCTGAAACCAGTAACATCACAAATATGAAGCGGGTAATTACCCATAAAAATTATAAACCTTTCATGGGGTTATTTACAATAATAATTAGGGATGCACGATAATTATCGGGTCGATAATTATCAGGCCGATATCAGCAATTATGCCGTCATCCCGATAAACCCGATAACATTATTGATAGCTCCGATAATATATATAATCCGGTGTGGGTGGATTGGGATGAAGGGCGTTTGTTTTTACTGTAGGCTCCTCCCGTTTTGCCAGTACTGTGGTACGACTGATAGCGTGTGGTTTAGGAAGAGGGAGTTTTTCACAAATCCAGCGCTCCCTTTCTCATGCCTGGCTGTGACGTAGTCACGTAACATTCAGAAGCAGCGCAGATAGTAAACAAAGATGGTGTCGTCTGACTTTTTCAAAGTTTCAGAGGAAAACACTTCGCTTGCTATTTGTAACAAATGCAGAAGTTCTACGAGGAGGGAAAGGGGCAACAAGCTATAACACATCCAACCTAATAAGTCACCTGAAACATCACCACCGCTACGATGGTGTATTAAAATCCGACGACGACAGCGAGCAGCTAAAGGCTAAGCTAATCCAAAGCCAGCTGCAAAGGAACCGGCGCGGCTTGTACCTATTGACGAGGCGTTTGCTAAATTAAAGACGTTTGACAGAGATGATTTGTTTGGTTTATTTAATTCTTTTTGAGGCGTGCTGTCCTATAAATGCCAAGTAATAGTTGTTTCATGGACCAAGACCACAACAGTCTCCTCTCCTATAGCGTCAAATGTTTTATCTGCTGACGAAGCACAATACCTGTTGGTTTTTAGTTCACTCATTGTTCAGGGAAACACATTGTTAATGACATTGACGGATTGTGAATTTTGTGATTGACTCAAATTATATTTATTTGGAAAAAAAAATATACCGTAGTCACTTTATTTGAAGAGTCAAAACTGTTATCTTGGCTTTGTTTTGTTCGTACAGGGCTGTACGTTAACTTTTTTTGCACATAGCACTGGTGCTACAGAGGTTGATAGTTTTGTAGCACTGGCCAAAATCTTGTAGCACAAGTATAAAACGTGTTATATTTGTAACAGTCACAAATGTGCCTATTGTATTTGTGTTATTTAGTTGCAGTCAGGGAACAAACTTAACCTTTTGACATGTTATTATTACTATAATACTCTCATATGCTATTTTCAATTAATATCATAAACAACAAGGAATATTAGCATAATTTTGAGTGGACTGAAGGAATGAGTCAGCGTTAATAGTTTTAAATGCAAATAATTTATTGAAACATAGAAGTGGGGTCGGTTGGGACACACACACACCCACACACAATGGGGGACCCTGATGTAAACAAGACGAAAGTCTTTCTATGGTCTGCATCCCCTTAACAATTGTGTGTATTGAGCCGTACTGTATTGTACCCATTCTGCAATCTGTTAAATAAAGTTTTCATTCATTCACACTAGGGCTGCACGATTTTGGGAAATAATCTAATTGCGATTATTCTGACAGATATTGCGATTGCGATTTGCGATGCGATTATAACATATTTAAAAAAAAATTTACAAGAAGAATGTTGCTGCTTTCTGTAGTCGGGTCCCAACTGCAAAATTACTGTATTACCCTGTATTATACACTTTTACTATCATGTAGACTATTCTGCTTTGTGTTTACATGTGATGTATTGTATACATGCACATTTATTATGTTCTTGTGATGTATCGCACATTTTATTGCTGTGTGATGTATTGCAAATGTTATTGCTGTCATCTTGGCCAGGTCTACCTTGCAAAGGAGATCTTGTATCTCAATGGGACTTCCTGGTTAAAAAAAAAAAAAAAAAAAAAAAAAAAAATAATTGCAGGCTTGGCGATTTGATAATTGCATCATTCCAAATCGCGATTTCGATAAAAAAACGATTAATCGTGCAGCCCTAATTCACACTGTTTCAACTCACCAGTCACACCCCCGCATCATCTAGTCCAGTGATTCCCAACCTGGGGTCCGCGGACCCCCTGGGGGTCCGCCAGGGGGCGCAGGGGGTCCGCCAGACCACAGATGATTTGAGGCATTACAATTTTTTTTTTTTTTTTTTTGAGAAATATTTAATTAGCATATTTTTTATCATCAGAAGCATGAATAGTCTCTCCACTACAATAAAAAAATAAAGATAAATAAATAAACATCTAGACATGATTTTTGAACGTTAACAGTAGGCTACCGGGTAGCCGCTAAAACGCGAATCAGTTGACTGTATCACTTTCCGTAGCTAGCCTAGCACGCTAGTTAACTTTCTCGGCTCGTCTGCAGTCAGCCGCCAGAGGCGAAAATGTGTGACAAACGAAAAGGAGATGACGGCAGCTCATCTGCAAAAAAGGTTAGGACCTACAGCAATCGCGAAAATTACATCACCATGGGCTTCACTGAGGGACCAGACAAACGACCTGAGTGTGTGATTTGTGGAGAAAAGTTGGCAAACTCGAGCCTGAAGCCCAGCAAGCTGAAGAGACATCAGGCGTCTAAGCACCCAGAAACCGTTGGGAAGGATCCAGACTTTTTTCGGAGGAAAGAACAGTCTCTCAAGGCGAACAAGCCTGTTGATGTTAGAGTAGCGTGGAGCAGGGGTGGCAGTGATTTACAGAAGGCTACCGAAGCCTCCTTTGAGTGTTCGCTTTTAATTGCAAAAGCAAAGAAACCGCACAATATTGGCGAGCAGCTCATCAAACCAGCCTGCATCAAAATGGTTTAGAAACTGTGCGGCTCACAAGTGGCGGATAAACTAAAATCAGTACCACTCTCGAACAATGTAGTGAAAGACCGAATTGATAAGATGTCAAGTGATTGCGAGCAGCAGCTGTCAGAAAAGCTTAGAAAGGGTCCATTTGCCATACAACTTGATGAAACTACAACTGTCGCAGACGAGGCTGTGCTCATCGTTTATGTGCAGTATATCGAAAATGAGGATCTGAAGCAGGACATTCTCATGTCAGTCAACCTTACTACCACCACTCGAGGTGAGGATATTTTTACTGCAGTGGATTCTTACTTCATTCAACATAAATGCAAACCGTTCACCATTAGGGCCTGATTTGAGAGGATGAATACAGGATTTGAATATTGGCCAACATTTTGAAATACATATGGTGCAAGATGAGATTTGTTGATTGAAGGTGTAACTGAGGGGTACAATTCCCTGACTGTATTGATAAGTATGGTATCATTAAACCACTACCGCTTTATGTACTTTAACTACTGGCCATACAGTACACGATATCTAAATATGATGAACACTTTCCACAATGAAATCGGTTCCAGTCAAAGGTAATAATCAAATATTTAATGGAGCAAAAGGTACATAGAATATTTATCTTACATTTATCATTTGAATGCACTTGTAAGGCAAATGAGTACTCGTAGGCAAATCAACACTGAATGTCCAATCTCTGGTTACGCAGGAAGCAAGTATACAACCTGGCTCTTAGGGAATTATATCTATGGTACACCTAATGATATAGCGGGATATTCTGGAGGGGGTCCTCCCGGTTGTAAGCCGGTAGGGGGGGTAGGAGAGCCGTCGGTAGTAGACCGTCTGGTCAACGATATCTATGGAGACTTCAAGTACAGAAGACAATAGACTCTTGATCCGCAGATGAATACACCTTGGTTCTCTTGTAGGCTGTAGCTCCACAATGAAGAAGAAGCTAGGCGACCTCAGTCTCTCTGAGCGCTGACTCAACTTGACTCCTCTCGGGGGTAAATCCAACACTCACAGGCGTCGGCGATTATCCGCTCCACAAATCACAGTACCAAAGCAAATATATATTCCAGCCGCATAGGGCTCAGCAGTCGTCGGGTAGGTAATCCAGTGTACATGTCCCTCGGTCCTCGCCTAGATCTCCTCGGATGAAAGCGCCATGTGGTCGGCCCAACCTGGATAAGACTCTAGATAACACGAGGAAGCGTTGGAGATGCTGGTCACTTTAGAACTCTAACCGCACGATGCACCATACACGATAGACTATTATTACTTGATAGAAATACGTCGCACTCGACGGTACAGTGCCAAACTCTGACAATTCAGTTATTAATTCGCACGAGGTCTCAATGCTATTCTAAGGCCAAACAGGCCATACTTCACCGCACGTCGTATCGTGGGTGAGGCTTCACGTTCTGTTACTAAGTTGGGAAGAAGGGTAAGGGACTTCTACATTTACTTGCGCCATATTTATATGCACGGTGAACAAATAGTGCCACTCTCATTTCGGTAGCCGTATCCCTGAGCGGAGCCGGGGCTAGTACGGACATGTCTCGTCGGTACCTTTGAACTTGACGCCAGGGGCTGGTCCCCTGGCACCTGGTCCTTTGTCCAATAAGAGAATGAACTATTATGGGCTATAGTAGGCTAAAGGGATATTCCGTGTATATGTACAAGGAATATACAAGGGATATCAAACGACATACAAATACTATTCAATATATATCCATAAATAAATATATATATTCGGTTTAATCTGATCCTTCGTAACAGAAGGCACAAGTCAAAGAAGCATAGTGGGTCTAATTATGATGCATATGCCGTGTATAAGCAGTTTATTAAAATGACAAAAAAAAAGTATTTTATTGTATTTTATTAGGAGGGGGGTCCAGGAATTTCATCAGAGATGTTTGGGGGTCCCTGGAGGAAAAAAGGTTGGGAACCCCTGATCTAGTCTGTCTTCAAACTTCCACTCCTCTCGACACACACACACCCTTTCCCCAGTCCACACTGTCTCTATGGCTCTGCCTCTGATCAGGATTAGCTTGTTAGCTTATGCTAATGTAACGTTCATTTCGGGTGATGTGGGCATAAAGGAATGGCGATGATGCAAAGCGTGTTAGATGCATTTGACCCGTTGTGAGAGAAAAAAAACACCACAGACTTATTTCGGATCGCAAAATAGCCGCACTGCTGTGCAGCCCCGCTCGGCTGAGAGCAGAAGGCAGAAGCACGGTCTGGGTGACGTTCATTTCGGACTTTATGACGCGAGGATTGCAAAGCATGTTATATGCATTTGACCCGTTGCCGAATAAAACAGCAGGGATTTGTTTTGGGTCGCGACAACACTATCTACTAGCTCTGTTTCAATGTCCGCGTTCCAAACGCTGCTGAGACGAGTCCTGCAGTCACCTGCTGTGTTGTGAGCTGAGCCGAGCGGATATGAGTCACTGCTCGCAACTCGCGGGGATATTGTTCGCTAGGGATTATGGGATTTGGTGTTTGATATATGGAGTTTTACGCAGAAGGGACATTGTATTTAATCGCACAAGACTACAAGTACCAAGTGGATAGCGGGCCATCGCACCAGTGCTATTGAAGTCAAACCTTTCATCGCACAGACTGACGTCAGTGTCGCACGTGCGACATATATATCGCACTGTACTGCCCTGTAGTAGTAACGCTCATGTCATGATAAATCTGGTTAGGTCAAAACTACAGGAATATACATAAAAAAAAAAAATTATAATACAATAAATATATATATATTATCGGGTATCGGTATCGACCTTTAGGAGCAGAAAGTTATCGATATCTGGGTCAAAAAATCAATATCGTGCACCCCTAATAATAAGAATTCATTTTATTTATAAAGCATGTTTCATTGTGAAACAAAGGTATGCAGTTTCTTGTCGTCCTGATTAATGCAATGGTGTGTGTGATGATCTCATTCAAGGAGCACTACAAGCGCACACACACGCACACAGTTTGTTGTTTTTGTTCTATTAGTGATTTACACACTTTCTCAGTTGGTTAATTATAAAAGATACAAACCTGAAAACAAAAGCACTTAAATGTTAAATAAAAGGACCACAGTAATGAGGCAGGAGGAAATTCTTTTTTGCACTATAATGGTAAAATTGTTATTAAAAAATTTGCCCCTAAAGAATATTCTGTGCCCCTAAATTTCTCATTTAGGGGCAACTGTGCCCCTAGTGAAAAAGCTTAGCGTACAGCCCTGAGAAGACGATCAGCTGGATGGATATGAAAACATTGTTGGATCAAGCTGAAATTGATGTCAGATAGTCCTTACCTTTTGATCAGGGGTATTCCAAAAAGAATATTCCAATTGTCTGATAGAGATTTCAAGTATTGATGTCCATCTGGTCCCGGACATAATTTGGCACAACTTATGGATCGAGTGTGCCAGATGCGTTTAGAAGTGGTTGGATGAAGCGACTTACTCTGCTCTGTCTAAATATAGCGCCCGGAGACATTTGAGTGTAACACAGTTAGATATAAGGTTTCAAACGGTGGGCGACACTGCCATCTGGCAGGATGCGGCCGGTATTGCACTTTGGCAATCTCAAAATCCTTTCATATGGTAACACCGATGTCAGTGGATGAATAATGAATAAAAATATTGAATAAAAGAAAAAACGACCAAAACCCGAGATATCTCTGGTCTGGCGTCCAACGCATGGCGACTTAACCCGAGATATCTCGGGTCTGGCAATTAAAGAGTTAAAGTGGTGCAGGCAGGGATGTTGTCATCATCACGTGGATCTCCTACAAACACAGAACCAGCAGGTCTACTGCAGTACAACTACAAACACAGAACCAGCAGATCAGTACTGCAGTACAAACGCAGAACCAGCTGCTCAGTACTCCAGTGGAAGACCAAAGGGTGCTGGACTGGTGCTGACCCACTAGTCAACCCAGTACAGCACAGGCGATGTAGGAATGGGTGATTTTATTTATAAAAATAATTATTATAGAACACAGAAATTTGACTTTATTTTTCATCATTAATTAAGACAACAGAATAGTTTCTTAGGATTTTCAATATCTATAAATTCCACAACAGGATAACGGTAAAATAAATAATAAACATTGGTGTACTGCTGCCCAGCCCTGCTTTGTGTGATAGAAAAACTCTAGACTCAAAAGTAAATCCCTTCCTCAGGCCAAGGCTGACCTTAGTACCGCTGTGCTCTGCATCCTTGTACACATTCTTGTGTGTGTATGTACGTGCTTACTGCAGTGCTTCCACTTCTCACGTGTGCTTGCACATATGTCTGGAGCTCAAGCATGATACACATATGGAATTTGGTTTTAAGGTATTTCTGCTTTCATTGTAGAACCCCACAGGAAATGTGGGGGAGAGAAAGGGATGGGAGGATGGGCAACAAAGGTCTGGCTTGATTCAACCTCAGGATTTTTTAGACCAGCGGTTCTCAAACTACGGGTTGTGACCCAAAGTGGGGTCGCGGTTAGGTGACAGTACATTAACAAGTAAAAAAATATATAAATACTCATATATATAATTTAAGGTTCTCGCAACATATTTTGGCTAAATATGCCTCGTTTTATAAATGTATTGATAACATAGTGCTCTAATAAAATTTTCTAATAAATATGCATGATCAAGTTCAACAACGTGTGCTTTTATTTTGATATTCCTTAATTCCACATTGAAATTACGCGATACATTAAGTCATTCAGCGCCGGAGCTTAATGCGCGATATAGGTCTAGAATGCCACCGCTTTAATCAATGGGGGTACTGCGAGATTTGCGAGTGCTTAAAATATATCTTAAATTATAGCTATGGGTCTAATATACACCCGTCGATTATCAGTGAGTTGCTTCCAGTCAACATGTACAAAACGGATTGTTTTTTCATCTATACATTTCCGTTTTATACCGTTTTGAATATGAATATAGTTTAGGTGATTCTGAGTCATTCCAGGAAAAGACGCGATAATAGCCCTTTAGTGGAATACACTAAACACGTTGTAATTTTTTGCCTGATTATCGAATCTTCCTGAAATCAACGCTAGATCATCATTATTATCCTTCCTCGTGCAAGAATGAAAAAAGCCCTGGACCGCAGGGCTCCCCCAGTCGCCTCCTGCACTCAACGGCACACAGCCACACATACATACACAGAGACGGCATTGATCGGGGTAGAAATAAATAACAGATCAACGATCAAATTTATATATAGTGTTCTTACCTTGTATCTGATGTAATGCAAAAGAAATAATCCAATTATCTGATCGCCATTCCAAATACTGTTCGTGGAGGTCTGTATCACATTAACGACAATTTCACAATGACTGGCGGGCAGGGTTACTGTTCCAATGCATCGTTGTTGAGGCCTACCTCGCCTGAGTATTTAAACCCTGCCTGCACGGCTCGGATCGTCCCAGAAAAGAAACTACACCATTCCCAGTGGAGTGCAATACCCGGTGGAAGGCGTAGGCGGCGGTATTTGCCCTTTTGCGAGCTCAGACCCATTCCCAACAATAACATCAGGCTGGATGGATGAAAATGAATGGATATCGCTAATAAAAGAAATAACGATTGAAACCCGACTATACTCGTGATTGGCGCTCACGCGATGGCGAGTTAACCCGACTATCATCGTGACTGGCGCTGAATGAGTGTGGTTGAAGTGTGGTTGCCAAAGAAAATCCTAAATAAAATTGTTGTGGTATAAAAAAGTTTGAGAACCCCTGTTTTAGACTCTTGGCTATGGTTGAGCAAGAGCAATCATTTAATATTTTTGTATCATATTTAGAACTGGGTGTCAACATTTGATAATCATATAGATCAAATTGTCTTAGTATCAAAAAAAAGAAATGGGTTTTTTCTTCACAATTGCAGATAAAGATTAGGCTACACTAATATTATACTATTATAGTATATGAATCATCATTAATATAAAACATTTATCCTATTTGCATCTGCTTGGTGCTCGGCGCTCCATCAAGACATCACCATCACTTTCCTACCGACCGTGCCCTTATTGGATTATTTATGTTGATGAAATTGATAGTTATTTATTAAAGAAAGTTGATTTAATTAAAAATACTAATTTAATCACTTTATTCAAATTGAGGATTTAGTTTGAGGATATTTAAAATATATATATTTTTTATTTATTATTACGTCATAAAATATGACGACGGACAGACATTCGAAGCTTCATTCGAAAACTTAATAGAAGCTTTGAATGTACATTTTACAGCCCATACCCATAATAGGCAAAATAGGTATTGGCACTAGTTTCAAACGATCCCCAGCCCTAATCATATGAAATTATGATTATTGTTGCACACAATTCTGTCATTATATAAAAAATTGATAACAACCACCTAGGGGTGGACGGTATAAACGGTATACGGTATAAACGGTATGAATTTGCTCTACCGTATGGATTTTGACTATACCGTGTAACCGGTAGTGCAGCTCTAAAATAGCAATGACGTCATGTAACCACAGCGCGACTATTTCACTCGCATTTGCCCCTAAAAATAGATAGAATTAGTCATAGATAATAGATATGTGCGAACTGGAAAAAGTTATTTAGGAGGCTTCGCGCAGTGGGCGTGCCAGCCCCTACCGCACGCATGTAAACACAGGTCTAGTAGTCTAGTGGGACGGGACACGGGAGCTGTCGGGAGGAGCGTCTCCCTGAGCTAACGTTAGCTTAGCTACCGTTACAAAATGACCCAGTCAACTATTCACTTTTAGTTTAATACATGATGGGGCATTGTCTAACCGAACGGTATCTAGTCGGCCAGCTACCGATAGCTCCTGACATCAACAAACGCTCCACAAAGTCTAGTACTAGAGACGTGTATGCTACCTGTTAGCTCACGTTAACGCAAGTTAGTTCACCGTTCAAAACGAAATGTCCCATTGAACTAAATAATTCACTGAGGCGTTGTATTAACGTTATATATGCAGTAGCTACAGATAGCTCCTGACATCAATGTCTTATAACACTGATTCGATGCGTATTCGAGCTGAGGGCTTGCTAACGTTATACCAATACAATAGGTCCAGGTGCAGCGCCGGAGAATCCTGGCCGTAGCTCTGCTCGAGGCTACTCGAGTATAGGTCCAGGTGCAGCTCCGGAGAATCCTGGCCGTAGCTGGAGGCTACTAGAGTACACACAGACAGTGGAGCTTGTTGCGTGGTGGCGATGTCTCGCAGATAATACAAGTACAAGTCTAATTATATAATATATATATTTTATAAAAAAAATTAAAAAAAAATATATACAAATTTTTTTTTAATCAAAAACGATGATACCGTGATATATACCGTTACCGTCTATGCTTCAAATTATACCGTGATATACATTTTAGACCATACCGTCCACCCCTACAACCACCACATAAAGATTATGTCACACTTTGCATTATTTATCTTGTGATTTTGCATGCATAACGGATATCTTGCTATAATCTAGATTATTATCGTGATATTAATTTCTTTCACGTCACCCAGCCCTCACTGAGCCACCAGGACTCCCTTGTACGGACTTTTCTGCTGAAATCCATCCAAACTAAACTAACAGCGTCCCATATGGAGAGCGCCCAGCAACTAAAGGCCTCTACATGCTACAGCAACTTCAACACAACATCGGCGCGATTTCAACGCGCTTGTTGCAGAGAGTCTTGTAGACTGTTGCGAGGGCGTTGCGTACCTGTCTCCAAAATCTAATCTAAAGACCCGTTGCGTTGGTATTGCGTAGCAGTGATTGGTTGGTAGTGAATGGGGGCGGGGCTGTCTGTCACTTCTAGTGTTCCTAGCTCGAGACCAAAAGAAAACTTTCTGACAGGAGCTCGAGACCAAAAGAAAACTTTCTGACAGGAGCTCGATAGCTAGTGGATTGTAATTAAGAGTTTAAAATGAATCAAATGCAGGAACGTATTGCAGAGGAGGTCCGAAAGTACCAACATTTATATAATAGCGGGTCTAAAGACTACAAGGATAGCAATATGACGATGAATTCGTGGAAGGAGATTGGGGAAACAATGAGTATGGACTGGGTTGATGTGGCGAAAGAGTGGAAGAAAATCTGCGACAAGTTTGTCAGAATTAAAAGGTTGCTAACAAAGAAAAGTGGAGCTGCAGGTGGTGAATGTCAGATGCTGACATTTTATATCATGCTGTCCTGGCTAGAGGTGTTTATTAAACACCGGGAGACGGAGACCAATTATCCCGAGGTACGTTATACAACTTTTACCAACGTATTTTTTGATTACCAACATTAGCTAGCGCGAGCGCGCATGCTAACTAAATAGCTTTGTTTGTCTGGACTATCATGCTAGCTACTGTCTATCTGTATGTCATGTATGTCATATATGTCCTGATGAATTGAAAATGGGGGACCCTGATGTAAACAAGACGAAAGTCTTTCTCTGGTCTGCATCCCCTTAACAATTGTGTGTATTGAGCTGTACTGTATTGTACCCATTCTGCAATCTGTTAATAAAGTTTTCTATCAATCAATCGAAGGACAGCTGGGTTCAGCACTTGACAGCTGTAACATAATTTTTTACAATGAACCTCGTCTGACCTCGTGTGGCGGCATAAATTACTACAATAATAAATAAATGATAATAAATCTAATTACATTACATCAACAACGTATTTTGCCATGACTCTTTCTTTCTGGTGTAGTTATAGTAATGTACTGTATACATTCTTGTCATTACAGGAAGACCAGCCATCACCAGAGGCAGACGTGTCAGACACAGACACAGACGTGGTGTCATCAGGCCCAGACGCACCAGAGAGAGAAGACCCTCGTCCGGGCTCATCGGCTACCAACCCAGAAGAGCTGGGCAGCCTACCCCTGACCTCCACCCCAAAGAGGAAGAGAAGCAGGAAGGGCAATCCTGAGGATGACCTGTTCGCCAAACGTCTCCAACAAATTACACAAGACCGGGGGGAAAGGGAGCAGCTGCTTGCAGACCTGCAGACAAGCGCAAAAGACCAAGTTGGCCAATTTTTAAACTCGATTGGTGGTTTAATGCGCATGCTGCCACCAAGAGAATGTGTTCTGCTACAAGCCAAGATGCACCAAATGGTGTACGAGTCCTACCAATTACACACTTAGCTCCCACACACACACACACACACACACACACACACACACACACACACACACACACACACACACACACCACACTTGTAAATAGTGTACATAGTTCTTTAGTTATTTAATTTTAAGTTGTTCATTCGTTTTTACATGCTACAAGCAAAGATACACCCTGTCCAATTACATAGCTCCAACACACACACACACCACACACACACACACCACACTTGTAAATAGTGTACATAGTTCTTTAGTTATTTAATTTTAAGTTGTTCATTCGTTTTTACATGCTACAAGCAAAGATACACCCTGTCCAATTACATAGCTCCAACACACACACACACACACACACACACACCACACTTGTAAATAGTGTACATAGTTCTTTAGTTATTTAATTTTAAGTTGTTCATTCATGTTTTTACCTCCTGTTAGTTGATGTTCCAATAAATTCAATCAATCAACCATTGTAATGATCCGTTATTTTTGAATAACTTGAGGTTTTAACATGATATAAATGATAGTGTGTCTGTGTGTGCATACATATATATATATAAGTCTGATATTAGCTTGTATAAGTCTGCTAAGCAAGTATATATATATGAAATAAATTGGTTATGTAAAACAAATGCAAACCGAAATCAACACAGAGGGGTTTCAAAGGAAACAAAGGAAACTGAAAATGAGTTGATCTGAACTTTTATTCCAAATCATGAAGGCGGCTACTTTTCACTCGTAGTCAAACTGTGATCTGATTTGGTTTGCCGACCAAGACTTTGTTTTTTTCTATGCTGAATGAGCTGTTTTCTGAAAATGGTCAGCACATCTCTATAAAAACATGTACTATAAACACAAGGTAAACACATGTAATGTAAACACATGTGCTGTAAACTATTATAAACACATGTACTGTGAACACACAAAAAAGGAGCAGCCAGAACATACGTCACCCATGAGAGGTCTATTGAAACATGCCAAAGACCTGAAGACATGGCTGATGAAATGTTTATGGACCACTTTAAACCCAGCATTAAATAATACTGTACTGTACATGCTGGTTTGTTAAACAATGGGTCTCTGGACCCATAATCGGGTCACAGGCGTTCTCCTGCAGGTCCCAAAAGGACAGCAGTAGTATGTTTGTGATCATATGTCTTCAGCCTGTGTCCTGTGATGAGAGTTTTAATATAGTCCATAAGGAAGAACAGAATAACTCTTTGAGAGCAGTTTTTGAAGGAGGGTAGTGATTCACATTCCTTTACGGCTGTGGGTAGGGCCTTCCACATTATTGTGGCATAATTGCAGATCAAAGTCGACTATACAAAAAAAATACTCCTAATACTAATGTTCAAATACACTTCTACACAAATGACAATGAAATAGTGTTCAGTGCAATAGGCCTCTTCTGACTGTCTCGTCCTGCCATGGCACAAGTCCCTGTGGGGACTGGAAAAATGCCATGAGATCATTCCTCACGGCAAAGGCTGCATGCGTGGCTCTGGCACCACCAGCAGACAGGCGTCCTGTCGCGAGCAGGTTTCGGTCGCCTGCCACCTGTCTTCTCCACTCCCCTGGTTGAGGCTCACCAGCCGATTGGGAGTCGGTGAAGTTGGGTGGTATGTACCTGATTGATTGAAAACTTTATTAACAGATTGCAGAATGGGTACAATATAGTACGGCTCAATGCACACAATTGTTTATGGGATATCATTTTCAATTCATAATGGCATTTCAACAGTTTCAAAAACAGTTTCAATTAATTACATACAAATATACAGTACTGAGAGAGATAAAAAAATATATATATTCAAAGGGGAATAAACTGTACATTGGACACCCTTGCCCCCTTCCTTTTCGTCATAGTCCTCGACTATGCGCTCAGGAAGGCCATCAATGGACGGGAGCAGGAACTTGGTCTCACAATAACCCCAAGGAGATCGAGACGACACCCCGCCATAGTCCTAACAGACCTTGACTACGCGGACGACATCAGCCTGCTCTCTGACCAGGTGGAGCAGGCACAGGAACTCCTGTGCAGAGTGGAGACGGAGTGCGCCAAGGTTGGCCTTAGGCTAAATGCCAAGAAAACCGAGGTCATAATGTATAACATCCTCCCGGATCATCCACCTCTAAGGACAACAGGAGGCTCTGCTCTAAAGGAAGTCAGTGATTTCAAGTACCTGGGCTCGTGGGTCAACTCGTCCGAGCAAGACCTTAAAGTGAGGAAGGCACTTGCGTGGAGGGCTCTGAACGGCATGACCAGTGTGTGGAAATCCAACCTCCCCCGTCAAATCAAGCTCAACTTCTTTCATGCAACAGTTGAGTCTGTCCTTTTGTATGGCAGTGAATGCTGGACCTTGAAGCCCACCCTGCAGAAGTCCTTGGATGGGTGCTACACCAGAATGATGTGTGTGGTGCTCAACATCAACAGGGATGAGCATGTCACTAATGCAAACTTGTATGGGGGGGTGCTAAAGGTGAGCGATAAAGTGGCAGTCAGGAGAATGAGGCTGGCAAGTCACTGCCAGAGACACCATGAGATGCCAACCAGCAAACTTGTACTGTGGGAACCAACACACGGGCATCGATCACGAGCAGGGAACAAAATAAGTACCAGCCAACCGCCAATGGCTGGTAAAAAATCTGCCTGGCTGGTAGTTTTTAAAATCTACCAGCCAAATGGCTGAAGTCAAAAAGTTAAGTTTGTTCCCTGAGAGCAGAGCTACACAGCAGTGCGCCTATTTTGCGAGCCGAAATAAGTCTGTGGTTTTTTCTTCTCACAACGGGTCAAATGCATCTAACATGCATTGCATCGTCGCCATTCCTTTATGCCCACATCGCCCGAAATGAACGTTATGTTAGCGTAAGCTAACAAGCTAATCCTGATCAGCGGCAGAGCCATAGAGAACAGCAGACAGTGTGGACTGGGGAAAGGGAAATGGGGGGGGGGGGGGGGCACTCTCCCTTTCTCTGTGTGTGTGCGTGCGTTTGGAAAGACGATGAAGTCACTAGTCAGGACTCAGGAGAGGAGTATATTGTAGTAAACTGAGGATTACTGAGGATGCACAGATAATGTTGATATTCAAATATAAAAAGGTTTCGAGAGGAGTGGAAGTTTGAAGACAGACTAGACTACAATATGATGCGGGGGTGGTGAGTTGAAACAGTGTGTGTGTCCCCGACCCCACTTCTATGTTTCAATAAATTATTTGCATTTAAAACTATTAACGCTGACTCATTCCTTCAGTCCACTCAAAATGATGCTAATATTCCTTATGTTGTTTATGATATTAATTGAAAATAGCATATGAGAGTATTATATAGTAATAATAACACATGGCGATATACTAAAAAGCTATTTTTAATTTTTGGCTGGTAAAAAATCTGCCTGGCTGGTAGTTTTTAAAATCTACCAGCCAAATGGCTGGTAAGTCAAAAAGTTAATTTTGTTCCCTGATCACGAGGACGTCCCACGTTAACCTACGTGGACGTACTCAGGAGAGATGTGGGAATAGAAAGCACCGGCGAGCTAGCCAGATGCATGGAGGATCGGGATGACTGGAAGCACCGATGGAGGGCCCGTCCGAGGACGACCTAGATAGATTGGAGGGGTTGGGTGGGTGGGGGGGTTTGGACATTTACCTGGCGTTGGATTCATTGGCAGCATCTGTGTATGCCAGGAAGTTGTGGAGAGCAATGCACGCTTTTACGTCATGCACAGCCTTGTCCGGTCTGAATTCCAGCGGTTGCCCTAGGATCCTCCACCTGATTGATTGAAGGTGGGTCCCTCATTTCAGGATGGGTCCCTCATTTCAATTCATCATAACATTTATGACATACAGATAAACCGTACTGTTGCATCCAGACATTTATAACATACAAGATATACAAATATACAGTACTTTTTAAAAGACAGAGGGGGGGGGGGATTCACATTATTTTACGGCCTTACCTGGCAGCCAAAATCCCAAAGCTATTCTCAATGACACGCCTGGCCCGCGAATGACGGTAATTGTAGACAGTCCTACCGCGGGCGAGGTTGGTACCTGCGTGTTGTACAAATGCAGGTCATTATCATCCTCTGTATGAAAAGTGCTATACAAATAAAGTTATTATTAGATATAATGTTTTATACAAATACTGGTATAAATTAACAATCTATATCTTTCAATCGATGTCGATGTAATGTACCCGACCTTTTTAAAGAACTGCTTCAATTGCAAGTCCTTTCCCATCAAAACAAGACTTCAATCTGTTTCAAAGCCATTCCCCCCCCCCCCCCCCCTTTTTTCCGCTTCAACTGAGCAGATCGAAGTAAAATTTAGTATTTTGGACAGTATTATGATAACAATGTTTTTCAGGGCATTCAATAACAAAAAAAGTATATATTTACAGTTCACATGGGCTTTATATCTGAACATGTTTGTTCTCGTGAATAAAATGTGATCATCATGAAAGAGTATCAAGTTGCCAAGATGTTTATTATGTAAAGTACTTTATTATTATTATTATATTATTAGCTCACCTGGAAAGGGACGCATGAGGTTAATGTGCAGGGGGAATGCAGCATCGCTGACAATTACATGCGGGACAGTGACTCCAGTTCCCGGTAGGTTGGCAGGAGGGGGCAGATTCAGCTTCCCCTGGGTTGATTGATAGATTGAAAACTTTATTAACAGATTGCAGAATGGGTACAATACAGTACGGCTCAATGCACACAATTGTTAAGGGGATGCAGACCAGAGAAAGACTTTCATCTTGTTCACATCAGGGTCCCCCATTTTTTATTCATAACATTTATGACATACAGATAAACTACTGTTTCATCCAGACATTTATGACATACCTGGAGCAAGTTACCTCCAAACCGGCTGTCCTGGAAGACTCCTCCATCGCTTTCCGGCCATATGCCCCCACGTCTACCATGGTGAAACGGTAGTGGGCGTCGCAAACCGCCATCAACACAATTGAGTGCTGCTGCTTGTAATTGAAGTAATCACTTCCGGAATTTGGGGGAGCCTTGAATGAATGAAAACTTTATTTAACAGATTGCAGAATGGGTACAGTACAGCTCAATACACACAATTGGCATTTATGACATACACAACATACATGACATCATGACATTTATGGCATAGGGACAGGTATAGTACTGACCTTGATTACGACGTGTTTCCCATCCACACTGCCGATGCAATTGGGAAACTCCCAGAGCCTCCAAAAATCTTCAGCAATTACAGACAATTGTGCAGCTGCTGGGGCACACACAAAATCGGCCTTCAGTGCCAACCACAGTGCCTGGCACACCTCGGATACAATGCTGGACACTGTGGTGTCCCCCAGCTTAAAGCTTGCAGCCACGGACTGCTGGGTTCCCCCGGAGGCTAGGAGTCGCAGAGTGACTGCCAGCCGTTGACCAACGTCGATGGGGGCATTGGTGGTTCGCTGGTGTTTAATAAATGGACGCAGGCGATGTACTAGGTGGTCGAATCGGTCCTTGGACATCCGAAAATATTGGAAATGCTTCTCCGGGTCAATGGCTCTCATTTGCTTTATCAGCAAATTAAATTCGCCCTCCTCTAGCCTACTGACGTTGAGCGGTCTCACGCTCCATCGTCGGCGTCTTCGACACTCTCTCTCCTGGCAATTAAAATAAGCAGCTCTTCCTCCTCGTCGTCAATAGCCTGTTGCTGTAACAGATGTATTTGCATCTGCACATTAAAGTCCATGTTGAAATGTTACCTAACGTCCCGTGAAATGTTACCTAAACTATAAAAACGAATCTAAAATAATGAACTAACTAAGTTAACTAACAAACAAACTTAACTTAACTAAAGTAGATATAACTATATTACACTATATACAAGAACACAAGCGAAAACAAACATAAACAGGGCTATTATTATACTAACGATGTATGGTTGAGAAGGGAAATCCGTTTGTAATTGCTAGAGTGCGCACCTTCGGCTGCCCAAAGTATTCAGGCGGGCTGGGCGCGCGCGAGCCGCACATCCGGGGTACATTTTGTTGCATCATAGGCTGCGCGTTGAAGCGCAGAAGCATAAAGGTAGAATGTCTGCAACACCGTTGCTTTGTCGATGTTGTGTTGCAGTTGCTTTGAAGTTTCTGTAGCATGCAGAGGCCTTAAGGCCATGTCCACACGTATCTGGATCTTTTGCAAAATATTTTCAGGCTCTGTTTAAAAAAATATCCTCGTCCACACGGCAGCGAAAAAGAAAAAAACTCCATCCAGACGCAAATACATAAACGCATATAAATTGCTCCAACAAGCATGTCGGGCCAGTAGGTGGCGATAAGCGATATCTCAAATACCATAACTAGGGATGGGTATCTCACGTGAATCGATACTCTGTAGTACCGACGTGTTTCGGGAAGTACCTTTTTTAAAAGTACAGAATTCGGTACCCATCCCTAACCATAGCGGTACCGAGCTGACAGGACGATTGAGCAACGATGTGTTTCTCTATAGGTCATTCAAACTGTATCCTTTTATATATGACTGTGACGGCACCACACATGTGAACAGTAACAATGCAATTGTTGTAATTATTATACCTAATGTAGTGAGTCTTCTTGAAGCGGATTCAGCTTTTTTTTGCTCCGATTTGACATCACTTTAAAACCCATTGTGCGCTGTAGAATTGTCAAAGAGTAGTGCTTTTGCTAGGGGTGCACCGATGTATCGGTCGGGTATCGGTATTGGCCGATAAGCTCGAATGTGCCGATGGCAGTAGCCGATAAATTCAGTCGCGTCCTGCCAACGGCGCCGCCCCCAGTCCCCCACACACACAAGCTACTGTTAAAGTTACTACTAAATATTCAACATTCTCTTTTGAGACTCCGCTTCAGACTCTTATCATTTGGCACTAAAAGCTAAACATTGTCACCGATATGGCTGTCCGCAACATGTCATTAATTGTGTACGCGAGGTGGTCGCTCAGTGACGACGCTAACATGAGCTAGGTTAGCTAGCATGAGCTACCGGGAGATAGAAGACTAACGTAGTGAAAATGTGATTTACGTTGGAATACTCCTTTGCCAACTTGCTGTACTTTGCTTGCAGGTCTGCAGCCATTATTGCTGGATTATGAATAGCCCCAACTTTAGCCAACGTAACGTTATGGCTAAACCTTTAACGTTAGTTAACGCTAGCTTTCGGTTAGCTGTTCAATGCTATTAATAACACAACCAAGCGAACCCATCACAGCTCCCCGTCAACACCCCTCTCTCGGGAAGATGGCATTTAAGAAAGTATCTGCTGTTAAAATGACATTTGTTTTGTGGCATTAACGTTATATAGTTAGTGTTACACGTTCAATAACATCAGCATATTATTTACCCGAAGATAGCAAGCAAGCAAGGCATTACTCCGTTCTGTAAGATCCTGATCAAACTGGCCAGTATCACGTCTTCGTCTGTTTGGCTCTCCATCCAATTCCTCTGCGTTGTGTACTTTTAATGGTCCTGACGTCTCTGATACTGGCAGATAAGATCCTTATCTCCCCCGTTAGTGCAATCCATAAACCATCCTAATTCTCCACCTCCGTAAGAATTCGACACTTCGACACCGTGAGATACCTTATGAGGAAAAGCGTTGTTTTATTGCTATAAACAGAACCTCATAATCAGATGTTGTCAGATGTTATATAATTGAAGAGTCTATTCTAATGATCTTTCGGTGTGTTCGTCTATCTAATGATCTTTCAGTCCAGTCTATTGTCCCTCTGTCTCTCAGTCCAACAGTGGTCAGGCCTGTTCGTTAGCCAAGACCATCCTCGTGGTAGCCGAAGCTACTGATGATGTGGCATTCTCCCCCCCCCCCCCCCCCCCCCCTCCCCTCTGTGATAAGAGGAGAGAGAGAGTCTCTCCTGGTTTCTTCCCTCTTAGTCTCAGCCAGATTTTAGTCTGCCCTACCCGGAAACACCGTTCGATTTATAGATCTTCGTCGTCGCAACGACGGCCCCGCCTTCTGGTTGTCATGCGACGTGTTGTCATGACAACTGCGTTAATAACCTTTACACACATTTCACGTTTCATTAAAGAGGTCACCCCTCTCCCTCGCTCTGGGCCTACAGTACACTCGCTCTTATCTGTGTTCTTCCAAGGAATGCAAAACAAAACATCCTCGCTGGCAGTGTATTCAATCCACTGGTCACCGTTCTATCACCGTCTTCCATGCACATTTCGATCTACCATTTTAGCTGTGGTCCCCCCAATCTATACATCACATACATTGAAAAAGCACCCCAAATCCTTCATTCCCCCCTTTGATTCTTAATCAACCTTCAGAATCAATAGACACCTTGGTTTTTCAATTAATTATACCCAAAAATAGACTCATAACAATGAGGGCCCCGCCGTCTGCTGTTTTGCCTTGTTGTTTTCCATTACCCGCATCACACCCAAACCAGAAAGGATAAACAACGGTCATGGAGGAGAGAGAGAGAGAGACAGAGAAAAACACAGATTGCAACTTTCCAGACGACACACCTAAACCCTTCGGCCCCCCTATTAGGTACCCCACATCCAAATCAGAGCGCTCCCTTCCCTCTCTTACAGTACACCTCCCATCTTGGGCCGGTCCCGTCTTCTAGGGCAAGGGCCCCTTTCAGTGACGGCTCCTTTCCTGAGCTGGTCCCCCCTCCAGGGCGCGGTCCCCTAGGCAAAAATGTCCCCCCTGGTCTGCTATTGCTCAGTGTCTCTGGCTGTCCTCTCCACATCTGCTCCTCCACCGCCGCCGTCTCCTCTCTCTCGTCGTGGACGATCTGTGTACCAGGCTGCAGTGCCCCGCCCCTGCGGCTTCCTCCTCCTCCAGTCTGTCTCCTGGTCATCTCCATCGCTGTCGGTGTCATTCCCCCCTTGAAAGCAGAAACACAACACCGGCAGTCGTCTGTACATTCGACTTCCCTTGTTTTGCTATTAGTCTACCACCTTCTCCACACCTATTATCTATCTTACAGGGCGGTTCCCTGTTTGTTGTCTTCCGGCGTGACACTTTCCGATACCCACTCCGCGCAACTCTTCATCCCAGTTTGACCCCCAGCGCGCGCCGCGCGCCAGTTCTTCTGGTGACGTGTCTTCTGAAGACCCTGCCTATATTAGGTGTGAGAAGGCCCCACTGGAATTCAAACTCCCTCTTTAATTCCATAATTAACCCATTCAAATAACTGCACCATCTTTCTGTGCAATTCTTATTTAATCCATTGTATAATTAAACTCTATCTAATATTATTATTATAATAATAATCCACTCTCTGTGCTCATTAGATTGACTATTGAATCACTCCGCCACTAGATGGTAGTACAGGCCTATATCTAAATATTCCCCTATGGGTAATGAAAACTCCCCAGCACTACCCCCTCTCCGCCACTAGGTGGCGACCTACTCCTCCTCTATGGTGGTTTAGTTGACGTGTCACTTCCTGGTTCTTTATCTGTTAACTCCTCGTGGTCCCTTTTGCGGCCATCTTGTCTCGCTCATAATGGCTACTCTCTCAAACAAACAAACGCTGCCCTTCCTTCCAAGGCCTAAAAACACTGCTGTTTTCCTCCATATCAGGGGACGCTTCTCCCGGACTAAACTCTTGCTTATCGGACATAATACACAGTTTAAGGTAAACACCCGCTACGACAAATTCCGGCCGTCTTGAGACCACAGCGACCAGTTTAAGGTGGGCCGTCTCAGGCGACAGTCTTGTCATAACAATCCCGCCATAACAGATTTCAGTCTGGTTCAGCATTCCCCCCCCCCCCCCTTTCTCCTCCTGCATTTACACTCCCAACACCAGAAACCGTGCAGCCTGCCCCGTTTGTTTTTCATTCTATCCTGTTTTCACCCTCGATTTTCAAAACACCATGGCTCTCTGTTCATATTATTACAGCTGGCTTCTCTGTCGCTCCTTATTTACGGATGCACTATCTATTTGTTTTTATTTGGCTTAAAAGATCAAAACAACCGTGTGCACAGTGAACTCACATTTTTGATCGGAGCGCTGTTTCCCCTACAGCGCTGGTTCGCCTCCTGACCGCTCGACTCGCCGCTCTCTCCCAGGGCTGGCCGGCCTTGTTCGATCATGATTCTCCCACACACGATGACTGTTGTCCACTGTCGTCCCATTATTGAAAAAGTCTTTTTCCGTTGTTCTTATCTCTCGGCAACCAGTCTTTTTCCGTTGTTCTTATCTCTCTGCAACCAACTGCTCCCGTTGTTTTAATCTCTTGCAAATCCGGCTGTCATCGGCACCAACTGTAAGATCCTGATCAAACTGGCCAGTATCACGTCTTCGTCTGTTTGGCTCTCCATCCAATTCCTCTGCGTTGTGTACTTTTAATGGTCCTGACGTCTCCGATACTGGTAGATAAGATCCTTATCTCCCCCGTTAGTGCAATCCATAAACCATCCTAATTCTCCACCTCCGTAAGAATTCGACACTTCGACACCGTGAGATACCTTATGAGGAAAAGCGTTGTTTTATTGCTATAAACAGAAACTCATAATCAGATGTTGTCAGATGTTATCAAATTGTATCATCCTTGAAGAGCATTCTAATGATCTTTCGGTGTGTTCGTCTATCTAATGATCTTTCAGTCCAGTCTATTGTCCCTCTGTCTCTCAGTCCAACAATGGTCAGGCCTGTTCGTTAGCCAAGACCATCCTCGTGGTAGCCGAAGCTACTGATGATGTGGCATTCTCCCCCCCCCCCCCCTCTGTGATAAGAGGAGAGAGAGAGTCTCTCCTGGTTTCTTCCCTCTTAGTCTCAGCCAGATTTTAGTCTGCCCTACCCGGAAACACTGTTCGATTTATAGATCTTCGTCGTCGCAACGACGGCCCCGCCTTCTGGTTGTCATGCGACGTGTTGTCATGACAACTGCGTTAATAACCTTTACACACATTTCACGTTTCATTAAAGAGGTCACCCCTCTCCCTCGCTCTGGGCCTACAGTACACTCGCTCTTATCTGTGTTCTTCCAAGGAATGCAAAACAAAACACCCTCGCTGGCAGTGTATTCAATCCACTGGTCACCGTTCTATCACCGTCTTCCATGCACATTTCGATCTACCATTTTAGCTGTGGTCCCCCCAATCTATACATCACATACATTGAAAAAGCACCCCAAATCCTTCAGTTCATAGCTCAGTTCAATTCCGTTGCTCATTCCGTACCCAACTACCCATTCTGCAATCTGTTAATAAAGTTTTCAACCAGACAAATGTATAGAAAGGCTTTGTTTTATTATAACATTTGTTGCAGTAAAATCATTGTCTCGTTATGCCCGGAAGTAGAAAATGAATAAACGCTTGCCGATTGGTGGTAAGAACAGCAGGAGGTGGGTGCTAGCGGTGTGGCGTAATTGGCCGAATCGACTGTCAATCAAAATGGTTCTATTGCATTGGTTGAAACCTCTGGTTGAGAGAATAGTACCCATCTGCAGGCCGCCAGACGATACTGGGAGAGGGATAGTGATACATGGCATGGTGGAATTAATACCATAAACATATTTCTTGATGTTTCCTTTTTTTAAGTAAGTAAAGAGGCATACAAATACAAACATACACATACAAATATACAGTAGTTTCATTAAAAAAAATATTAAAATAAAAAAAAAATATTAAAAAAAAATTACAAATACTTATTTTTTGCCACAAGTATCGGTATCGGCCGATTGTGTTAGTTGAACAATCGTATCGGTGGCCAATTTTCATATCGGTGCATCCCTAGCTTTTGCCCCTTTTCATTTGCAACTTCATCTTTCAATATCTTATTTAACATTACTGTATGATATAAGTGTGTATTAAAAGATCTTTGCAACAGTTTCTGATAAGGACTCGCCTTATTTTGTTTTGGAATCGCGATATTGTGGTCTCAACATTGATATTGTATCTCGAGAAATAAGCGGACAACGAAAAAAACGTCACTCGCCACTTAAAGAAATCAGAAGCGTGTATTTAACAACCTCAAACTTTCGAAACACGGTTTATATTAACTTAATAAATACTTATGTCAACGAAAATGTCCAGTAGGCCTAACTAAATAACAGATACAGCCCTATTACACGCAAGCAGCAGGAGTACTTGTTGTATATATACACGTATTATACGGTACTGTTACATCCAGACATTTATGATATACAAATATACAGTACTGCTTAACACTTTGGATGCCAGCGACGTGTTTTGTCGTTAGTTCATGCCGCCAGTTGAGTGCCGGCAACGCTATATAGCGTTTGTTTGTCGTATTTTTTTTTATTGGCGATTTGAATTCATATTTCATCAATCGAGCCTCACGCTAGTGTTGCAGAGTCTCTCTGAGCTCAATTGGGAAGATACCGCCCCCTATCGTCTCTCCCTGTGTAACTGCAGTTTCCTCATTTTACTTTTCCGTCAAGCCAACTGAAGAGACCAAGTGATCGCCGGCCCTCAGAACAGCATGGATTATGTATTTCCAGCACCAAACGCTGAATCAATAAACGCGATCGATATTTGGAATGGCGATCAGGAATTGGAATAATCTTTTTGGATAACATCTGATCTGAGGTAAGCAGGGAACAAAATTAACTTTTTGACTTACCAGCCATTTGGCTGGTAGATTTACAAAACTACCAGCCAGGCATATTTTTTACCAGCCAAAAATGTATTTTCAATTAATATCATAAACAACATAAGGAATATTAGCATAATTTTGAGTGGACTGAAGGAATGAGTCAACGTTAATAGTTTTAAATGCAAATAATTGATTGAAACATAGAAGTGGGGTCGGGACACACACACACTGTTTCAACTCACCACCCCCGCATCATATTGTAGTCTAGTCTGTCTTCAAACTTCCACTCCTCTCGAAACTTTTTTATATTTGAATATCAACATTATCTGTCCATCCTCAGTAATCCTCAGTTTACTATAATATACTCCTGTCCTGAGTCCTGACTAGTGACTTCATCGTCTTTCCAAACACACGCACACACACCGAGAAAGGGAGAGTGCCCCCCCCATTTCCCTTTCCCCAGTCCACAGTGCACGTCTGCTGTTCTCTATGGCTCTGCCCTCTGATCAGGATTAGCTTGTTAGTTTACGCTAATGTAACGTTAATTTCGGGCGATGTGGGTGTTAAAGTTAGAGGTTCTATGTAGGATTGCAAGTAACTGTCTAACTGCATATATAACTGTTTCCACTAGAGGGTGCTCTAGGCGGATGTCTCCTCCCCCTCTACCTTTTTTCCACCTGCCTCTCGGAGAGAGGAGAACTCTAGTACTGCTGCTGTTTAACATGTGAATGAATAAACCACGCCAAAGGCTAAAGATAGAAACCATGCCTCTTGACCACATTATTGTTGCCCCATAGCCAGATTCTGTCAACAGTGGGCGCATAAAGGAATGGCGACGATGCAAAGCATGTAGATGCATTTGACCCGTTGTGAGAGAAAAAAACACCAGACTTATTTCGGGTCACAAAATAGGCGTACTGCTGTGTAGCCCTGCTCCTCTGCTTGACCGCCCTGCGCCTCACAGACATTAGCGCGGACTGGGTGGATATGACTCGTCGAGTTGCCACAGGGTTTTTCAAAATAAGAGTATCGATATGAACCGAACGTTGTTAGCTGCCGGAGCCATAGATATTATAGCTGGAGCTGCGCTTGGGGCGGAAATGAGACCCGGCACAGGATTTTCAAAATAAGAGTATCGATATGAACTATTTTGTTACACGCCAGGTGGCGGGTAGACCTCTCATTGTTACTCGCCAAACCTTAAATCTGCCCGCCATTGGCGGTTGGCGGGTACTTATTTTGTTCCCTGGAGGTAAGGAATCTATTTTACCAGTCTTGGGGTAATCTGAGCTTTTTTCACAGATATATCAATGTGTCCCATATGTGTGTGTGTGTGCTCGCTGATCAGGAAATGAGAGAATATACTTTTCAGATCGCTTCTATAGCGTGCATAAGTACACATATACTATCGATAATCTAGTGTTTATTTGAAAACTATTCATAAATAGGCAGAAAAATGACAGTTTTTGTGTATGCCAGAATAGTCCAGTAAATGAAAGCGGTATTCATTGACTGATCCAGCTTTGACTCCTGCCAGGTAATGTAGAGTAGGAAAAGTCTGATGGGCCCACCACTGTTCACTAAAGAGGTATTTACACATTGTCTGAATGAACGTATTAATAAAAAGCGCTCCGATTGGGCGGGCCAGTGTCTGGGCTGTCTTCGCCGTCTTCGCCACTAGTGCAGAAAGACACGGTTCTTCATGTTATGCAGTCTGTCATGCACCTGCTGATACAAGTTGCTGCATATTTTATCTCTATAAAAAAATTCTGTATGCCCACTACTGCTTGATAAGAAACCTGTTAGGCAGGTTCAAATGGGGAGTGACAAGAATTCGCATACTCTTATGTTCTTCCTGTGCCCCAGGACAGTTCAGTCAGAGCTTTTGAACACGCACCCCTCTCCTAAAGCTGGAAATCATCAGAAACCCGCCCCCTCTTACACTCTAATGAGGTTTTAATTCTGGTTCTAAGCATTTTATGTTTTTCGTAGTGTCTAAAAGTATTAGGGCTCTCCTTAAACAATGGTATGGTGGAGGCACAGTGTCACTGTGTTTTCTTATTTTTTTTGCAATAAAAGCTTAATGGGGCCAGCTTATAAACGGACGCATCATTGTCTAATACGTGATTGCTCAGTCCTCCGTTCCCCTGTGTGTCTGCATGTGTTTTCGTGTTCAATGTTGAACTATTGTGCAACCGTATACACTGTACTTAAATAACTTATTTGGAACTTACCCTTGTGTTTGCTATTTTATTGAAATAATGTTACAGGACATTACATAAAATGGCTTTCTTTATTGAAAATGCTAGGGTTCTTCTACCTCCTTATTATTCCCACCAAGCTGACGTGGCCTGTTGTCCCTCCACAGAAAGCCATGAGGAAGACGGTTCGGACGGAGGACCTGGATGTGACCGAGCTGACCGATGAAAACCTGAAGGATGAGCTGCTGAAGTATGGATTTGATGCCGGGCCCATTGTGGGTGAGTCCATGTGACTGAGGGTTTAGGGCCCATTGTGGGTGAGTCCATGTGACTGATGGTTTAGGGCCCATTGTGGGTGAGTCCATGTGACTGATGGTTTAGGGCCCATTGTGGGTGAGTCCATGTGACTGAGGGTTTAGGGCCCATTGTGGGTGAGTCCATGTGACTGAGGGTTTAGGGCCCATTGTGGGTGAGTCCATGTGACTGAGGGTTTAGGGCTGTCGATTAGGCCTTTCCCCCCGACTAAGGATTTGTATAGTCGACTTTGATTGGCTGAAATTTGCCGATAGTTGACTGGTAGTCGACTACCCCCCTGAATGCAATTTTTTTTTAAATATTATTATGTATTTTTTTCGTCATTCCATTTGGGCTGTGGGCGGTGCTTAACACTTTAACTGCCGAAAACTCCTTAACTCGTCATTCCCCGCCATGCTCAAGTTGCCGAGGACGCCGTAACTCGTCTTTGATATCAATATTTCAAAAATCTGTGATCGAAATCATATTTCCCCTCCGCAGCCTTGACACACAGTGCTGATCTCCTCTCAACCCTCTAGCGGTTCAAGAGCGCCATCTGGTGGCCGATCGGCAGATCGAAACCGGATGTCAACCTTTGAACCGGCAGGACTCACTCCATATGGGGTCCGGGCACTCGCAAATGTTAGAGAGACTCTGTCTTCACACAGTGAACATCGATCGGTGGAAATAACTCGAAAAAACAACATGATTTGGACGTATATACTATTATACAACCTGGAAATAGATCGGGCATTTCAACATCCCATAATTGAAAACTGTCTACTCCACGCTGATCGCCCAACGGCCCGAGGAGACTGGGGTGAGTTTTAGCGTGTAGTATTACCGTGTTCGATATAAACTGCTATGATGAACATATGACCCACATTAGATTAATGGTATAACGTTGCCCACGGAATTATAAACGCCCCCTCGCCCATCCGGTCAACATCAGATGACGTGTAGTAAATTCTAGAAATACGTCCAGTTGAAATTTTTGATCTCGCACAGATTCCTACCAAACTGTATTTGATCATCAATATAATGCATTTGGGGCTATAAATCACGTTCTGGAGAAAGCTGCAGAAAGAGATGAAAACATACTTATACTTTAGACCATATTTTAGTATGAATATGTGAATGAAAAAGTTTAACGTTGCTACACCATGAACAATACATATAGGACATTGAATGGGCCCTAATAATGGCAATCTAGCAATAGAATTTAAAAAGTTATAGCCCTGCAAAGAAGGGGAACTTCTCCATGTTAAATAGAGCTGGCAAGGGATGGTATATCATGAATTTAACCATGGCAATCAAAGTGTTAATGTCTGAAGTCTGCGAAAGCATGCAATTGGTCCACTGATGGATACATCTTGATATTTTGTCTAGTGTGTGAAATCCTTTCAGTGCCTCTGTGCCCGTTTTCTTAGGCAGTTAGCCTCGCTGGTATGCGCACCATTTGCGTTAGTCACGCTTCTAGGCCTCTTTACTTTTGGAAAGAATGATTTAAAATATATATATATATTTTTTTGCATTCGACTTAAGAGGTTGGCAGTCGACTACGGCTCCTTTCGATCGATTAGTCGACTATTCGACTAATCGAGGTCAGCACCTACAGTCAATTGAACCCCTGAGACGAAGAACCATATACGTTAGGGATGTGCAGCATAACGGTTATTTTGAGAGCCGGTTATCCGGATAAACCCGTTAGCCGTTTTTTTTAATTTTTAACATAACATGGTTCTAAGTTGTCTGCCATGCTCACAATCTGGCTGTTCCACATTCTAATTATCTCTCTCGCTTTCTCTGACACACAGACGAGAGTCATGTCTTTATGTCTGTGTCTCTCCCTCTGTGTCTTTCCCTCTGTGTGTCTCTCTCTCCGTCTGTCTCTCTCCTTGGAGCAAGGGCTTCTCATTCTTCTCATTTTTCCTCAGCTGTTTCTTGGCACTGGCAGCAAGCAGGAAATGGTCTAGACATTGCTCATTTGCTTATTAATATCATGTGTTCACTTTATTTATTTTGACACCTTATAAATATAAAATGTATACCCAAAAAAGGAAAAGCAAATTAACTGGTTAATTTAAAATGACTGGTTAACCGGATATCCCCACACTCATGCCATGACTGTTGTTGGTGTTGAGCCAATTACTCATCCTCTACTGTTTTTAACTATAAAATGTACACAACACTCTTTCTTACCATTTTTAGATTTAGGATTTAGGACTTAAGTTATATCTGGTTCTTCGTCTCAAGGATTCAGTTGTCCCTAAGAACATCATTCAACTATGAATAGGCTGAAAAGAGGCTAATATATGAATGATGAAATGTACATATTATTACCACATCAAAGCAGGTCTAAAATGCTTACGATTAAGTTTCTAGTTAGTGTGGGTGACCTGGCAAAGCCAGGTTGCAACCACACTATAGTAATCTATAATCTTTTTATTCTTTATTATTCCGCCGATTTTTGCCAACTAACTCTTCCCAGAGCGTTCGCACCACATACACGTGGTGCGTATCAAAACGACCGGCTTGCTCCAACTCGAGTTGCTATTACATTTCGGAAAGTTTCACCGCACCGTTTGGCTACAAATCGACTTTAAACTGGACCGGCCCCATAGGGAATGCATTGCGATTTAGAGTGGAGGAGCTGACATTTTTTTTTTACCATCACCTTGGGTCAATTGCGACATTGATCTCAATTTTGGACGTAGATATAAAAACAACACATCAAAACGATGACACGGCTGTCCCCTCGCTCACAAAAGAAAAATAAATGGAATTGGAAAGTTATCCTCCACATAGACACCAATGCATTCTTCACTCTAGCAAAAACAGATTTTATCGCTTTCCCCCCTTGTGTCCCGATCGCCACCGAGGCCACAATTGTCGACGGAATGACACAATATCGCACATAACCCTTCAAGTGCTCATATGAAAGTGACAAAGCTTGATCTCTTATCGTTTTCTTTTAATCATCGTGAGACTGCAGGCATGCGTCTGCCCTCATTGAAATACATTGGGTCGCAAAGTAATACTGTAATAGTGTGTAATAGTGTGTGCTAGTGTAATAGTGGAATAGTGGAATAGTGTGTACCGTCAATGAGAGAGCGTCCCCGCCCCCCCGCGGATGCCCCCCCCCTCCACAACAGCCGGCGCGCCAGTGACGTCACAAGCCGTTGAGCTAGCGGCGCCGCTGTTTGCACCAAACCGCGCGTAGAAGGTGTTGAGCTGGTCCGCAAGGGAGGCGTTGTCGCTTCCCATTGAGGGGGCGCTGACTTTATAGTGAGTTATTATCGTCCTCAGTCCCTGCCATAAGCCTCTTGTGTCATTCTGTGCCATTTGTGCCTCCATGTTGTCAGCATACGTCTTTTTCGCAAGTTTTAACAGCCTTGCGCAGAGTGTAGACTGTTGTCTTGTACTCTTCCATGTTTCCTGACTCTCTGCCAAGGTTGTAGGCAGTGGTGCGAGAGTTCAGAGCTGCTCTGATAGTACTGTCCACCCATGGTTTCTGGTTCGGGAACACTCTCGCCTTCTTTGTGGGGACAATACTATCAGAAAGTGTTGTTATGAAGGACACCACAGTGTCTGTGAACTCGCTGACGTCACTGGCGCTTCCCTCAAACATTCCCCAGTCGACGTCATCGAGTGCGTCCTTAAGCATGGCCTCTGATTGGTCGGTCCATCTTTTTACCTCACGTGACACGACGGCGTCACGTGATCTTTGTTTGTAAGCCGGTACCAGGATAATGGCGGCATGATCCGACGTGCTCGTCGTTCCCGTTAACGGCGGAGCCGGTACAGCCTTGTATCCGGCTCTGAACGGGGTGTAGCAGTGATCGAGTATTTCCTCCTCTGGTGGAGCAGACGATGTGTTGAAAGAAAGACTGCATAACTTTCTTCAGATTCGCTTGGTTGAAATCCCCGGCTACGATCATGGCCACGTCTGGATGTTTGATCTCATGTGTGTTTAGATGATCGTGTAGCTCCGCCAGCGCCCTGGCGGCATTCGCTTGGGGAGGGATGTATACTGCAGTCATGATTACTGCAGTAAACACGTGGAATCCGGACCTTGTAGACTGACATAATTCTGTGCATAGTTTAGTCTACACGGGCCATATTTCAAATAATCTAAATCTTACTTCATTCATCTTAAACATTCTTGATTTGGGGGATTGGTAGTTCCCATGAAATCTGAAGTTGTTCAAACGACAACAGCGATCCACCTTGAATTAAATCACACTGCCGAGTGAAACCTTGTTGGCTGCGTCACAGTCACGAAAGGGGCTACTTAATTAATGAATCCAATCCACTTTATTTATAGAGCACATTTAAAAACAGCAACGTTTACCAAAGTGCTGTACAAGTCCCACAACATAAGATAAAAAAAAAAAATTCTCTCGAAGCTTCGAATTAAAATCGAAGCTCGCCACCGAAGCTTCGATTGCCAAAAAAAGCTTTGAAGGTCAGCCCTACTGTCGGTGTCCTCATATCCCAGTATAACCAACATGGTTACCGTCAGTGTCCTCATATCTCAGTAAAATCACCATGGTTACTGTCATAGTGTCCTCATATCCCAGTAGAATCACCATGGTTACTGTCATAGTGTCCTCATATCCCAGTAAAATCACCATGGTTACTGTCAGTGTCCTAGGAGTTGTTCCACTGTTCACGGTCTATGGAGCAGCTCCAGGATTTGTCTCTTGATGACATCATCACTAGTGTCGTGTCTCTCTGCCAGTCTCTGGTGTTCAGTTTAAGGAGAGACTTGTTCATATTCATACATTGAAACTTAGCTGTACATTATTATAGAAATATAATTAGTGAATTCTATTTGAGGGTGAATTTTAGCTTTAAATGCTCTTGCATACTGTGTATAGACTCTGTATACCCTGTTCAGCAAAGATATACTGCACCACAGCTGAAGATACTCTGCGTGTTGTATATTCAAACACTGCGTATATTCTCTTATTGCGTATAGTGTATATATTATAATATAGCGGAGAAACTTTTTATTTATGTCCCACTGCATTTACAAAACACATTTTCAAAGGTGGGGGGGGGGGGGGGGCAAACTGCAATGGAATATGGGGCATCTCTCTTTACCTAATATTTTGATTCTATCCTGACATTTTTCAGTTGGAAGGGCAGTCTATATGCGTAACGGGAAAAAAATTTCTTTTTTATGAGGCTCAAAAAGGCAGGTGCTCAAGCACCCCTTGGGCTCTATGTGTGCACGTGCCTGAATGAGGGTGACAGTAGAAAGTGACACCTATATATTGCGTTCAACCCCCTCCCCTCAACCCCCCCAAATTAAATCAAGCATCCTCACTCTGCAGTAATATCTATTCTGAGAACTTAACTCCCAACCTAAAATCCCAACAGGTCACGTCAGCCACGCATGGAGAGAATACATGATCATTTTCTTTTACTTCACCATTAAAGGTGCATTCCACTCCAGGGAAGTGCACAGGACTTTAGAGGGGCAGGTGCTCAAAGGCTGAAAAGGGCACTGGGCCTGTGCTATTTTTGGGGGCCCTTTTTGGGCGGGGAGCGGCCTTTTTATGCTTTTAGGGGGGTTTTGGTGATCAAATATTGAATATTGAACTATAATAATCAGTGCAGGAGCTCACTTATCCTTGAAAGACACTTTTATCACTGACTTAAAAGGCCCATACATCTCCATAAATGTTCAGGGGGGAGGGAATAAGTGCTTACCCTACAGACCCTAAGTCTGTTAGGACAGCAGACTCTGTTGGCACTGCTCAAAACTTACCTTTTTAAAATAGCTTTTAAATGAATTATTATCTTTATTTCTATACATTTTACTTAAATATTTTATTATAATTTGTATCATTGTTTTATGTAGTTTTTCTTTTATAATTATTTGTTCTTTTTTAATGTCAACATATTATTTAAATTATTCAAATGGGACTCAAACATGTTCCGTTGTGATGTCACCAGTGTTGGGCAAGTTACTTTAAAAAAGTAACTAGTTACAGTTACTAGTTACTTCTTCCAAAAAGTTACTAAATTACTTACTCAGTTACAAATGATAAAAGTAACTAGTTACTTCAGAAAGTAACTATTGCGTTACTTTCAAGTAAATGTTTTACATAAACAACATACACAAATCTAAACTATTTTAATGTTGCTGTGGGACAAAGTGAGACTAGCCTCCAATCAAATGCCATGTATGTAGATATTATAATTATATAGTGGATCATACAAATACAAACACAATAGATGTTTTGGAACTTTTGATATGTATTGCCCCTCAACAGGTCACAACTGGGCAACATTATATTATGCTTGTTAAGCACTATTGTGGGGCGGCGTGGCTCAGGGGTAGAGCGGGTCGTCCAATGATCGAAGGGTTGGTGGTTCGAATCCCGCTCAAGCCCATGTCCATCCCACTGCCGTTGTGTCCTTGGGCAAGACACTTAACCGACTTGCCTCGTATGAATGTGTATGCATGTGAATGAATGTTGGTGGTGGTCGGAGGGGCCGTAGGCGTTGATTATTCGCCACGCTTCCGTGAGTCTGCCTCAAGGCAGCTCTGGCTGCAATTGTAGCTTACCACCACCGGTATGACTGTGTATGAACGAATAATGGACTCTGTAAGCGCTCTGGGGTGTCACAAAGAGCGCTATATAAATCCAATCCATTATTATTATTATTACTATACCAAAAATAAATAACAAATATATACTGATTGATTGAACATTTTAATTAACAGAATGCAGAATGAGTACAGTACAGCTCAATACACACAATTGTTAAGGGGATGCAGACCAGAGAGACTTTCGTCTTGTTTACATCAGGGTCCCCCATTTTCAATTCATGACATTTATGACATACACAACATACAGATATAAGAATCTAATCTAATCATCTAAACTAATCTAATCATGACATTTAAGACATGCATGACATACATATGAATGGGTGAATGTAAGGCATACTGTAAGTTGTAAAGCACTTTGGATAAAAGAGCTATATACTGTAAGCAGTCCATTTACCAGCGATGAAAAAGCTTCAGTCTGTGGCGAAATTGTCTTAAAACAAATGATGACACTGCCAACCAGAGTTTCCACTAATACATCATCTACTTGTATACATGTATTTCCACAAGTGTTCCAGAATGCTGCTCAAAAGACTCAGTATCCACTGGCTGTAGTGAGTGATTGTGATATGATGGTTATAGAGTTAGGGAAACTAAATTACCTAAAGGTGGCAGTAGGGTACTGTGTAGAACATGTAAACCAGGGGTCTCAAACTCGCGGCCCGCGGGCCAATTGCGGCCCGCTGGATGATATTTTGCGGCCCCCTACTTGACATCAAAGTGTAGTGTTAATGCGGCCCGCGCCGCCGCGCGCAACTTGTTGCCAAGTCGTTGCGCGAGTTGGGTGTTTTATTTATTTTATCACTTGTAAGCTACCATAGCGCAGGCTCATGGCAGCAACGTTAGTGGTTGAAATGTAATTCCGGAGTGATACCAAGTAGAAGGAAATATATCCTGTCATCAGCTAAACACAAGAAGCCATTCTCTGATGCATAAATAATAAAATAATGTATGACTGAAGTGATGGAGACCATGTTTGAAGGCAAACAAAAGCAAATCCTCCTCAGATAGCACAGCAACCAGAATAACTGAAATACTGGCTGTGATAGAATTAAAAAAATGCACAGTGCATTTCCATAGCTGTGGATGAGTCCACTGACACCACTGAGAATGCTCAGTTGCTGGTGTTTTTGAGGTTTTATGATGAGGCAAAGGGGTAGTTTGTTGATGTATTAATACATTTTTGGAATACTTGAAACCCTTTTTTTGTGGAATATTTGATGCGGCCCAGCCTCACCCAGACTCTACCTCCAGCGGCCCCCAGGTAAATTGAGTTTGAGACCCCTGCTCTACATACAAACGAATGGCTTTGCACTCTAACAAAAAGCAGATTATTTAGCTTTTCCTTCCTTGTTTCCCGATCGCCACCCAGGCCACAATTGTTGACGGAATGACACAATATCGCACAGAACCCTTCACATAACCCTTCAAGTACTCATATTAAAGTGACTAAGCTTCATCTCTTATCGTTTTCTTTTAATCATCGTGAGACTGAAGGCATGCTACATTGGGTCCCAAAGTGCAGAGTCATTGCTGATTGCATCAGCCTAATTAGTGGTGAGCAGGTGTGCATGCAGAGGGAGCCTAATTAGTGGTGAGCAGGTGTGCATGCAGAGGGAGCTGTTAACCCTTTATGGCCCCTCTGTGTAGCAGTACTGAGTTGGCCGTTAACCGGGTTGTCATTGTACTCAGTAGGGATGTCCTCTTTCATTGGTCTATGTTGACCCATTGTACTCAGTAGGGATATCCTCTTTCAAGTTCAAGTTCTTTAATAGTTGTCATACAGAAGTACAGAATACTTTCATACAAAATGCTTCTTACTGTTACGCTCCAGAGACTGTGCTAGACAAGATAGTATCAACTAACATAATAACATAATATAGCATGAATTTAGAAGAGTCAGTTGGTCGATCAAATGACCACACCCCCTTAGGCCACACCCCCTTAGTGTATCTCTTGACCAGTTTGTCGTAGAGACTTGCGGGTTGTGCCATTGTACTCTGTAGGGATATCCTCTTTCATTGGTCGATGTTGACCACTCCCCCGATCCTTAGACCACACCCCCTAGCAACCACCTAGAAATACCCTAGCAACCACCTAGAAACACCCTAGCAACCACCTAGAAACACCCTAGCAACCAGCTATAACACCCTAGCAACCAACTATAACACCCTAGCAACCGCCTAGAAACACCCTAGCAACCAGCTATAACACCCTAGCAACCACCATTACAGTGAAATGCAGAAAGTTCATTGTATGATGTATTTGATATTATAGGACTAGTAACAATTAGGGATGGGCATTTTAAAGAAAAATCCAGATCGATTGATCTCATGCTATACTCGATTGATCGTGTATTACTCGAAAAGGGGGAAAAAAGTTATTATGGATACCATGACTGTGGCAAGTTTTCATTTATGTTTTTAGATGGAAGGCTGTATTCCATCTGTCTAACGTTAGCGAATATTGTGAGATTGATGAATAGGACAGTCATAACATTGCTGGACTATCGACCTAGTTAGCCCCTTTCGTGACTGCGATGCACGGCTACAGGGTTTGGGCGAGTGAATCCACACTCGTGGTATTATTATAACTAATTTATTGTGTAACACTAGCCCCTTAAAACTTACCACAGTCATGGTATCCATAATAACTTCAATCGGTTCGGATCCTTTGAAAAGAAAATGTAAACAAACACTGGCCTCACGTTAGAAAGTAGCACTGGTGACGTGAAATCACTGAGCCCAGAGAGGAGTGGTTCAGCAAAAAATAGTTCAGAGAATATTTGCTTAGAAAACGTAAATTTCTTTTAAATCCGATTTACGATTTTAATCTATTTTTTCTCTTAAACTAGAAACGCCAAGGAAATCATTCAAATAACCTTTGTTTTTATTTGACACAAAAAAATTATCAAACCAAGATGAATATTGGGATTGAAGTGCAAACCTAACTTTCACCAATCTTATCAATATATTTTTTCACACAAAAAAAAAATATATATAATATAAAAGGTTACTCTTGATCAAACAAAGATGAATGTCCCTTGGGATCAATAGTGCAATAACTTGCTTTTTCACCAAACTTCACTTAAAACAAATAAAATGTGCCTATTGATCATCAAACAAGAATGAATTTCCCTATTGGGATTAATAACGTGCAAATCTAACTTTCACCAAACATCATTTTTTGTCAAATAAAAAATTACTCTTTAAAAAAAAGAAAAGAAAATATTTATCGATTTAGTTTTTTCAAAATCGTTCTAAATCATTAATTCGAATTAAGGTATGTATATTCTTGTCTAACTCCAGGGAAGATGTTAAATAAGCTAATTTCCCAAAATGTTGGAGTTTTCCTTTTAAAGGATCAAATAATTCGGTACAGTTGAGTAAAACATCAAACATTTGTTTCTTTTTCTTCAAAAAAGTATATCTTTCAGCATATTTTAAGTTGAATTTTTTTTCTTATATATTTAGTTTTTAAGAATTTGTAAGGGATAGGCAAAAATAAGCATGTGCTTCAGCCTATTCCTTTTTTTCGGTTATTGATTTTGGATTTTGTGTGTGAGCTTGCCTTGAATATGTACATTTGTGACACAGGGGTGTTTTTGATTTGTCTGTAAACGAGACCGAAAAAGAAACTTCATTCATGTTAAATGTTGTACCAAATTGACGTGTTCCCTTTTAACCCCCCCCCCCTCCAAGCGTCCACACGTAAACTGTACGAGAAGAAGCTCCAGAAGCTCGTGGACCAGGGTCCTGCAGAAGCTCCGGCGCCAGAGGTGGTCCTCACCCAGATCGACATCAAGCACAACGGAAACTCTGACTCGGACCGCTACAGCGACAAGGAGGAAGGTAAAATAATGCCCCGTCACTCACACTGTTCTACAGTGCTAACATTTTACCAACGTATGAATATGCTTTCTACGATGGTTTTCATGAGGCCTAGTGGTGCAGTGGTTAGTACTAGGTGCTTTCGGACCGGAGGAACCTTTTCATAGTTCTAATAACTATTGGAGGAACTTTTTTGTTGTGTCCACCACACTGCAGGAACTGAACACCATCGTAGTTTTTAGAACGCCATTTTGAGGGATTGTCTTTTTAGCTCCTGCTTTAGGGCGGGTTCTCCTCCAGCCGTAAGCGTAGAGGGATTGGTCCAGACGTCAAGGTGTCATGCTATCAGACCCAAGTGTGCTCTGCTGTGAGGGGCTGTAGGGCAGACGTGCTGGCGCCCGGGTCAACCTCCTATTGTAGTTGAAACCTAATGCATTAAGAATATTTGTCCCAGTGAATCTCTTAGTTACAAATTTGTGCCGTCAGAACGGTTGAGCATTGTTGTTGTATTTATAGTTCCTGTTGGTGTTGTGAATGCAAGCGGTGTTGTGGGTTCGAAACCCGACTGGGAGCGGGGAGCTTTCTGTGTGGAGTTTGCATGTTCTCCCCTTATTCACTTTCACAAAGGAATGGAAACGGATACAGAGACCCACTAGTCTAAACTCCGCGAGAGGTGCTTTTGCCCAACAGCTAGGCTAGCTGATCCGTATCTCCTTCCAATAATTTGTGCTAAGTTGGCTAGTTTGCAGTCGGATAGCTTCCTAGTGATCGCACAGAGATGAAACTGGTATATATCTTCTTGTGTGACTCTGGAGAAGACGTTTCTGACGTGTTGCACATCGGCTTTCAGTAATGGTACCCTATAAATGTATTGGCCAAGATAGCACTCTATAAATATATTAGCGCAGTATCAGCCAAGATATCACCCTATAAATATATTGGGCAACCATGCAAGGTGCCAACCTGCTCATCGGGAGCAGTTGGGGGTTATGTATCTTGCTCAAGGACACTTCAACATGCTGCCTGGAGGAGCCGGAATCTAACTGGCAACCTTCTGATTACCAGACGACCGCTCTATCTCCTATGCCGCTGTCGCCCCAATACCAGATATTAGCCGAGATATCACGGTGTGATTCCACTCCAATGTGTATTCTTCTTCAACAGAAATTACGCCGGTTCCAGAGCCTGAGCCAGAACCAGAAGCCACTCCGGTGGTGGAGAGGCCAGTGAGGAGCCGAGGAAAGACTCCCGTCACCCTTCGCACACACAGCGGCCTACACAACCGGGTAAGACCACGCTACGGTACAACCGTAGGGCCAAAAATTATATCACGAGTCGATAACGATATGATAATGTTATCATATCACTCTATATTGATAATTATCGATATTGTTATAAATAAATTTAAAAAAAATTATATCTTTTTTTAAACAACAAATGTATGTTTATTTTGCAGCAATTCTTTGTCGTTGCCGCCATCTTTAGTGTTACAGCCCCTCACACTCCAGTTCTCAGGCTGCAGCTGGTTTGAAAGCGAAAGTAAACGGGCTTCTCTGCTGGCTGGCTGTGGCTCCAGGGGAGTTGAACAGTTCTGGCTCTGCTAGTTTCTTTTCTATCTTTTGGCGCTTTTTTGGTGGACAAACCACCGCACATGTGCACCGTGACTCGTGACTGGAGTCTAGCTCTGCTAGCACACATAGCCTACTGTGTACAGACAGTTTCAAACTGTATTTTATATTAGAAAGCAAACAAAATAAATGGACAAGAGAAAAAGAAATCTCAATTTGGTCAGTATTGTCATTTGGACAAGCTAAGCCATTACTTTAAGTTGCAAGAAAGACAAGTCTGTCCACTGTCTCTGGTTTTAAAGCTGCCTTGTTGCAGGTCACAAATTATTCTTTGATCTTTTTTTTAATCATCGATTGATATCGATTATTAAAATATATCACGATAATTATCGTTTCATCGCGCAACCCTATTACAACGGAGTATTTGGAATTCTTGAAAATACTGAAAGCCGTTGGACGTCTAGTCGTCTACAAGATTTACTTCTGAATTCTTCAGCTTTAAAAAAAATGCAGGTATGTTTGACCCTTTGTATTCCTGTTTAACAGAATGTTTGGAATGCTTTTTTTTCCAAGCTGGAAGAGAAACGCTGGTTGCTAATATGTTGATATGAGAAATATATATACTGTGTTTATTTATTTAGTAAATTGGGTGTTTTTATGACTGGATCTACTGGATCTGAGCGAGAAACCCTCAGATCCAGGGTGCAGGCCAGCTGGGGCTTTGGGGGGTTTCCCCAGAGACGGCAGGAAGCGTGTCCCTTATTTGACTGCTATAGGAGTGGAAAATGGGACACGGCATGTTGGACCACTCCACATCTGCCTGTTTGTATGTCACAAGTCGAGCCTCCCTATATCTCTCTGTATGTCACATAGTAAGTCGAGCCTTTCTGTATCTCTGTATGTCACTTAGTAAGTCAAGCCTCCCTGTATCTCTGTATGTCACATAGTAAGTCAAGCCTCCCTGTATCTCTGTATGTCACTTAGTAAGTCAAGCCTCCCTGTATCTCTGTATGTCACTTAGTAAGTCAAGCCTCCCTGTATCTCTGTATGTCACTTAGTAAGTCGAGCCTCCCTATATCTCTCTGTATGTCACTTAGTAAGTCAAGCCTCCCTGTAGCTCTGTATGTCACATACAATAGTCTCCAGTTCCAAACGTTTATTCTAGTGTAGAGGAACGACTGGTGCCTTCCTGTGTGATTTTGGTCCTTCTACCACTGGGGTGTTGTTTGTACCACAACGACCACCAGCCACGGCTGTACTGTCATAATGGCATACATATAACTGGTTAAGGACTGGGGTGAGTTCTGTCTTTGATGCATTCGCAATTGAAAAGTCACTACAGTAGGTGCTCTGATGTGCTGACATCAAGGTGAAAGGTCACTACAGTAGGTCCTCTGAGCTGCTGACATCAAGGTGAAAGGTCACTACAGTAGGTCCTCTGAGGTGCTGACATCAAGGTGAAAGGTCACTACAGTAGGTCCTCTGAGGTGCTGACATCAAGGTGAAAGGTCACTACAGTAGGTCCTCTGAGATGCTGACATCAAGGTGAAAGGTCACTACAGTAGGTCCTCTGAGCTGCTGACATCAAGGGGAAAGGTCACTACAGTAGGCGTTGATATCAAGATATGTTTCAATCTGGAGACTACTGTAGTAGTAAGTCAAGCCTCTTACTCACTCTTGTATCTCTCTTACTCGTATACCATCCCCTGTTCTCTCAATCTTATTGTTATTCTTCCCTCATCAACTTGTTACTTTTCCTTACTTGCATTCTCTCTCTCTCTTTCTCTTCTGCATCTCTCTGCGTATATCTCTGTCTCTGTATCTCTCTCTGTCTTTCTCTCCATATCTCTCTGTGTCTCTGTCTTTCTCTCTGTATCTCTCTCTGTGTATATCTCTGTGTCTCTGTCTTTCTCTCTGTATCTCTCTCTCTGTCTTTATCTCTGTATCTCTCTCCGTCTGTCTTTCTCTCTGTCTTTCTCTGTATCTCTCTCTCCGTCTGTCTTTCTCTCTGTCTGTCTCTCTCTCTGTATCTCTCTCTGTGTGTCTGTCTTTCTCTGTATCTCTCTTTGTATCTCTCTCTCTCTCTCTCTCTCTTTCTCTGTATCTCTCTTTGTATCTCTCTCTCTCTCTCTCTCTCTCTCTCTCTCTCTCTCTCTCTCTGTGTGATGTGTGTCTGTCTCTCTCTCTCTCTTTCTCTCTCTCTCTATACAAGTAAGCCCACATGACTTGGATTAGCTTTGTTTAAGTTTTTTTTTTTTATCCGCTACTGAGTAACATTACTATTCGACTTCTTCTCACTCATTTTCTTCTTCTATATCCCACTGGCTCCTCCTCTTCCACCCCCCTCCCCCCTTATTTTTGTCTCCAAACGCTCTCCTTTTTGCCTTCATTGGACATCTGCAATCTACCCTCTCCATACGATTCATATTACACTGATAAAGGCCTGGAAGACATAGGCCTGTTGTTGAAAACACGCAACAACTGTTTTGTGTCATTTTCTACCCTTGAATTGAGAGTTTGCATGTTGATCCCCTGGCCTCTATGCGGAGTGTTTTTTTTCCCCCTGTAGAAAGACTTCCTCATGTGACCTTGATTGTGTTAGGTGCTCCCCCTGCTGGTGAACAACTGAACATTCACCTGTTGAGCCTCTGAAAATGGAAGGCAGATGTGACTTTTCTATTGTGGTGCCAATAACACCGCTGTCACGCTTTGTTTAGGATCAGACCAGTCCAATTACCTTGGAGGAGGAGGAGGAGGTGTGTGTGTCGGGGTTCGCACAAGGTCCCTGAAGTGCTTAAAATGCTTGTTTTTGAAGGGGAAAAAAAGCCAATGCTGTCTCAAACGGGTGGTTTCTGACAAATAGGGAGTCGACACGTGATGCCAAGTTTAACAAGAATTTATTTAAACCTATCTAAACAAACAATAATCGAATAAACAACAAATGTAGGTATCAGAATTGTCAAATGATTCCCAGTTGAGTGTTGCTGATACAACCTGTGCCTAGGAGTGGAGAAAGCAGACCGAAGGGCTTAGACAGGGCAACATATATAAGGGTTCTGCAGGCAGCTAACGACCTACCCACTCTACCATGCTCTCTGAGTCAGAAGACTCCCCATTGCAGGTAAAGTGGGGGTCGTCACACCCTCCCCCTAAAGAAAAGGGTTCTACCCTATTAACAAATTACATTTTTATTTACACACAAGCTAATTCCATCCACAACAAAGTAACCATAATATTTTTAATCAAGTGGTTCTAACTTCAAATCACATTGTTTAACCCTTTCATCCATTCCCCTCACCATCCTGCCTCCACTCTCTGCAACATAGGGCCCTAGGAAGCCATTTAAGAGAGCAGGAGACAGTAGGGATTGGGGAACAGACCAGACAGGCAAAACAAGGTGCATATTAGATAACGGAACATACAAATACAAATTTAAAAGTACAAATGTCTATAATCAAAAACATTTGCCAAAAAAGGACATCTACAGAGCTAAATGGCGTTTCCAACCAAATGATCAAGCATACCCCACATTGGTTAAGGGTTTCGGCCTCTTTGTGCATTATCAAAATTAGCCCTATGCTTATACAGCAGTCAAAGAATTAAGGCCAACATGTAAAGGGATAATACACCACACAATGAAACACCATCCAATTGGTTCGAGGGGCAAGAGATTAAACATTTATAGAACCTAAACAAAATACAGCAAACTAAGAGTCACTTGTTAAAAAAAACTCATAGCCAGAACTCTACAATGTAAAAACATTGGAACTCTTTATTTTCTCCCTCTAAATTCGAATCAAAATTGTTTATACCCTTCCCAGATATCCCTGGTATATACAAATAAACAACATCAATATCACAAACAAAGCAACACAATTTTAGGCACACATCATCTCCAACACCCCTGCTGACCGTTCACCCTTTCCCCTCACCCTCCTGCAACATAGGATCCTAAGAAGCGAATTAAGAGAGCAAGAGACGGAAGGGATTGGGGAACAAACGAGACGAGAAGAACACAGGATGTTAAAAGATGATATGTACTTCAGTACCAATGGAGTCAACCGTATCAGGTCACTCTACCATTTAAACTTAAATGGTCAACCACGCCCAGACGCATATCATTAGGTGCTGGAAAGTTGCGGGCACAACAACATCATTTCTCTCGGCACAATGGGCCTCATGCATGAAGCGATATAAGAACAGATTTCGTTCTTAACTAGCATTTCCTCTTACTTTGTTCTTACCTGGGATTCAGCAAAGTTTTCTTATTGTTGCTTTTTTTCTCAGGCAAGAGTGGTCGAGAGCACTCTTACCGAAATAAGAAATCCTTACATAAAAAAAAAAAAAAAAAAGCCTACCATTGGTTAATTGCTCCCAAATACGACTTTAAAAATACAGAACTTTTAACTTATTGCGTGTGTTCTGTCTGAAATGGATTATATATTGCTGTTAGAACAGTTATGATCTGGGAGGCTCATGCTGCCCCCGACACTTCCTGATTCTACTGCGCAGGCGCACCAACCGGCCTGTAGGAGTCGCTGTCCACAACGCCCGATCCCCACCCATCAGTTTCCCACCCCCTAATACGGCCAATGTGTAGTATGAACGACCAGCTAAACTGAAAGCAATGTGGAGCGCTGGGCTCGAACAGGCGAGCCCAGCGTCTCCGCATTCGTGGCGAGCGCCTTGCCCACTACGCCACGTAGCCGCCCATTGATTGAAGATTTTATTAAAGGGGAACTATTTTACTATTTCTTTCACTATTTGGGCACTTTTACACAATTCCTGTGAGTTTATGGAACACCTCTGTAATTTTTTTTTTTTTTTTTTTCATTGTTTTGTATTTCTAATCAAGTCCTCAAAAACAGCATTTTTCTACCTCAAGATCCTAAGCCGTTTTGAGGCTGGGCTCCAACCACAATGGTAAGTTACTGACTCGCCTGAACATTATCATGCAGCGGTGTCTTTCTGACATCACAAATCATCACATTTTCAGATGACTCAGTTTAGTGAGGGTGAATATTGTGAGAGGATAATTGGAAGAATGCGCCAATATGATAATTAGAGACATAGATCATATTAACACTTTGAGTGCCACTCACGAGATTTCTCTGGTTTTTAATAGTGACGTAGAATGCCACTCACCAGATTTCTCGGATTTTCTTTTTTTTTCTTTTTGCGATCTGAAAAATTGTTGCATCACCCGAGCCTACCCGAGTATAGCCGAGGGGCGCCGGCGATCACTGTGGAAAAAAGCGCCCCCTGTCGTCTCCCAGATGACATAAGTGATTTTGGAATGGACTCAATGAAAATGAATGGGGAAAAAAATCCGGTACTCCACATTTTCCAGTTCACTGATCCAGCCGGGGTTACCAGAGTTCATTCTGGAGCCTCAGATCCCCGCGGATCATGGAGTTCTACTGTATCGCGTTGGATCCATACACGTATCGATTTTTTCGAATGGTGATCAGGAATTGGAATATACCAGTTGGATACCATCTGATGTCAGGTAAGGACTCTATGTTATCAGTGGTAGGATAATCAGAGTAAGTTTGATGAAGTTATAAGCTGTTTTGTGAAATGTCTTCTTTCGGTTTCACTGTAAAAGTCTGAGGAAATCAACGGAGCGATTATCAGTGCGCGGCCGTAATGTGCTTGCGTGCACGTATAATATTGATCATCTAGCGTTTATTTGAAAACGATTCATAAAAAGGCAGACGAATATCAACGTTGTGGAATATTCCACTAAAAGACGATTTTCATAGAATGCTCCAGAATGAGCTGTTTTTTATATCAAAACGGGGGCTTTTCTAACTGCTCTGAAACGGAAACAACGCGATAAAAAAACAATCTGCCTTCACAGCACTGACTGGAAAATAGTCTTTGATAATGCGATGGGCAGATTAGACACATAGCCATAATTTAAAACATAGATTAGGCGATATTAACGTTAACATTGGCGCCGATGGTGGCATTCAAGCGGTAAAACGGAAAACCAGGCGTGGCGCTGAAAGTGTTAATATAAGTCCACATAGCTAGGAAACAATGCTAAACACTGAAAAAGGCCATTTATAAGATGGTTCCCCTTTAACAGATTGCAGAATGGGTACAATACACAGCTCAATACACACAATTGTTAAGGGGAGGCAGACCAGAGAGACTTTCGTCTTGTTTACATCAGGGTCCCCCATTTTCAATTCATTATGACATACACAATATACAGATATATATCATGACATTTATGACATGACATACAGATATGCAGTACTGTATACGTAGCATAGAACGCATATTTAGAGATAGTCTATATCAGTGGTTCCCAAACTTCTGTTTTATGCGGACCACTAGATTGTTATCAAGAACATTTGCGGTAAAACATAAACAGTAAAACATAAATAAATAAACAACTGACTTAAACCCAGTAATACACGAGACCCTCTTCTTGGACCAAGTAGGTTTCGTCGATAATCCAATGTATAGTTACCCCCACCCGCCTACCCATCCCCACCCCACCCCACCCACCCAACCACCTCCAATGTACAGCCCCCCCCCCCCCACCTCCTCCAATGTACAGTTTCTACATCAAATGTATATACTCTCTTTTTTTTTTTTTTACTCTTTTTGTATCACAAACAGTACTGTATTTGTAGATCTGGTATGTCATAAATGTATAGATGTAGCAGTACCGTCTATCTGTATGTCATGTATGTCATATATGTTATGATGAATTGAAAATGGGGGACCCTGATGTAAACAAGACGAAAGTCTTTCTCTGGTCTCCATCCCCTTAACAATTGTGTGTATTGAGCTGTACTGTATTGTACCCATTCTGCAATCTGTTAATACAATTTCCAATCAATCAAGACCCGCATCGCGGGCACTGCGTTCCGTTCTCAGAATGGATTTGAGAGAGATGTGTCATCCAGTTTGACTTGGAGCACGCACGGCACTGTACTATGCGCACTGCCAGTCAGGCTATATATGCAGAGATATTCAGACTCTAGATCTATTTGCAGAGCCAGATGAGTGGCAACCTGTGCGATTGGCTCTTGACCGCACAGTCGTTCAGTATTGACAAAGCCTACAGTACTTTGCTGGAACGATTAATTTTGCACATACTGTATACAGTACGTGTGCATGCACGCACTGCGGGAGGTGGCCAGAAGCGTGCAACTAGCCAACTACTATTATATTACTATATTAATACAGTATATTCCACTATATAGCTATAGGTGCTGTATGATGACAATACATTTGATTCCTATCTAATTTTGATCCATCGCAAAGCGCTCCAGCGCTTGAATACGGCCGGGGGATCCGATGCAGACCCACGGCTCTCGTATTATAATGAGCCCGCGAGGCGTGTCTCTGTATGCAAATGACTTGCGCGAGAACGTGCATCCAGTTTAGAATGAGTGGGATTCACCATTCATAAAACCTGGGTAAGAACAGATTTGGACTTTAAGAACAGCTTGATGAATGTGGCGGTGGCTTTTCTTATTGTTCTCTTAACAGACAGGTAAGCAAGAATATAAGAAAAATAATAAGAGTATTGTTGAATGAGGCCCAATGACTATAAAGAGAAAAAAAAAAAAAAGATTAACCTTACTGTCATGCACTTGTCCTAATAAACTAACCTACACTGTAACACGCAACACTTTGATGAACATTGTTACTCAGCTGATGGTTGTACCCTTCCTGATGACTTGTCGTACAGAACTTGTAAGTCGCTTTGGATAAAAGCGTCAGCTAAATGTAAATGTAATGTAAAGAGATTTTATCTTCTTTTTTTTTCTTCTTTCCTTTTCCGGTTTTATTTCTCTTTCTTCCTCTTCCTTTTTTTCTTACTTGCCCTATTCTCTTCTATTCTCTCGTCACAATGCCTGGAATTCCTTAAACAGCCCGTTTTTTAACAAGGTGCTTAAAAAGTCCTTGAAATTCCAAATCAACCATTCGCATTGAAAGTTTTGTTCATCCATGATAAACATTTTCTTAATCAAGAAATAATTTTTTTTTAATTTTTTTAAAGTGTAACTAATTGTCGGAAATAGGTTTTAAGCCATAAATATTGGATCCGATATTTATTTCTATAAAAAACAGCATTTAAAAGTGAATTTTATCCTTTTAAATGCCCCTTTTAAAATGAAAAATAGTGCTTAGAAAAGTCCTTGAATAAAATGTTGCAATGTCTGTGGGAACCCTGGTGTGTACACAATCTGTGCAATGCATATTTACCAATATCCAGGATATGAAGCAAATAGCCCTTGTTCCATTAAACCAGTGGTTCCCAAACCTTTTCAATGAGGCCCCACTTGGGTAGTTGGAAATATTTTCGAGCCCCACCTAACCTGGGCCCTCATTCATCAACCTGACTTACGCACAGATTTGTGCTTAACCTGTGCGTACGATCATTTCTAAGCAAAGAGTGGGATTCATCAATTTCAACTTGAACTTGACTCCGTGCTTACGTGTACGCACAGGTCAGAGCACACTTAGCTGACGCCCAGTGGTAGAATATCGTTACTACGCATAAGCACTCCTCAGTTCTGCATTAGTTTCAAGGCGGAAATAAAGACACTGGCGCGTGTTCTGTATGACCCCGTAATCCATTATAGTTCATTGTGAAATAGCGATATTAGTGTAATTATTGTCAAACCCTAAATAGCATGTGGAATAGGTCTTTCTCTCCGAATGAATGCAGGTTTATATATATAGCGTTATGGGGTGCACTGACTGCGCTCGCAGGAACTGTTTTCAGAGATAGCATCAGATAGGGATGAATGAGGGGCAGTCTAATTGCAGAGAGAACATAATATTAACTAGAGTCCACTACCCGAGACACCTCCTTCATTTGTACCGCAATTTGGGACCCAAATTGTAGAGCCATATGGAATCCGCGATCACGGAATCGCGGACGGAATCGCGGAATTGAGCAATAAAAATGGAATCAACTATAAAAAAAAAAATTATTAAAAAAACTTTTTTTTTACTTTTTTTTTTTTACTTTTTTTTTACTTTTTTTTTTATGTTGTGGGACTTGTACAGCACTTTGTTCAACTTTGTCAGTGCTGTAAAGTTTAAACCTTTTTAAATCTTAGACAAACAAAACACTTTGCTTTCATGAAATATTGTAAGCAGTCATTTGAGGCTTCATAAAAGCAGCACAATGAACACAAATCTGTCAGTGCCGAGTCCGACCTCATCTTAAATAACAAACGGCATTGCTTGTTGTAGTTAACAAAGAGAGGCAGAGTTGATTTTGCAAAAATATATATACCTTTTTATTTTTATTTTTTTTAATAATCGAATTTTATTTTCATATTCGAATGAAATAAATGAATGAAGCTTCGAAGTATTTAAGACAGCCCTATTAAATGGACTGTTATATTTTATTAAATTGTGGACATTTATTCATTCCCACTTATTAGACACTATTTCTGATGGTAAAATGAGCGTACAAAGCAAAATACAGAATTCTGAAATATTAAAACGGAAAAAACGGAATTTGGAAAAAAATAAAATGGAATTTGGAAAAAAATAAAACGGATTTCATATGGCTCTACCAAATTGGAGCTACGAGCTTAAAAGCTTTTCCGTGCTTATTTGATCAAGGTCCAGCAGGGGAGGAAATTAGGCCACTTTACTGGCCAAATGCTAGTATTTTTTACATTTGGCTGGTAAAAAAAATCAGATACCCGCCAGTTGGCTGGTAAGCCAAAAAGTTAGTTTCCTCCCCTGCTGGCGAGTATACAAAAAAATAAAACATTCTGCAATCACTGCACTGGCAAACGGTGCGCGTCTTCTGAGTGTTCGCTTTAGTTGACAGTGCCACGAGAGCACTGCACAAGACCACCCGTGGACATATAATGTTTAATAAACGTTTGCACAGTACTGGCCAACCCGCGGACATATAATAATAAAAGTCCCGCGGTACTAGGCTAGCCATCAGGAGCACTCGCAAACAGATAACGTTAAACACAGCAGAAGATGGAAAACAGACAGACTGACCAACGGGGAACTGCATCCAACCCTAGTACAACCCTCGAGTATAAGTTACTAAGGACACATTTAAATCACAGAGGTGTAATGTTAGTCTACTGGAACTGTATACAGTGGTTAGCTTCTAGTTAGCGTTTTAGCTATAGCTGCTTGCTAGCTAACGTTAGCCCCGTGTGCTCAAAGCAGCCAGCTAGGTGTATCTGTTATGACTATAATGTTTCCAAAAAAGCACCGGACTACGACGTAAGGTTAGACATTTTATTTCATGCTCAAAAGCCCCTGGCTTGCACATCGCAGTCACGAAAGGGGCTAGCTCAACCAGTGCACTGTGCACAACAGCACACCAACTCAACTGACGTTACCACAACACTTGACGGTACTTCACAGCACTGTCGTAAGACCACCGTGCTGTCTTAAAGGCACAGTGTGCCTACCCAGATGCATACACAACATTGACGCGGCTTGACATAAAAAGAAGTAACTATCACAATTAGCGATTTTTTTTGTCTGGTAAAAAATCTGTTTGGCTGGTAAAAAAAATCAGATACTCGCCAGTTGGCTGGTAAGCCAAAAAGTTAGTTTCCTCCCCTGAGGTCCAGCTGCAGAGCCGGAGAGACAGACAGCAGAGAGACAGACAGACAGACAGATAGACACTGTTCCACAGTGTGTGTGTGTGACCACTAGTCTCCTAGTAGAGACCCCCCCCCTCTGGACCACCTCCCAGTAGAGACCCCCCCCCCCCCTCTGGACCACCTCCTAGTAGAGACAAGTTTTCTGAAATGTATGTTTATATATGCAAATGAGGCACTTCCCCATTAAATATGTGGACATTTATGGATGCAATAAGGCAAAATGAAGTAAAATAAACAACTAAATGTGTGTTATTGACGTTTTATTGTCACTAGTTTCATAGAAGACATGTTTAGGAAGCAAAATATAACAGAATCTCAAAATCAACAAAAAAGGTATATTTGCCTATTCACCTGCAGTGTCTCGCCTTAATCCTCATCTTCGTCTTCTTCCTAGAGAAGTCTCTACTAGGAGGTGGTCCAGAGGGGGGGGGGGGGGCTGAGTCTCTACTATTAGACTAGTAGTCACACACACACGCACGCGCGCACACACACACACACACACACACACACACACACACACACACACACACACACACACACACACACTGTGGAACAGTGTCTGTCTGTCTGTCTCTCTGCTGTCTGTCTCTCTGCTGTCTCTCTCAAAATAGTATAAGTGCTATCTTGGCCCTGAGAGTTGCTCTCCGGCTCTGCAGCTGGACCCTCTCAAATCAGCACGAAAAAAGCTATAAGCTTATAAAACGATTTAATATGCTAAACTTCGTTTTAAATTCCTTAATTCACTTTTGTTTATTTCATAAAGATTTTCCCGACATAATGATACCTGCCCCGACCAGATCCGTGACTCTGTTGCGATACAGATGAATTATCTACTCGGAATAGTATTATAAAGTGGCTATCTTTTATGCTGTAGATCACTGCTGGTATGTGGTGCAGAACCTTTATTTCAGCGGGGACTGTAGTATTTATTTGACGTTACTGTACAATATATGTGTATTAAAAGACGGAGCTGTCTTTTATTGTATTATAATAATTATTAATATTAAAAATAAATTAAGAAAGGCATTCTTATTCCAGCATGCATTAATGACACTAACGGGCAATGGCAAAACAGTGGTTGATGGTCTTTATTAGTGTTTGCGGTGTCCAGGCAGCAATGGTCTTTTAGGAAGTTAATAGGTATAATATCCGACAGTGTACAACACCCTCGGTTTAGTCCATTCTTCCACATTTCATGGGGGTGTCCTTTACCGTATATGGTTAATCGGGGCGGTTCTGGTATGCAAATACTTAAAACAGTGCACGAGCTCAAACGTAGGATCAAAGTCATATTCATCATGACAGGTGTGCGTAGAACCTGCGTACGCACGTGTGGTGAATCCCTATTTTCCTGTGCGTACACTGATTCTACATTCTGTGCTTACGTGTGGAAATAGAACATATTCTACGCACACGTTGATGAATGAGGGCCCAGGTCCCCCACCTTGATGTAGGCTAGAATTCATTTTAGGCTACAAACATGCCATTTGCTCTACTACTACTAACGAGACGAGATACTAACGAGACACAATTAGCTTTATTTAAAAATGAACAAAAGCTTGCCATCTGATCCTGTGCCACTGTGAAATAATTAGGCCTAATAAAAAATGTAGTTGTAGGCCTGATATGTCCAATATGTGTTAAAGAAATAATTTTTTCATCTATACATTCCCGTTTTATACCGTGGTGAATATGACTATAGTTTTAGAGTAATCCTGTCTAATCCCAGAAAACGACGCTATGCAGCAATACGTGCAATTCACTAAAAACTTTGCCATTTCTCGCCTGTACACAATATTATTTCGAAATCGCATCTATTATCTGTATTATGTTTCATCATGAATGCATGAATGCATCGTTTTTTGATGCTTTGATCGTCACCAACGGCATACGCTGTGGAGTAACGTTACAGACGCATGTTGTGATCGAGGTGAAGTCATGATTGGATCACAGCAGGATTGATATCATATAGCCCTTACCTTCACTAGGATGTACCCCAAAATGAATATTTCAATTATCTGATCGCGAGTCCTAGTATTGGTCGATCGTGTCGCCAACATAATCCGCCACACATCATGCACCGGGAGCAATTCACGCTTCTCAATCCGACCGTTATAACCGCCCCCCTTGCCCGACCAATAGAAATCCGACCAGATACTTTTGATCGACGCACAGGCCAAGATATAATGTTTCAAAGGGTGCTCGATACTGCCACCTAGGTGGATGCGGCCGGTATTGCACTTTGGCATTCTCAGGATGATTCCCCATGTTAACCCAGATGTCCGTGTGCCTGTAATTAATGGAAATATCGAATAAAAGAAATAACGATGAAAACCCGACTATACTCAGGTTTTCGGGGGTCCTGGCGCTCAACGCATGGCGAGATAACCCGACTATCATCGGGTCTGGATCTGGTGTCCAAAGAGTTAATAGTTGTCATAGTAAAATACAGAATACTTTTCCATGAAATGCTTTTTTTGTATGAGCTTCTGGGATTGTACTAGATAAAAATTGATAAAAAGTATAAAATAGAAAAAGTCAAAAGTATGTAAACAAAAAGTGTTCAGTCAATATACATATATACAATATACAATACAGAGTAAAAATGAGTAACAATGAGGTACAATGCAGAAATGGGATGAGGTACAACCTAGGGTAAGGTGCAATGAGGTATGGATTGTAGTGCAATCTCTTTGCTAATAAATATAAAGTGTCTAAAGTGAGTAGAGTGGGTGTTACGGTGAGTGTTTTTTTAAAGTGAGTGTGTACGTGTGGATGTGTGCAGTGTGTATAGACGATGGTTTGTTACATAGTGTCATTGTCGCTGAGCATCCTGATGGCCTCGGGGATAGAAGCTCCTCCAGAGTCTCTCTGCACTGGCCATGAGGCTCCGGTAGCGCTTGCCTGACCGCAGCAGTTCAAAGGGTAAAACTGCACTGTACTGACATTAAAGGGGCACGTCACCAAAAATCAATTCTGAGTTATTTTGCACATAATCTCATACACATCCAAAAACTCTAAGCCGTTTTGCACACATTAATTAACTTTTGACGGTTATTGAGAGTAAATTAGTTTGAATATGGCCACCAGTGATGTCATCTGGTACATTGAATCCTGGTGTTGTGTTAATTACAGCTCCATGAAATGATAAGGTAGCAGTCCCTATAAGACAAAATTACTGTCAATTTACTAAATGAATATGTGCAAAACTGTTTAAACCTTTTGGAAGTGTGTGTGAGATTATGTGCAAAATAAATCTGCATTGTTTTTGTATTTTCGGCCTCTGGTTATATACGTAGTCAACAATACTGTGATGGTCATGGTTTGGCTTGTGGTTAGATCACACCCCTGGGCCTCAACTGGATACACGGGAGCGTCATCACACATGTGGATGAGTTTAGTTTTTGGACCAAGTGAAAGAATGTGGGAGAAGGGTATGTGAGGAGCTCTGTTCTCTTGCTGACTCGTACACCAGGAAGCACCAGAGCTCTCTGCTACAGGTAGGGCTGGGTACCGTTCACATTTGAACCGATACCGGTACCTGTGAATCGACCTTTTTTCTGTACTATAGTCTCTAAAAATTTAATATACCTACCTCAGTTGTAATAAATGAGTACAAACTTCAAATTATTTGTTAAATTTGTTAATATATACTATTGCAGCGTTCGTTGTCTGCATCTAGCTTTGTAAAGTGTAACCACACTTGCGACCGTTTTCGGCTTGCCATTGCCCCGACTGCTTTGTTGTTGAATCAAGTCAAATCCTAGGTAAGCGTGTATTGTGCGCGTGAACGTGAGGCACACTTCATAGATTTCGTTTCGCGGTAAATGAAATGTTGACGTCATCTGACTTTTTTTTGCATTAACACTTTGGCTGCCTAAGGTTAAATTCATGATATACCATAGATTGCCAGCGCTATTTGTCTATGGAGAAAGTCCCCTTCTTTGCAGGGCTATAACTTTTTAAATTCTATTGCTACATTGCCATTATTAGGGCCCATTCAAAGTCCTATATGTATTGTTCATTGTGTAGCAACGTTAAACTTTTTCATTCACATATTCATTGTAAAGTATGGTCTAATGTATAAGTATGTTTTCATCTCTTTCTGCAGCTTTCTCCAGAACGTGATATATAGCCCCAAATGCATTATATTGATGATGAAATACAGTTTGATGGCAATCAGCGCGATATAAAAAATTCCAACTAGACGTACTTCTAGAAGTTACTACACGTCATCTGATGTTGACCGGATGGGCGAGGGGGCGTTTATAATTCCGTGGGCAGCGTTATACCAATCATCTAATGTGGGTCAAATGTTGATAATAGCAGTTAGTATCGAAGACGGTAACGTTACACGCTGAAACTCACCCCAGTCTCCGCGCGCCGTTGGGCGATCATCGTCGAGTAGAAATCTTATCATTATGGGATATATTTTTACCCGGTCCATCTCCAGCTTGTATAATGGTATATACGTCCAAATCATGTTGTTTATCGAGTTATTGCCAATCGATCACGTGTAGCGTGACGAGCCAGAGTCCCATGACCTATAGCGAGCGCCCGGAAGTACTACGGACGTCTAGGACAACCTCTATGCAACATCCTGTTTGGCAATTGCGCCGATCGGCCACCAGATGGCGCTCCTGAACCGCCAGAGAGCTCAGTGGGTCCTGCTGGTGGATCTCAGGCCAGCGGAGGGGACATATGAATCCGATCGCAGATTTTTGAAATATTGATATAAGGACGACGTAACGCGTCCTCCGGCAACTTTAGCATGGCCAGCAAAGACGTCTAAAGACGGGTCCCGGCAGTCAAAGTGTTAACGAAATGTGGCACCGGTGAATCTCACGGTGGATACCCTTAAAAGTACCGGATTCAGTACCCATTACTAGCTACAGGGGGACCCACTCCTTGCATTCCTCATGGAGCATCAACGGCCTGTTAACACAATGGCGCCCGACCACGGAGATGGGCGTGTTTAGAATCCCAACGGTTGAGGACCAACCACGGACATGTCCGTGGCAAGGTTGTTTTGGCTTTTATTCCATTGTAATAACCTACTCGATGTCACGAGCAGCACTGCAGAAGTAGTTTAGAACACTGAGGCGCCGCGCCGAGGTGTTCTAAACACAGTGAAGGTCAATTATTTTGCGACAATGACCGCGTATAGCTATACATTATCCCGCTTATTACATGGCTAACTTACTAACAATATACCTAATTCATTTTACACCATCGACAAGACGAGATCAAATGCAGACGCAGTTGTTCTGTGGCTCCTCTGTCATCGCCGGCAGGTGTGTGGTCTGATTACCTGATGAGTGCAGCTGTGCATATGCTGAGCTTAGCTTTCGTGACTGTCTGAGACCAAAATGCTTGATTGTGATTGGTCAATAGCGCTGTTACCCGTATCAGCGGTCATTATTGCGCGTTGCCCATAGCAGCGGTCCGTTATCGAGAAATCACTGACCGCTGTCAGGGGCAACCGAGCGCTATTGACCAATCACAATCAAGCATTTTGGCGAATGTTAAAACGCCATGTAATAAGTAATGTTAATTGCCTGAAATTATTCAGTTTTTTGGGGGGGGGGAAACCCTGCATGTATCTGTTGATATCGGTATCGGAAATTAAGAGTTGGACAATATCGGTATATCGGTATCGGTAAAAAAGCCAATGTCGAGCATCCCTAGTTATAATGGTTCCAAATGGATGAAGTCGAGCGACCTCGTGTCAAACTGGCCCACAAGCTCCATCTGTCTCACGGGCCAGTCATCTCCGTGCTCGATACTACAGACGAGGTTAGCCTCACCTGGAGTGCTGATCTGGGGTCACTGTGGCCAATAACCCTGGTCTTCCTGACTTTATTTGTACTAACTAGGGATGCTCCGATATTGATATCGGATATCGGCCCCGATATGACTAAAATATCTAGATCGGGTATCGGAGACGATTACGTTTTTATATATATATTTTTTGTATAAATACTTAATTTTTTTGTTATTTAATTTTTTTTAATAAATAACAATTCAGTACATTTATATCTGTGTTAATTTGTTACATTCTGTTTCACTAAGTTAGGAAAGTAATGTTTTAAGTCGAGCCTGATGTTGCCTTGCACAGAATGATCCCAGTCTCAAGTTTCTTTAATAGTTGTCATACAGAAGTACAGAATACTTTTATACAAAATGCTTCTTACTGTTACGCTCCAGAGACTGTGCCAGACAAGATAAGTATGAAATAAAATAAAGTAGCATGTAAGAAGAAGTAAAATAGAGGTCACAGTGTTCAGTATAGACATATGTACAATGTTCGATGCAGAATAGAAGTAACTGAGTTACCATACAATATACTATGCAATGTACTACTATATAGTGCAAAGCAGAAATGGGATGAGGTACTTTAGGTACAATTTACAGTAAGGTGTACGAGTTGTAGTGCAAATCCTTTACCAATAAATATAAAGTGTGTTTAGGTGATCTAAAGTGTGGAGAGTGGGTGCTGCAGTGTGTTGTTTGTTTAAAGTGAGTGTGTGGATGTGTGTGCTGTGTGCATTTGATGGTTGTTGCATAGTGTTTATTGTTCGTTGAGCAGCCTGATGGCCTAGGGATAGAAGCTTCTTCTGAGTCTTTCTGTGCTCGCCTTGAGACTCCGGTATCGCTTGCCTGACCGCAGCAGTTCAAAGAGGCAGTTGTTCGGGTGGCTTGAGTCCTTGATGATTCTCTTAGCCTTACCCCTGCACCGCTTGTTGTAAATGTTCTGGAGGGTGGGAAGCCCCCCTCCAATTGTGCGTTCCGCTGAACGTGTCACTCTTTGTAGTCTGCTTCGGTCTTGTGCAGTGCTATTCCCAAACCAGGAGGTGATGTTGCCAGTCAGGATGCTCTCTATTGTACATGAGTAGAAGTTCTTAAGGATCTTCTGACTGACTTGGAACTTCCTTAGGCGCCTGAGGAAGTAGAGGCGTTGTCGTGCCTTCTTCACAACACTGTCAATGTGTGTGGTCCATGTCAAGTCCTCTTCCACACAGTGAGGCATACAGTTTATTAATTGAACAATGGGGATCGGTACTCGGTATCGGCTGATACCCAAAGCCCAGGTATCGGTATCTGTACTGAAAAAGTCGGATTGGTGCATCCCTAGTACTAACAGACCAAGGGCATGACTCTGGATCATTACTTTCAATTGGAGAGGCTTCGTGAATAATCGACCCTTGGGCTAGCGGTAGCTTTGACGTTTAACATTTAGCTTCTTCACTGTGTGATTCATTGTGTTTTTGATTGCATAATGTTTTTATATCTTGATTCAATGTCCTCTTGATTCAATGGCATCTTTTATATCATGGTGTGTGTTGTTTATATTACCATTGATGTCTCAGGAGCCAGATGTCGGTGCTTCAATGGGAAAGAGCGCCACCCCTCCAAGACCTAGGCCTCTGGTGGGTGGAGTTGAACCGAGTCGAGTCTCACTAATTATTGCACTCATCTGAACTTAATAACAGAATTCAACATACGTTTGGGAATGACTAATAATTCACCTGGGTGTTGCATTTTTCCCTTTTTTTGTTTTTGTGCATTTTAACCCTCTAAAGCCTACATAGACGAAGGTTCACCTGGACATATTGTTATATTTTTGCCAATTCTCAGCTTATTCTTTGAGTCAGAGCGTTTTTTAGCAGACAATGTGAAAATGCATACATTTTGGTGTTTCCTTCATATTTGGACCAATATCTCCCTGCAATTTAGATACACTTTTCAATATCAAATTTAAAGCAAGTCTTTGCGACACTCTGCTTTAGAGGGTTAATAGCCTTGTTTTTTATTTATTTTTGGTTTGTCCTATGCACTTGGCCCACCTTTTTGAATACTTTTCACCATGGTTTTTGGCAGTGGCTCACTCCTAAATACTTTGTAGTTAACTCGTTTCTTGTGGCAATGGACTGGAATGCAGCCTGAACTCCCTCTTTCACAGGACGTTTCTGTTGGTCGAAAATGTTCCATCTCCAAAAATTCTGTTTCTCAGGACTATTGAGAAACATTTCCTGTCGATTGTTGCCCAGGATTTATTTGTTTTTGTTGTTGGCTATTGCTTCTGAATGGGGTTTCACAGGTATTACGGCCATGATTAATCTTACTTGGCACATGAAGGGCCATGTGGAATCTTAACTCTTTTAACAAAACGAAATAGGATAAATTACTAAGTTGGAGTAACAAGATTCTCATCTGACAATGGTAAACAATGAATGTTGTGACTTAATCTAGTGTGCATTCTGTATCAGCTAAAAGGTTTCCCTGCAGAGCTGAGTCCAGTGCTGGCCACAAGGTCACCCAAGCTGCCCAACCCACCGGAGCGTCTGACCAGAATCGACCAGCTCACCTTCAGTCCTATGTGCCACATCTCGCCGGTTATGGACGAGGGATTGTCCGACTCCTCTCTCTTGACCCAGTATGAGTCTGTGACCAGCGGTTGCCCTGCGGTAGTGCTCCAATTACATCTCTTGTCTTCCTGTTTCGGTCCTCCCCCTCATACACGTTTGGTTGAGGTTGCACTGGTATTGTTTGAATGGTTGTAGAAGACCACACATTTGGTTGAGGTTGCACTGGTATTGTTTGAATGGTTGTAGAAGACCACACGTTTGGTTGAGGTTGCACTGGTATTGTTTGAATGGTTGTAGACCACACGTTTGGTTGAGGTTGCACTGGTATTGTTTGAATGGTTGTAGAAGACTACACGTTTGGTTGAGGTTGCACTGGTATTGCTTGAATGGTTGTAGAAGACCACACGTTTGGTTGGGGTTGCGCTGGTATTGTTTGAATGGTTGTAGAAGACCACACGTTTGGTTTGAGGTTGCGCTGGTATTGTTTGAATGGTTGTAGAAGACCACACGTTTGGTTGAGGTTGTGCTGGTATTGTTTGAATGGTTGTAGAAGACTACAAGTTTGGTTGAGGTTGCGCTGGTATTGTTTGAATGGTTGTAGAAGACCACACATTTGATTTGAGGTTGCGCTGGTATTGTTTGAATGGTTGTAGAAGACCACACGTTTGATTTGAGGTTGCGCTGGTTTGTTTGAATGGTGGCTAAAGCTAGAGTGTGCCGTGGCCGGTCACTTTTCAGAAGGTGCACATTCAGGAGCTGTGGAACAAGATTTCACAAGTCACAGGATTCCCAGTGCAATTTAGCTATGGATAGTTTACCGTTTACAAACTTTGCTGTTGTAAACAAAACATACATGTTGGTCCTTGTACCACATGCTCAGTAAATCAACTAGAGCAGTGGTTCTAGAGCTTTTTCATGTCAAGAACCCCCAAATTTATATGTAATGGGCCGAGGACGCCCATCTCATAAGACCTTGTCACAGGGACACACCCATTTGAGAAAGACATGTTATGATTTAAAAGGGACATGCATTATAAATGACTTTTTTCAGTGTTTAGCATTGTTATATAGTAATAGGAGTTAGTATCAATGGGTCTGTGTCTCTAAATACCATATTGGCGGATTGCTCTCATTCAGTTGCGACAATTTCCTCCTCCATTTAATTAGGTCATTCTGATTTGACTCGCAAGGTGACGTAACGAGGCGCTGGTGGAGCTTATTGTGATCCGATTGGCTCTGTGGTTGGAGCCAATGCCCGCACACAATTTTCATTTTCATTTTCATTGTAACCCGACACTTCCTCAAACGGGGTTTGACAGGCAGAGAACAGCGAGAGTGAGCGAGAGATAGGGGGACGGCGGGAGGGACTGCAGAAGTGTGTGTAAATGTGTGTGCGCCATCTAGGGATGGGTATCGTTAGGATTTTATCGATACTACTACTATTATCGATACTGCTTAACGGTTCGGTACTTTATCGATACTCTTATCGGTTCTTTTTCATTTAGCAAAAAAATATAAAAAATTAAGAACAGAATCGACATTGCTTTATTATTCTTTTATATAACTATATTACTGCACATGGCAACTTTTTTTATCAATTAATACAAGCAGTCAGATAAATTAACTATTTTGGGACTTTCTATTTTATTTAGAAAGTTCTTAAATCAGAATGTCCCACCCAATACCCAGCTGTTAAAAACGGTTCAATACTCCATGTTATTAGTAGAGGCTGTGACACTCTGTCATCCTTCCTCTAGCTGCTAGGGTGAAGGGACTTTGGGCTTGCTGGGACCGGTGGTGGTAGAGGGAGGAGGGGTGGGCTGGGACATGGTGGCTGCAGCCTCAGCTTGAAGATCTTTCATCTTTCTAATATATTTGTAGCTAAACAATTAGCTAAGCAATTATATTTTATTTATTAGCCTATTCATAATAATTCGTTATTAGCCTAGCTAACTCCGTATCTTGGCTTACCTGCAGTGGACGTGGATGGAGATGGAACACTGCAAGCAAAGCAGTCGAAAACTGCGCATTTCTGCAGACTAATGTTATGTTTTGACAACAGATGTTTTGACAAATTGCTTGTATTGCAATTTGCCACCCTTACTGGCAAATGTTTTATTGCACTTGTGGCAACGTGCGTCGTTGGCATCGACTTTCGTAAAGTACCCAGACTTTCGAGCGCTTTGCTCTCTCCGCCATGACAAGCGCAGAGCTCGGTCTGTGTGCAGCACGCTTCAGCAGCACGGAGCCACTGACTGGCACCTCCCTTAAGTACCCGTGTGTGTATGTGTGAGTGTGAGTAATAATGGCTCGCTGCGGCTCGCTTCTCGTGCAGAGACTGAGAGAGGAGAGATAGTTTGCAATGTTTAAATTCCTCGGAAAAAAAAAACTCATAGTAATAATAATTTCTAGAGTATCGATAGCAGTACCGATAACGTCAGAGCTTATCAATACTCAGTTTTTTTCTAATTTAGTACCGGTTCCCGTTTAGAACCGGGGTCCGGGGGGCATCCCTAGCGCCATCTCTCTCCCTTGTCGGGGACACACACACAAACTTGACTGCGTGTGTGTCGGGGACGTAGGCATAGTGTAACCCGACACTTCCTCAAATGGTGTTTGACAGGCGAGCGAGGAGAGGGAGAGAGAGGGACGGCGGGAGGGACTGCAGAAGTGTGTGTGCTCTATCTCTCTCCCTCGTCGGGGACACACACATACACAAACTTGACTGCGTGTGTGTCGGGGACATCTCTCTCTCTCTCACGCGCGTGCGCTTGCTCATTCTCTCTCGTTCTCTCTCGTATGTTTGTTTAACCTTTATTTACCCAGGGTAGGTTCGCTGAGCACAGATTTTTTTAAATAAACCTTACAGATGTCTTCCATAGACTCACAGGAATTGTGTAAAGTTGCCCAAATAGTGCAAGGAATAGCAATGCATGTCCCCTTTAAGTAATAATACCATATGTCTGTATGGAGATAACGGAGGAGAGAGTGAAACCAGAATAGTTATTCATATACATTTCCCCACTGTGCTTCTAGTGAGGAAATAATGAATACGATTTTCTGGGGACCCCCTTGAAGCCGCTTCAGAAGCACTGAAGTTGATAATGAAAACATGTCTCAATTCCTATTATCTCATTGATTTGGATCACTGATTTGTAGGGGTGTAAATATTTGACCCCACTTCGATTCGATTACGATTCTTCAGGCAACGATTCAATGCACCATGAAATCTCTTCATTTGACCACGTTTCGATTCGATACATTTTTGATTAGTTAATTCCCCAAAGAAATGTGAATACACAAATGTGGCTGGAGGAACTTATTCACTCAGCATGAATGGTCTATAGGTCAATAAAAAAATCGACCTAAAAAAAAGAAATTGGAATCTAATCGATTCTAACATTTTCAAATCGATGCAGTTGAATCGTCACCTTAGGATCAATGCATTGTTACACCCCTACTGATTGGTCAACGTCAAGAATCTCGATGGTCCTCCTATCTGGACCCTTGTGAAGCATCCCACACGTACCCCATAGATTGCAGGACCTTCCCTGTTTTTTTGCAGTGAAATTGGGGCCAGCTTAGAAACAGACGCATCATTGTCTAATACGCGATTGCTCTGTCCTCTGTTCCCCTGTGACTGTGTGTTTTCGTGTTCAATGTTAAAAACTATTGTGCAACTGTACTTAAATAAATAACTTATAAGGAACTTGTGTTTTTGAAGTTGCAGGAAATTACAGCAAATGGTTTTCTTTATTGCTAATTTCTTTGCCAGCCCCCCTCCAGACTCCCCCCCCCCCCCCCCCCCCCCCCCCCCCTAGCATCATCTTGTTGGTCCTGGGGAAAGCCCTGGTTTGAGTTGAGTGTGAACAAGTCTATTTGAAAGGTGCATTCCTCTTGGTGGGTGCAATTGAATCGTGCTGCATTGAACCTCACATGTGGCACAGGCCTGAATATATGGATGATAATGAATGTGGTGTGTGTGAGAGAATCTCATCGTGAGCACAGCTGGTCAAGATTTGTGCGAGCGCAGTTGCATGGCAGCTAGGGCTGTACTGAATGTCATTTTTTTACATTCAAAGCTTCTATTGAAGTATTCGAACGAAGCTTCGAATGTCTGTCGTCATATTTTATGACGTAATCCACATTTTTTATAAATATCCTCAAACTAAATCCTCAATTTGAATAAAGTGATTAATCTGATTAAATTAGTCTTTATTTTAATTAAATCAACTTTCTTTAGTGAATATAACTCATCAGTTTTGTCAACATAAATAACCCAATAAGGGCACGGTTGGTACGAAAGTGATGGCGACGTCTTGATGGAGTGCCGAGCGCCAAACGGATGCAGATAGGCTACATCATTTATGATAAATGTTTTATTTAAATTTGTATGACGAGTCATATACTATAATAGTATAATATTAGTGTAGCCTAATCTTTATCTGCAACTGTGAAGAAAACCCCCATTGGTTTAAACAGAATGAATAGACACATAAAAAGAATATATATATATTAAAAAAACAACATTATGAACGAAGCTTCGAACTATTCGGTACAGCCCTAATGGCAGCTGACTTGTTGGATCTCTAGCCTTTCACCACACACACACACACACTCACTCACGGTCGGTCTCTGTCTTGCACACTCACTCTCCGACTTTCACATACTCACGCAAGCACATTCTCGCACACACTCAAAACACTCTCTCACACACTCTTAACCCTGTCACTGCCACACGACAGAAGGTTAACCCTTTACTATCACACGGAGCTAATGATGGAGCATCGCCGTCGGTTGTGTGATAGTAAAGGGCTAACCTTCTGTATTGTCACAGTGAAAGGGTTATAACCGGCTGTCATGTGGCAGTGAAAGGGTTTAACCGCCTCTGTCTCTCTGAGCAGGGGAAGCTCGATCGTACGGACGTCCTTCTGCAAATGGCGAAGCAGCAAAAGATCAGCCCCTTCCTCTCCACTTTGACCCCAGTGACGAAGACTCGTGGTTGTATAGCTCTGGTCTCCAAGACCCCAGGGCCAGGGGAGGTAGAAATACTGGAATAAGCTGAGAACCTGGGTTGTGTGTGTGTGTACACTTGTATTACTGTACTCGTGAGGACCAATTTGGGTTTAGCATTAGGGTTAGGTTAAGCGTTACATTTAGGCATGTAATGGTTAAGGTTGGGGTTGCGGGCATGAATGTAACTGGTATAATTTAGGTAATGGTCCTCACAAGTATACAAGGGTGTGTGTGTATGTGTGTGTTCACTAGGAGGTGGGGTCACTGGGAGACATTGTTTTTGATGCCAGGATTCACATGGGGACAGCAGTGCAGTAGTGTCCGTTGTTGGGCAGGGAGCGCCCTCGGGTGGTGGCTAGATGCACTTGTGATTTGATTTCAGTTCAAAGCGAGCAAAGTTGTGGATGCTGTATTATTGGTACCCTTCGCAACTGAATCCATGAAAAGGAATGGGGAGCGCAATGCCTTTGTGTACACCCTCTCGTTACCTGGCTGGGCCTGTTCCTCACATGTAGGTGCTGTTATGTAACTTGAGTAGTGTAATTCAATTGGCATGATGATGTAGTCATTTCACACAAGCCAAAGTTTCTAATATATATATATATTGTGGGTGTAACAATGCACATTGCAATGCATCAATCCTAAGGTGACGATTCAACTGCATCGTTTTGAAAATGTTAATGGATTATAATTTTTTTCTTTTTTCTTTTATAATATGGCTATTGACCATTCATGCTGAGTGAATCGGTTCCCTCAGCCATTGTGTATTCAAAATTTTTGGGGGAATTAACTGATCGAAAATGCATCTAATCGTGGTCAAATGAAGAGATTTAATGATGCATTGAATCGTTGCCTGAAGAATCGTAATCGAATCGTGGTGGGGTCAAATATTTACCCCCCTAATATATATATATATATGTGTGTTTTGTCTAGGTGGAGAAGATTGTAGCTGGTGACCAGACCCCCAGAGTGGAAGAGCGGGACATTCTGAAGGAGCTGTTCCCTAATGACCTCAACACCCCAACAGGAATAAGGTAAACCTCCCTCTACTGGAGCTCTCTTGTCATGACAGCCTTGTTAACTAAATCAAAATGTACTTTGACTTCATCCCTAGATTCCTTCATACGGTCATTTCAAATAATATGATTTGAAAATGATCCCAATAGTGTTCATACTTTTTTTTTTTTTTTTTGTAATGATTTTAAATTGGTTTTATCTTTTTTTTTTAATCTATCACAGAAAATGGGAGACAATTCACACAAACCTCTTGATTTTGACATCAAGATGACTTGGTCGTCAATAAGTCACAACTTTGGCTTGGTAACAGCCGTAAGAAAGATGGTAGATAAGAAAAGATAACTCGGTCAGAGCAGCACCAGCGGGATGCACATGGAACAGTTCCGGGCTTCTAAGTGGGCAGGACATTTACATTGGTGCTATATCCTATCTATCTATCACTGTGAGATCACTGGCATCCTAGATTCAAGAGGTTTATTTGTCACATACATACCAGGGCATACAGTGAAATGCGGGTGGTCATGCCTGCATCGATTGTGCAATATTACTAATAATAAAATGGACATAAAAAAACGGTAATAAGAAGACATAAGATGTGCATGATAAAAATAGACGTGCTAAATTCCTGAGAAGGCACTGGGTCCTATGTACACTACTATACAATATACAGTTTTAACTCCGTCATTATGCTATACTTACTATATCTAAACTATACTATACAAGAACCATATCGGTTCTTTCCTCAAAGTGACCTTTATATTCCTCATTTCTTTAAAGTGCCCTTTCCATTTTGTTTAAAGTGATTGTTTTTACGCTCCTAAGGTGGAGGGGAGGGGCAGTAAGCCAGCCAGCCTTGTGTAGCTCACAGGATTAATTACAGGAAATGACTGAGTTACACCGTTTAATGTCTGAATGAACGGTCTCCTTTTCTCAACCATCTCTGGTCATAAGCATAAAATGTGTGAGAACCTATTTTATAAAGGAGACCCCAGGGACACTTTCAGATTAGATTAGATTGTACTTTATTATCATTTATATTTGCATACAATGAGATTTGGGACTCAAACTTAAGGTGCGGTAATAAAATAAAAGAAACATAAAATACTATACAGAAACATAAGATACTATACAAGAAGCATAAAATACTATACAGAAACATAAGATACTATACAAGAAACATAAAATACTATACAAGAAGCATAAAATACTATACAGAAACATAAGATACTATACAAGAAACATAAAATACTATACAAGAAGCATAAAATACTATACAGAAACATAAAATACTATACAATAAAACAATGTTACAACAATACAATATACAAAATAACAACAATATACAAAATAACAATCGGTGTCAAGTTTATTAGTATGTCCCAAACTGGGCAATTCATGTTACAGCAGATAAATAGATAACATACATAACAAGAAGAACACAGACAGACATGTACAGTACATGGTCGCAGGATCAGATGACAACAGCCAAACAAGCAACCACAACCATCCACCCATCCACCCACCCACCCACCCACCTCAAAGCCGCCCTCTCCTGCCTCCTCCATTGATGGCACGAATGGAAGTAGGTATAAATGAGAATTTGTATCTATTGTTTTTAGCTGCAGGGGTCTCAAACGTTGGCCGGAAGGCAATAATTGATACTCCGGATTTAGGGGGTGAGAGCTGTCCGCAGTGTCAGACGGTAGTGGGTGGGCATGGGTTTCAATCTGGAACCCAGAGCAGGAATTCATCCTGCAACATGAGAACATTGCCACTGTTCTCATTTAAGAACATGAGAAACAGGCCAGTGATGCCAGTTTTGTTCCTTTCCACTAGCGTCACCTGTAGACGGCCCATCCACGGTGCAGCAGCCCGTCCCGTGAAATCCAGCGACCTCTGGAGCAATGACAGCCTCCTCCACCTCCGTACCCCCACAGCCAGCAACACCACCACCTCCTCCTCCTACACAGAGACCCGCTCCGTCCACAGAGTCACCAGCCTGCCTCCCATCACCTCCCGCTCCTCCTCCTCCAGGCTAGTGGCCGCGGCGCCCCCCGCAGGCCAGGCCAAGGCGGCGCGGCGCGGGCTCTCCCTCTGGATAAAGCTCATCCTGTTGGCCACCGCGGTGGCCTTCCTCTTCTTTGTCTACCAGGCCATGGAGACCGACGCCATCAACCCGTTTGGAGGTAACCCACAGATCGGCGGCGACGGTGCAGCAGAGCAACAGGTTGTCGGCCAGTGAAGTGACGAAGGAGGCCGTTTAAATCGTTACCGTAACACTTCTTTTTCTTGTCCATTTAGTTTATCACCAAGCACTTACCATGTTTTCAGTGAGGAGGTCCTATGCCAAGATATGGCTTGCTAGCATTTTTAGCATTGCTAATTGAAACCATTGGGTACTGTTGGCTGTGAGCTAATGAGGCAGTGTTTGGCTCATGATACACATTTGGCTTTGATGAAAGAAATGCTAGTTTTTCAAGGCAAATACAATGCTGGGGAGAAGTGCCTGGTGAAGACAAAATATCAAACAAATGTAGGCATTCCTGTAGAATTTTATCTGTCGGTTGTTGTTGTTATCATAGAATTTGTATCGATAGAATGGGAATGATCGACGTTCTTAAATGGGTCATTTGGCGGGTACACATCGAAATGGCTGCCATAGAATGTTTGATGATGTTGTCATGGGAATTGGTGTTGGTTTTGGTGTATGATACTCATCTCCATGACATAAGTATTCTATGGAAGCTACCTTGAGTGTACCAAAGGAAATTCCCCACGATGCCCTCGGAAAAGGCCCCTCTATCCATTCAAGTTCTGTGGGTCTAGAGGCCTTTCACAGAATGCTCAGAATGCCCATTGTCCTCCATGTTGGAAGACACGACGGTTGCTATATGAGAAATATATCAACAACAATGTAATGAATCTGTGGTGTCTTTTTTTTTGTTTGTTTTTTTTAATATATATAGATCTTGTAAACAAGTTGCAGTGGAACAGTAATATCATGTTTTCTTAATGTTTTACATACTCCACCACTGCACATAAAGTGTTCCAAATAGTTAAAGGTAGCCATGTTGAAAGAAAAGACAATTGCACAAACATTCTGTGCAAGGCCTCTATTCCCGGAAAGGCCATCTAGCGTCTTTTGTGTGAATCTGCATCGTAGCCATTTTGTTCTCCCATCGTCAACCTTCAGCCTCTCTGTATCTTTTCTTCCCCCCCCCCCCCCCCCCCCCCCCTCTTTTTTCCTTTTTGTTTGTTCCTATTTGTTCAGTTTCTGTATGATATTTGATTATGTTTTAGAGTGGGATCCATGTAGACTCCAAACCAAGTTCAGTTTTTGTGTAATAATAAGCACATCATTTAGTGGTCGTGTCCAAATGTGCCAAGGTTATAGTGTGAGGACTATTTCACTCAAATGAAATGCTGTGCTTATTCCACAAAGTTGAACTCGGCTTGAGTCTACATGGCTCTGATTTTTAAACGAGACTAGCCAAGTCTAGTTAAGCCGGACCCCGGCCACGGCACTAACGCATGCGTGACAATGGGGAGTCAGTCGGTCAGTAAGTAAGTGACATTGCCTCGTATAGGGGGCCACACACCCTCCGGGTCTGGCCATGAATGGTTCACAATGAATAGTGTTGCTGTCTCATAAAAACCTTGTAATTCAAATCGTTTGTGATTTTTGTCATTTTCTTAACCTGCATTGAATTTGTACAATGTCCTTTTTATGGATTTAAGACATTTTCTGATCCTACTACAACACATAAAACCTCATTCAAAACACATTTTGTAATATTGGGAGATCCAAGGGCATCAAACTAAAAGTTTAAAATAAATTTGTCGAAAGGTTGACTTTTTTGGAAATGTAAGTTGTTTGTTTTTTATCTGACAGCAACAATTTGTCAAACGGTAGTTATGTAGCTGTGTCAATGACACCCCAAGGACGCTGAGAATGGACCGTACTAGGCTCTTGTTGTTGTTTGTTGTTCCATCCTTCACCATGCCTCTCTTGGGCCTGTGAGGATAAAGGAAAGCAAGTCGTCATTAAACCATGATGTTCAGAAACACAAATCAACACAGTGGCTTCCAGAGAACCATGTGGACTTTTATATCATGTTTTTATATAGTGCGTGCGTGCGTGTGTGTGTGTGCGTGCGGTTGAGAGAAATGGCCTGTAAACGCTTTACTTAAACCACACATCTATAATGCATTTTAACCCTTTCAGTAGTGTGATAGTAAAGGGTTAACCTGCCGTCGTGTGGCAGTGAAAGGTTAACCTTCTGTCGTGTGGCAGTGAAAGGGTTAAGTATATGCCCAAGGCCTTGTAAGCAGTAGAAGTATGGTTATTAAAGGCCCAATCAGTGATCCAAAATATAAACAAAGGGGTAGTTGCACCACCAAAAATCTAGTTGATTGAAACAGTTTTGAAACTGTCTTTACTGTATTGTGTTTACGTTGGTACTGTTTGTAAACACTGGAGTGAAACTGATCTATATTCTCCTTTACTATTAATTCCATGTGGCTTATTGTTAATCTACAGATCAAACCAAGTGAATATAGCCTAGCCCACATTGATATGGTCCCAAAATATATCATGGGTTGGGGCTTTAACGTATAAAATGGTCCATAATACCCTCTTATCAATAACCAGATAAAACCAGAATTGTGATAAAGCTTTCTTCTAGGGATGCATAATAAATATCTTTATCAGCAGATGTGTTATTATTTTACTTTGTTTTCATGCCTTATCAGCTCCAGTATGTATAAATTGGATATTTTTTTGGGTAATATATATGTCTAAGTAGCCATAACAGAAAATGTATTATCGGTATTGGACAACATTTTCACATCTGTGCATCCCTAGTTTCTAATTGTATAAGCCAGTTGTAAGAACTTCTAATGGTTCACTCAGGGTGGGAAAATCCCCAACAGCCAAATGCAGGTAAATGTTTTCTGTTGCTGCCTGGTAAGGTTGTAAAGTTTGGCTTCCTGCCCTGTTTGTACACCCATTATTATCTTTAGTTGTATGTTTTAAGTAAAGTGTTACCAAATAGTTTTCTTCACACTTTGCCTTAGTGTCTTGTCTGTCTGTCACCTTTTTTATTAGCAGCCTTGAAGACTGAATTCAAAACTGAACTGTAATTGTCTTTGTTTATGCGACGGGGAGGCTTATTATAACTGAAATCTCTTTAATCCCTACACCAATATATTATTTTTAAAGAATAAAATGATGCCCCAGTGTATTCTACTTTAATTGTATGTATTCATTGTATGAAATAATTGAATATCCACTCAATAAACTTGTATTATTGTTACGGTGGCTGAAAGAGTGCATTTTGTTGATTTTGATTACAATTTATTTGTTCACAAAATGAAGTTTCTTGGAAATGTAGACCCAAGTGTTTTTATCCGTTTAGGAAAAAACGTGAAGACCCGGTTCCTTTTCCCATGTATGGCAAAAATGTGTTTTACTTTACCGTTCACCAGTAATTTTAGGCAGTTTGTTGTATTTGGGGTGAGCGGTAAAGTGACATTTTAAGAGGATTATACATTTTCGCTACACTCCCACTACACAAATGCAGTAAAGCTGGTTTTATTTTCATTTTTATTTGTTCCGTTCATGCTAATGCACAGTTCCATAAAAGTATAATTTCATAAAGGCACCTCCTCAATTTGCACATTCCATGAGAAGAAATGGTACGTTGTCTGCCCCTTACTCAAAACAATAAACTATAGAAATATAGTCGGTACGGCGGCTAAGTGGCGCAGTGGGCAAGGCGCTCGCCACTAACGCAGGAGATGCTGGGTTCGAGCCCAGCTTGCGCCGTTGCTTCCGGCTTGGCTGGTCGTTCATATACAATTGGCAGTATTGGGGGGTGGGAAAGCCAGTGGGTGGGGATCGGACGTTGTGGACAGCGACTCCTACAGGTCGGTTGGTGCGCCTGTACAGCAGAATCGGGAAGCAACGGGGGCAGCGTGAGCCTCCCACACGTTACTCCTCGCCGCTGAGAGATCGCGCTGTTCAGGTGAAAAGATGCTTGTGTACCGGAGGGGACACGTGATGCAAGGCTTGGTCCACATTGCAGCTGACCAGTGGGAGGCATGGTCTAACAACGTTCGAGATGGGTGTGGGTAGAATTGGATAATACGAAATTGGGATGGGAGAAAAATTGAAAATGGGGAGAAAAAGTAGATGCAAAAAAAAGAAATATAGTCTGTAATTACATATTTAACAATCAATACTTGAGGAAAAATATTGTCCCTCAACATCATAGTCATAATTGTTCTTTCTTTATACATTTTCTTGAACTGAAAGATATTTGTACAACTCTAAATCTAGAGTTCTAAAACTATCGTCCTGTCTCTTATAATTCACTTGAACGTGCTGTATTCATACAGAATTACCTCCTAGCCTAGGACCTATACCTTCAGGGACTGGTCACTGCACAGAGACGGCCCTCATAGCAGTCACAGAGGCTCTTCACTTAGCAAAAGCAAAGGGCCTCTACTCTGTCCTGATTCTCCTGGACCTTTCGGCAGCCTTTGACACAGTCAACCATCAGATCCTCCTGACAGGAATGGGAGTGGCTGGCTCTGCGCTGGCATGGCTGACATCCTACCTCGACAACTGCTCCTACCAAGTATGGAGAAGGGACCCTGTCGGCCCCCTGCCCCCTTCAGACAGGTGTCCCCCAGGGCTCGGCCCTTTGACCCTCCTCTTCTCTCTACACTAAATCTCTGAGTATAACATTATCACGTCTCATGCCTTCTCGTATCATTGCTATGCTGATGATACTCAACTCTTCCTCTCCTTTCCTCCCTCAGATATCCATGTCTGTTTAACTACTGTATATTTGCATATTTTGTATGTCACAAATATAACAGTACTGTATACCTGTATGTCAGAAATGTCATGATATAAATATCTATGTTGCGTACATGTCATTATGAATTGAAAATGGGGGACCCTGAACTAGACGAAAGTCTTTCTCTGGTCTGCCTCCCCTTAACAATTGTGTGTATTGAGCCGTACTGTATTGTACTCATTCTGCAATCTGTTAATAAAGTTTTCAATCAATCAACACTGTTTGCTGAACATTGTTACTCAGCTGTAAGAGTTGTACCCTTCCTGTAGCCCCTGCTTACGTGACTGCGATCTGCAAGCCAGGGGATTTTTGGCTTGCAGATCGCAGTCACGTAAGGCCGGGGCTACCCTTCCTGCTGACTTGTCATACAGAACTTGTAAGTCGCATTGGATAAAAGCGTCGGCTAGATGAAAAAATTTAAATCATTCTGTAGATAATTCCAGTTTTACGCCACCGAATGAAATGCACAGACAGCTGCTTCTGTGCATACTGATGATGCCTAAAATTACCCATTTCCTTATATGGTTCTCTATTATTCGACAACGAGCTTTTTGCATCCAAATGTTTCCCAACGTCTCTACAAGTTACAACAACCGTGTGTAATCTGATTATTCTTTGCGTTTGGGACTTAAGTTTTAAACGAAAGGAAGGAGTCGGACAGTTCATGGGTGCGCCGTCAAATAATAGAATTCAGCGCAGACTGAAGCGCCCGAGTTCTTGAGGCAAGAGCGTTCTTTCTTGCGCTGCAGTCCTCTAGTCTAGTCTATGTCAGTCACTATGAATAAAAAATGGGGGACCCTGATGTAAACAAGACGAAAGTGTCGGAAATTAACGTCAGACTTTAGACTTATATCATATATAAATATATTAGTTAATTAGGAACATTGATTAAGTTAAAAGTCATTGATAAATAGGATTACAGTACAATCAGTATCATAAACATTTGAGAACACTATGGCCTATGCATTTTCCTGTTACATAACTATGCATCCTCTCTAGGACCTGGTCCGAGCTGGATCATATGGGAAAGGACACAGGTGTCCTCTCACACTTGATTGGTCAGCCAGCGAAGACACCCTAGGTGGGACAGTATATCAGACCATTTTATAATAGAGGAAAAGAGAGCTCCTTGGCCACTCTGCTATACTGCATTGCTGTCAACATTAAGCTTGTCGTGATCCATGGACCACCCGATAATTTATGTAATTATGCTTTCTGATTATTCAATAAATACCATACATGATGTTTGAACGCATTTTTGAACGCATTGTCCTGTCTGTGTCTAATATTCGATATCCTTTTGTCCTGATTCGAGGAACAACCAAATCTTCTCCACAAAAGTCTACTGTATTGTACCCATTCTGCCATCTGTTAATAAATAAAGTTTTCATTCATTCATTCATTCACTCTCGGAGACGCGCTCCGGCTCCAGACCAATTACTGTGCATCCATGTCTACCACTACCCTACCACCAATTTAAATAATAATACATGAAAAAAAAATACAAATGTCGGTGACGACAGAAAAACGTTTGACCTCCATACCCTTGATTAATTTAGGTGGAGCCCTTGGACCAGCGCCATATAAAGTGACGAAGCTGCTGCTTTACTAAACCATTAATTTCCCCATGCGGAAGGAACCGCTCTCCCTTATTTGGGCAGAAAATATACAACGCACGGGGACGTCTATTCCAAAGGCATGTTCATTCAATATTTGTGAACAACACTCGCCACTCTTCTCCTGAAGCTAGAAATCAGTGAGAGAACTCAATAATCTATAATGTCACTGGGATATGTAAATGTCCTAACCCAACCCCCTCCAATGTACAGTAAATGTCCTAACCCAGTAATATTATTGGGACGACCAAGTAAGGTTTCGTCGATAATCCTATGTACAGTTACCCCCACCTACCCATCCCCTCCCCACCCAACCACCTCCAATGTACAGTTTCCCCCCATCCCACCTACCAAACCCCCCACCCAACCACCTCCAATTTTGTCTCAGTTTACCAGCTATGCCCTTGGGCAGAGTCCTGGGAAGCTGGCATTAGGGTAGGACACAAGGTGAAGTATAGTGGCATACAATGGCAATGCTCACCTCAAGGAGGAAGGCTTTGCTCTCAGACAGATTACTGGGCAACGGACAAGAATAGCAGCTGCTGCCAGCAGTAATCTACTTGGAGTACTCTCACACTTGTTCTATACAAATGAATCGCTCACACATACTAATGCCTATTGCACGCCTCCAGTCCTTTGTCAATAGTTAACCGACATGGCTATGCATCAATGTTGTCCAAAATAATTTATTTTCTAAAGTCTAGTAATTATATTGCTATGCACCACTGGTATTGTGTGATTAGATCACAAATGCTGATGTATATGTTTTCTCCCACCCACTCACCCACCCCCTCCTAATGTACAGTCTCCTCACCATCATATGTATGTATTCTCTGTTAGGATCTATCGGTAATTGATTGATTGTTTGATTGATTGATTGAAAACTTTATTAACAGATTGCAGAATGGGTACAATACAGTACGGCTCAATACACACAATTGTTAAGGGGATGCAGACCAGAGAAAGACTTTCGTCTTGTTTACATCAGGGTCCCCCATTTTCAATTCATCATAACATATATGACATACACGACATGCAGATAGACAGTACTGCTACATCTATACATTTATGACATACCAGTAACAGTGGGGGGGGGGGGGGGGGGGGGTAACAGTACTGTATATTTGCATATCCTATATGTCACAAATGTAACAGTACTATATATACCTGTATGTCATGTATGTCCCTATGCCATAAATGTCATGATGTCATGTAAGTTGTGTATGTCATAAATGTCACTATATGAATTGAAAATGGGGGACCCTGATGTAAACAAGACAAACGTCTTTTCTCTGGTCTGCATTCCCTTAACAATTGTGTGTATTGAGCCGTGCTGTATTGTACCCATTCTGCAATCTGTTGAATAAAGTTTTCATTCATTCATTCATCATTCATTCATTCATTCATTGACTGGGCAATAGGGTCCAGCTGCAGCGCCGGAGAATCCTCTCACTGGGCAAGCCTGTGGCAGCCACGAACCTACTTTGTATAGAAGCAGCTCGGAGGTGCGCTGTTTTAAGTGAGGCTGCGGTTACACTAGGGCCATTTCATTTAGTTTCATTTAGCTTTTCAGAACGCTGCGTATTGGCAGACAACTAAAAGTTAAGTTAGACGTTTTGTCTCGTGTACTATATACATGTAGTACAATGCCAAAGCAGTAGGTGGCGATGTAGTTCAAACATGAAGGCCATTTTCAACCAATCAGAAAGGTTGAACGTGCCACCACACTTCCTGCTAAAAAACAACAATCCACCATCTTTAAATACCTCGTGTGAGCCATTTAGCCAACGTAGCATTTATTTTTCAGCAAAGAAAGTGCAATAAAACAATAAACAATAAACAAAACAGATACATTCACTGTGTGTTCTGCCTCTCATTTGTTGATGAAACAAAACCAACATCAACACAATTTACCACCAAGAGCGGATAGTTTAGTCTCACAAAAAGATCTCCGGTGTTGTTAGCTACATGCTAATGTGAATGGCATTCTCCATGTATATAATTAGCATCGAGGCTATTAACGTAGTAACGTTAACGCTAGTAGAAATGGATGAAAACTTTATTTAACAGATTGCAGAATGGGTACAATACAATATGGCTCAATACACACAATTGTTAAGGGAATGCAGACTGTTGTAGTTTGGAGTACTGGGCTCTTTATAACAATAACTTGACAACACGTTGGTAGCCGCAGCTACTTGGGACAGCTCTGCTGTAAACACTGGAAATAACCGTGCAGGTCTCTACTGCGCATGGGCATTGGGCAGAACGGCTCTGTATCTGGCTTGCGCAAATTACATGGCACCATTGTCGGCGAGTTTCCAAAACGAAAACACCTTTTGAGCGTTGCCACTAGGAAAACACGTTTTCCTGCCAAAACTGCGTTTCTTTTTAACTTGGACATGCAAACGTAATCATTCTAAAATAGAACGTTGCTGTTTTACACCAGTGTAACCATGGCCTGAGAACGTATTTAACACATCTGACGACCGGCGCTATTGATATGCAAACTTTGCAAAGTAGGCCAGGTGGGTACTTAGCGAGTTGGTGAGTGCAGCGCATTCCTGTGTGCACGCGCTTCTGCTCACAAAACTTTGGCTGCACGGCGTGCAACCCCGTCCCATGAGGAACGCATCACTGGTTATGCTTAGGCCCTTTTTCGAAGTCGGTTATGCTTAGAGTTTGGAATCAGGGCTGGTGGTCTATCGCCCTGCTCTAAAGATAAACTACTTTGAAAGAGGTCCTAAGCATAACCAGTTCGAAACACGGCGGACATTAATAAATCAATCAATCAATCAATCAATCCATCCAATAACACACGCTCACTTAAAACAGCGCACCTCCGAGCTGCTTCTATAGAAAGTAGGTTATATATCATACTGGCCATCGCGTCTCGCTCTTCGCCATTATGAGATATCTCTTATCTCCTAGCACCTACTGTGCTCACGAACAAACAATTGCACTCACATGCACGTGACCAGGCCACGCCCCCGCGGTCTACTATATGACGCCGGACATGGTCACACTCTACCTTCCTCTTTTTTTGTTTCCAACACGGACGTTGCAGTGCACTCCGTGAACTAGTTATGAAACGCAGGGAGAAATTACACAATGTTGGGTTTTTGCCGGAGGTTCACCAGCCCCTGGGATCTTGTCGGCACATCCTAACAGCGCATCGGGCCTGTCCTGGGGTTGCGGATCGAGGGACATCGCACGACGGTTAGCAGTCGAGCTACGTCGCGCACAGGTAGGCCTGCGTTGTCAGGCATTGATACTAGCATGAGTAATACTGCTGGTTGTCCCGTGAGACAGTCGTGTGATGTATTGGCGTGAAGGGCAGGATATTTGGGAAAACATGGTCGTCATGACTCTGTTTTGGGTGTTTTCCCAACTATCCTAGTGCGAGCGGCTAATGCTAATGCTACAATGCTGGGTCTCCGTTCTTTGTTCCCCGCCGAGGGCTGTCTTTACTAGAAGGTCTTCCCTCCTCTTAACCATTCATGCTGACGGTCAATTGTTGTCTAATGTTGGGGGTTTAACGGGGGCTTGTTTACCATTTTCATGGGTGGATGGGCTGAGGCTCAGGGCTGGTGTGCTTTTTGTGAATCTATGAATTGTGTGCGGGACTGGTGTTTTCTCTGGTCTGCATCCCCTTAACAATTGTGTGTCATCAATAAATCCTCAAAAATAATCTGCACCCCCCTCCCTTCTCTCGAACAGTGATGCCGGTAACGCGTTTTTGTAATCTGATTACTTTCCCCCGAAAATAGTAATCTAACGCGTTAATCTTTAAAAGCCAGTAATCTGATTGCAGTTACTTGTCCAAGTGGCTGTGCGTTACTATTTCGTTACTATCTCATCATAAATTCATAATGCAGGCGGAATGCAGTATTTTATTTCGTTTTCGACAGTCAAAAATACATTTTGAGCTGTTTTTCTTATTTGGGAGTGACGTAGTGTGACAGTGAAAGGGTTACACAAGAATCTGTCCCGCGGCGTGACTGGACACTCTGTCTGTGAGTGACTCTGCTTTGGTACAATCACATTCCCCATCCACAGTCTGCGAATCAGAGGCAGAGTAGGGCGGGTCTTCACAGCACGTCATGTGACATATGCGCCAATCGTGTGACAGCAGGGCTCCGTTGTTACAGCCTCGTCTGCATTCGTCTGAGAATTCCACCCCAAAACGCTTGTCTAAACGCAAAATTAAAAGTGAAACCGCAAGAAGACTTGCGGTTTCTGTTCAGACTTCCACCCCAAAACGCTCGTCTATGCATATGCGGAGGAAACAAAATACTGTCTACCGCTAAAAACAGCACATCCAATTGCATTGAAAGCATCTGGAATCACAACACTAGCCGACGCTTCGACTAGGTACAGGAGGACTCGGAGGCCAGCCAAACAGCAAAAGAGAGAGATTGTTTCTTTCCCTTTTGATTAATGTATATTTGATGGTGGCAGAGCAAAAGCTCTTATTTGCCAGATTTACAGTTAATTTACATGTTAAAGAGAGACTGATTGTATGTTTATAGAGAGACATTTATAAAAACAATTTAATAGTTACAGTTGATATAATTGAATAGTTCAGCCTGCATTTGTTAGATGTGAATGGATACACTGGTTTTGTAAAACCACTGGCTGGCTGCTCTAATTCTGTGAGCATCATAGACTGTTGCTTTACCATACTTGATGGTACAGAAGCTGAAGCACTAGTTTAACAATTTACGTTATGTGCAGAGAAACAAGTTAAAAACAATTTATGCACTTTCAATAAAGCGTTTAAAAAAAAACTGTTGGGGGAACGACGACGACTTCGTAACCTAGTTACTTTCAAAGTAACTAAGTTACTCTGATAATCAAGTAATCAGTAAAGTAACTTGGATTACTTTTTAAAGGAGTAATCAGTAATCAGTAATCGGATTACTTTTACAAGTAATCTGTGGCATCACTGCTCTCGAATCACTCCACCGCCAAATCACAATCAGGAGAGCCAGGAAAATCATCTCCGACCCCACTCACCCAGCACACCACATCTTCCAGCTGCTGCCCTCCGGGAGGCGCTACAGATCCCTGACCACCAAAACAACCCTGTTCAAAAACAGCTTCTTCCCCACTGCCATACGGACACTGAACTCCCTTAGCACCCCCCCCCCCTCCCTGTAGTACCCCCCGCAACCCCCCTTACCTCTGCTGACATGGACATGGACAAACTCTGAACTGTATCTATGTAATTGTGTTTTCTTTTATGTACGCTGTAAGTGATGTTATATGTTCTATGTTTTTATGTTTTTATGTTGGAACTGCTATGCTATGCACTGAAACCAAATTCCACCAGCCTGGCTGGGTGGTCATTAAAGAAATTGAATTGAATTGATTGTATGGGCTAGCCCATTCTGCAGTGTGTTAGTGGAGTTTTCGTTCATTTACCCCTTCATGGGTGCACACCACAGTGGAGGTTGCTGCATGCCTACTAGTGAGGCAGTGCTTCACTAGTAGTAGTCTTTTGTCTGCAGCCACCACTGGTAGTGTTGTCACGATACTGGAATTTCGACTTCGATACGATACCTTGAAAAGTATCGATATTATCGATATTTTCGATACCGAAAAAAAACATTATATATAATATAATAATATATATATATATTTTTTTTTAACAAATTTTGCTTTTGTTGCTGGTTGATTATCCTCAGCTTCTCTCTGGTACTATAAGAGAAGATAAATATAACACTTTTAAAACCCTTTGTTTATCTTTAGATCACACATTTAAAAATAACTGTTCATCTCACTTCAATCATTTTTATTGCAGAACATGGTATTTTCTCAAGCAGACAGATGTAAACACTGTAATCTGTGTTGCATGTACCTGACAAACTGAACTGTTATTACAGTCATATTCCGACTTAACTGAATGCACATGTGTGTGTGTGGACTACTGTACTATTACAGGTATTGAAATGAACAATGCAACTTCCTTAAATATATATATATATTTTATGAATAATTAAATATCGATATTTCGGGAAGTGAGTATCGAAACCGTTTTAAATATTCAGAATCGATATGTATCGATTTTTCGATATTTTTGACAACACTAACCACTGGTGCTCCGTGCTTGTGAAGCAGGTGGCATCAGTCCTTTGCCTCTGACATGGTGGAACGGTGTCCCGCCCGGCCGACGCCATGAGGCGAGTCGGCCCGGCAGGTGGCTGGTGGGCTGTTAAAGCGCGGTATAGAATTAGCAGCGACTAGCAACATTGTTCGAATTGCTGTTTTTTCTGTCAAAAATGGTGAAGGGTGGTGGGGCCTTAGGGCCAGCCGACGTCGAAACATCGCGCAAGGTTTTGAGGTTATTCGCTTTTGAACTTGCCGCAAGCTATAACCGCAGGGAGGGCTAAGATGCTCAACGCTTGTTTACAGACATCTTTGGTTGGATCAGTCTCCCCTTGAGGAGGAGAGAAGGTTTTTCCCTCCTCAGGGCTCCCCTCTCTGCAGAGGGACTTTGGTCTTTCCGCAGGAGCACGGGCGGTATTTGACCTAGGCCCCACACCGCCTCACACCGCGCAGCCAGAGGTGAGGGCGCGGCCTCGCCAGCGGCTGTGGCGAGGCCCCCAACCAGCGGCCATGTTTCCCCCGCCTGAGGTACCCTGGACCAGTGATGCCGGTAACGCGTTACTAAGTAACGCGTTATTGTAATCTGATTACTTTCCCCCGAAAATAGTAATCTAACGCGTTAATCTTTAAAAGCCAGTAATCTGATTGCAGTTACTTGTCCAAGTGGCTGTGCATTACTATTTCGTTACTATCTCATCATAAATTCATAATGCAGGCGGAATGCAGTATTTTATTTCGTTTTCGACAGTCAAAAATACATTTTGAGCTGTTTTTCTTTTGGGAGTGACGTAGTGTGGCAGTGAAAGGGTTACACAAGAATGTGTCCCCGCGGCGTGACTGGACACTCTGTCTGTGAGTGACATCTACTTTGGTACAATCACATTCCCCATCCACAGTCTGCGAATCAGAGGCAGAGTAGGGCGGGTCTTCACAGCACGTCATGTGACATATGCGCCAATCGTGTGACAGCAGGGCTCCGTCGTCGGAGAATTCCACCCCAAAACGCTTGGCAAAATTAAAAGTGAGTTTCTGTTCAGACTTCCATCCCAAAACGCTCGTATAGCCTCAGTCACTACTTCACGTTCATATGCGGAGGAAACAAAATACTGTCTACCGCTAAAAACAGCACATCCAATTGCATTGAAAGCATCTGGAATCACAACACTGGGGGACCCTGATGTAAACAAGACAAAAGTCTTTCTCTGGTCTGCATCCCCTTAACAATTGTATGTATTGAGCTGTACTTTACTGTACCCATTCTGCAATCTGTTAATAAAGTTTTCATTCATTCATTCATTCATTCATTCATTCACTAGCCGACGCTTCGACTAGGTACAGGAGGACTCGGAGGCCAGCCAAACAGCAAAAGAGAGATTGTTTCTTTCCCTTTTGATTAATGTATATTTGATGGTGGCAGAGCAAAAGCTCTTATTTGCCAGATTTACAGTTAATTTACATGTTAAAGAGAGACTGATTGTATGTTTATAGAGAGACATTTATAAAAACAATTTAATAGTTACAGTTGATATAATTGAATAGTTCAGCCTGCATTTGTTAGATGTGAATGGATATACACTGGTTTTGTAAAACCACTGGCTGGCTGCTCTAATGCTGTGAGCATCATAGACTGTTGCTTTACCATACTTGATGGTACAGAAGCTGAAGCACTAGTTTAACAATTTACGTTATGTGCAGAGAAACAAGTTAAAAAAATGTATGCACTTTCAATAAAGCGTTTAAAAAAACGCGCAGTGGTGAATCTCGCCTAGGGCGCCAAATGGGCTAGGTCCGCCCCTGTCTGCGTCTATGTTTGGTGAGCCTGGTGTTGTGTCTGTCAACGACGAAGGTTGTCAACGGGGGAACTCGAGGCCCAGGGGGTCGCAGCGCGAGTTCCCCCAGCCCCGCACTCGCCAGGCCGGGTATCACGTTAGTGCCTCCCACGGCCGGAAGACCGGCGGTGGTCAGTCAGGCGCGCGTGATTTGGGTGGTAGTAATATCACTGCAGGGCTACAGTGTGTAGGAACCCACCCTATCGGGCAGTGTCGGGACCTTACGCCTTGCATGTCCAGCTGTGGAACAGTTCCTCAGCAATCCATGCCGGGGAGGTGTTCAGTGGGGGAGCTTTTGTCACCCAGTGTGATGTCAGCTTCCCCCGTATCAAACCGGCCCTTTCTGTCGGGGTCCCCCCTTGGGTGCGATTGCCTCGTTGGTAGTGTCAGGGTGCGATATCCCAGCTCCACGAGACGCCCTGCTCGTGCGGTTGGCGAGTCCAGGGTTGGCAACGCACAGCGGGTGGGACCGGGCCGCCTATCTACGGTTCCTGGCGGACCAGCGCCAAGTGGCGGCGGGTGCGTTTGGGATTATCATCACATATGGCTACAGCAGTGCCATATGTCGAGGTGGATGGAGAGAACGCTGAGGCGGGGATTGTGTTGCAGTTTGCACAACCCCACCCTCCGTTTTCAGGTTTGGTACAGACCCTATTGTCAGGGTCAACAGCAGTGACAGCTCTGGCCGACGAGATCCAATCGCTGTTGGCGAAGCAAGCCATCGTCCAAAAAGGAGTGTTTCCTCCCGGTATTCTCTGGTGCCCGAGAAATCGGGGGGGGGGGGGTGTCAGACCCATACTGCACCTGTCCCATGGAAGGTTCAGAATGTTGACCGTCTCCCACATGTTAGACGCTGTCAGGTGGGGGACTGGTTCACCTCCATAGACCTGTAGGATGCGTATTCACATCCCGATCTTCCATTTTAGGGCTTACCTACGCTTCCTTTGCAGGGCTTAGCATACGGGTACCAGAGGCTGCCGTTCGGCTACTCTCTGGCTCCCCGCATCTTCACCAAGTGCGTGGAGACCGTGCTGGGACCTCTGCGTCGTCGGGGGTTACGAATTGTATTCTGCCCTGGACGACGTTCTGGTCCTTGGCCGGTCAGGGTAGATCGCCAGGTCTCATACCAGGCAGGTGGTGTCTCACCAGCCTGGGTTTTGCTGTAGACTGGAAGTAGAGTTCTCCTCCTCCCAGTCAACGGGTGGAGTACTTGGGCTTTTTCTAAGCTCAAGGTCTATATGGGCATCCCTCTCGGAGCGGCGGCGAGTGGTTGGTTCTCGGCGTGCTCGGGAGGTTCTGTCCTAGGATGGTTACGGCGCTGTCCGTGATGTGCCTGCTGCTGGGATCCCTCTTGGCCTCCTCTTCATGAGGAGGATACAGAGGTGGTTTTTTCCAGTATGGAAATGGACCCGGTGTAAGACATGTGGAAGCGGCTGAAGGTTCCCATGTCAGTACTGGGGGACCTCGTCTTCTGGAGAGGGTCTGGTGCCCTCACCTGCGGGGTCCCCATGGGCAGCAGGCTGTCACACGTCACGGTCTTCACCGACGCCTCCCTCATGGGATGGTGGGGGGGCGTGTCGGGCCAACGCAGTAGGTGGCAGCTGGCAAGACCATGCTGCCCGGTCTGCGCTACATTCAATGTGTTGGAAGTGAAGGTAGTCCTTCTGGTCCTCAAACGGCTCGACCACCTTGTTGTGGGCAAGCATGTTTTGGTCAGGACGGACAACACGACGTCAGCGTCGTATATTGTCAGACAGGGAGGAGTGCGCTCCCCTCGTCTGCACCGGGCGGCGGTCGGGCTCTGGCTATGGGCGTTCTCCATCTGCTCTGCCTGAGGGCTCTCCACATCCCCGGAAGGGAGAATGTGGGTGCAGGTGTGATGTCGCGGGGCGGTCCTCACCCTGACGAGTGGGGACTACGTCCAGACATAGTCGGGCAGGTTTGGGACCGATTCCGTGGCCGTCCGGGATTCTGTACGCATTCCCCCCCTTACACCTGATAGTTCAACTGTTGGGGCGGGTACGTCGGGAGCTCTCAGGCATGCAGAACTCTGTTCTGCCTCCTGTTCTGGGGCAGCCTCTAGGCTTGGCTGCTGACAGTGTGAATCTGGTGGGGATGCATCTTGACTATTCTGTGGTTAACGCTATCCGGTACGCACGCGCTCCGTCCTCTACCGCGGCTTACGCTGGGGAGTGGCGTATGGTCGAGTGTGGGGGCGGAACATTGTTCAGCCACCCTCTCGTGGAACATTCCTGCTTGGCGCTCGGCGTCTCAAGCCTGTGGAACGCTCTCTGTCTCCGAGTGGGACCTCCAACTGGTCCTGGGCCGGTTGTCGGAGGCCCCGTTTGAGCCTCTTGAGCAGGCGCCATTGGATCTGCTCTCTTTGAAGACCGCGTTCTTTTTGGCCATCACCTCCGCTTAACGCGTGGGTGAGCTGTGTGCTCTCTCGGTGCGGCCTGAGTGCCTGTCTATTCGGCCGATAGCGGTGCGACTCTGAGGCCTAATCCAGTCTTCGTGCCAAAGAATATCCGGAGCTCTTTCGCTCCAGGGATATTGTGGTTCAGGCGTTCGTCCGCCTTCTCACGCTGGTGAGTTGGAGGCGGGCCTTCACCTGTCATGTCCTGTCCGTGCACTGGGGGTTTACCTCAGGACTCAGGCTCTCAGGGCTTCCGTTCAACTGTTTGTTTGTTATGGTGGCCCACATCTGTGCTGCGGCCTCCTGGTCCTCCCCGGGTCCCTTCGTTAAGTTTTACCTCGTGGACATGACTGGGGGTTCTGTCTCCCAGGTGGTTCTGAGGTCTGGAACCTCTCCTGCGTCCCACCATTTGGTGGGCTAGCAGGGGTGTGTAGGTGTGTGCCACGGGGTGATGTATCACACGTGGTCCCGCCTGTGCTGTGCGTTTTTCAGGGGTCTCTGGTTCCCCCTTTTTCGCACTTTGGTGGAGTTGACTGCCTCCCCCCCTTCGTTAGGACGGGCGGGTGGACGGGACTCCCCTCCTCCCTGGTTGGGGCTTACGGGCCATCGGGGTACACTTGTCGGGCCACGCGTCTGCTCTGCCCCATATCTCATAATGGCGAAGAGCGAGACGCGATGGCCAGTATGATATATAACGAAAGGTTATCCTATAACCTAGTTATATGAATACTGGCTGAGCGTCTCGCTCTTAGCGCCCTGAGGTCCCTTGGTTGGGTTTTCAGTGTTGGAAACTTTTTTCTGAGGAAGGTAGAGTGTGACCATGTCCGGCGTCATATAGTAGACCGTGAGGGCGTGGCCTGGTCACGTGCATGTGAGTGCAATTGTTTGTTTGTGAGCACAGTAGGTGCTAGGAGATAAGAGATATCTCATAATGGCGAAGAGCGAGACGCTCAGCCAGTATTCATATAACTAGGTTATAGGATAACCTTTCGTTCGTGGCTGCCACAGGCTTGCCCCTTGAGAGGATTCTCCGGCGCTGCAGCTGGACCCTACTCTGACTGGGCAGAAAAGCGAAACGACCCTCCCTCCCTTCTCGATGACGTCATGGAAGGACAAATTGACTTACTCTCGCGAGCCTTGCGATGTCTCGTCCTGTCACTACCAGCAGCAGAGCGGAGGCACCATTTTGAGAGACGCTGAAAGAGTGAGTGGAATTATTCAATCAGGAATATATGATATCCTAATATAATAGACGTTATTATAGTAATACTCGAAATTGACTTGCATGTTTTTTTATTAAGAAGCCGTAGGGGTTGTGTTGCAACGTTATCTAGACTAGATGTTACTCATGTTGATGCTTTGCCCTTGGCACGGCTAGGCTAACTAGCGTGTTCAGTTACCGTTAGCTTTTCAAGTGACGTTAGGCTTAATAGCTACATTCTTGTGCATTGCGTTGCAGTTCTACTCGCATTACATTAGTGAGTTTGAAATAAGACGAATTAGTTATACAACTCTTAATAGCATTCATTAATTCCCTTTGTATTACGTTATTATCGGCCTTCATACAAATGACATTTGGAGTTGGCACGTTAGCTTGGCTCTACATTCTTCTGCGTTACACGTTGTTGCAGTTCTACTCGCATTTACATTAACGTTGTAGTGAGTTTGAAGTAAGACTCTAGTTATACAACTTGAATGTCATTCATGATGAATTCCCTTTTATAACGTTATATCGTCCTTCATACAAATGACATTGAAAAATCAAAGTCAAATGTCACTAGTATGAATTGAAAATGGGGGACCCTGATGTAAACAAGACGAAAGTCTTTCTCTGGTCTGCATCCCCTTTACAATTGTGTGTATTGAGCCGTACTGTATTGTACCCCATTCTGCAATCAGTTAAAAGTTTTCATTCATTCACATTTGGAGGCGGCACCACGTGACTGCAGCATAGTACAGCAGCCCAGGTTGTGTGGGTATTGGGTATGTGTGTGAAAGGGGGGGTGGGTTGGATTGTATAACCAGCTGTGGGTCCCACCAGTTGGTGTCAGAGACTAGTGTCTCGGCTAGCAAGCTACCCCCCCCCCTACTTCAGCCTTGTGGCTAACACTTACTACTAGCTAACATTAGCCATCATTCCTGTGCTGTGCTGCAGAGCTCCAGCCAGGCAGCAGCAGGACACCATCATGTACCCCACCGCTCTAACGCAGCTGGCCCGGTCCAACCCTTTCACCGCCCCGCTGTTCTCCGTGCAACAAGTGGTCGAGGAGCCGGAACAGAGTCTACATGGTGCCCCCCGCAAGCTGGCTGCAGCGTCCGCTGCCGGTAAGTTTAATGAACGCATGCCATGTTAATAAAACCCTTTCACTGCCACACTACAGAAGGTTAACCCTTTTCACTGCCACACTACAGAAGGTTAACCCTTTACTATGTGATAGTAAAGGGTTAACCTTCTGTAGTGTGGCAGTGAAAGGGTTATAACCTGCTGTCGTGTGTGGCAGTGAAAGGGTTATAACCTGTGTATTGTTGTCGCAGTGAAAGGGTTAACTATTCCTCCCCAAGGTTTCCGCAGGCCGACTTAATGTCAAGTTAGCAAGAGAGGCTAACTGTTGTAGTTTTAGCAGCTGGTGAGCGCGGCTAATGTCGTCTTATAACATCACTTTTCATTTGTAGAAATGCTAATGTATCACAGAATGGTTATTTGTTATTACATTTATATTTCACTTGTGTTTTAATTGATGGAAGACATGTTGTTGGGTCGATTCTACATTGACAATGTCGAGCCAGTTAGCTGTAAGGCCTTATCTTTAGCAAGCTACCAGGCAGTGGAGGACAAGAAAGGGCAAACTAAAATCTTTGCTTTCTATCGCAGGAGCTCATCTTTGCTATTTTCTCCCTTGACGGGTGTTGATTTAGGACACCAAGTAATTAAAGGGCAAATGAGAGTGTTCTCTGGAAACCAGTGTCTAAGTATGTCTTGACCCCTAACTGCGTGTCGTTTAGACTTGACACAATCGAGCTGAAAGTTATTGGTACTCGTTTGAAATGCCTGCCATGGCTGTGCATCTTACGTTTTATTAAATACTCTTCCTTTATTGAGTAATTGAATGCATTGGCCTTGTTTTCAGACTAAACAAGGCTGTCGCCGGTCAGTTGGTAACACCAGTACCCGTTGCATAAGACCAAGGACAGGGGATTTGTCACATAACTGGCGTTTGTCCTCTTATTGGAACCTGACTGTTTTGAACTGGAATGATTTCTGCCACTAACGTCCTAAAGTTGATTAACTTGATTTCATCTATTGTTGTTTCTTCACCCACTGTCATTTTAGATTTCAAAACAAGAGTCGTTGACTTTGAATGACAGCTTTATAGATATGCCAATGGACTCATTAATTCAGTTTACCCTTTGTTTTTTTGGTTGTCTTTTGTCGGAGTAGAGAAACATGATTTTTACGTGTGGTGTTCAGTTAGATACACAAACCAAGGTTGAGTCCAGTTTTTTTTCCTTCACAAGTCACAGACCCTAAGTGTGTTACCTGTTTTTCTTCAGAGGGTGACAGTTGCGAGTTCGGCTCCCAGAAGTATTTCATGCTGTGTGGCTTTGGTGGCATTCTAAGCTGTGGCACCACACACACGGCTGTCGTGCCCCTCGATCTGGTGAAATGCAGACTTCAGGTCCGTCTTTGTACCTCGTTGAGAACTCTATACATTTTTTATAAACACTCATCCCACTCCTAACCGCGTTTTTGTATGTCTCATTTGAAAATGCATTGATTTGCATGGGGAAATGCATCGGCAGCTTAGTCGTGGTGACGTTGTTGTTGTTTTTTGTCATTGTCCTCTGATCCCCACCTGATTTTATCATAATGTTGTGGAATTATCAACCCTGCATGGTAAGTGTGTGATTCTGCGCTGGTGGTCTGTGTGTGTAGCAAACAATCCTGCCTGCTCCAATGTTAATCAATCCTCACTCTGTTCTTTGGGGCAAAGGACATGTGAATAACTGAAGGTCAGGAGTGACAAAGGGAAAATAATGGCCAGAATGTTGACCTTTCTATTTTTGACACCATCAAAGTGTGTCCGTCCCTTCGCATTGCCAACCTATATCGCAGCCTACTCCTATAGTTGCCCTCATACATGTGTAATCCAGGCAGGCTGCCTTTTAGTGCCGACATTCTTTAGAAGGCTGCACTAGATTGTTGATTAACACAGTGCCTGATATGAAGCTGTGACCAATTACTTTGCAGGTTGACTTTTAACGAATGTCTAAAAGTCAAAGTACATTTGATCATCAGACACAGGCCTACTGGCTATACTAAGATACACATTTTGTATGTAGGGATGCTCTCACCAGGATCAATGAAAGCAGTATATTTATTCACAAGTGATACATGTGACGGCAGGTGGTTTGTTCTTCAATATATTTGGACCGTAATCACAAATGACCTAATGTTCATAACAAAATCACATGCGTGTACAATGATTTATCAACCTCTGGTGTGTGTTCCCATTACATGGTGACGTGTCAGTGGCAGTCTGGCAGAGCTGTATAATGGAAGAGTTGTCACTGAAATAATCCCCCAAAACGTCCAGCTTGTTACCTGGACAACAGTTGAAAATGTATCACAGCAGGGTTGGGGTCGATTCACAGTTGTTGACTTACTAAATGAGGGAATCATTTTTCCTTAGGGATGCCCTGATCGATCGGTATCGGCCGATATTCAGTATAATATCTGTGGAAAAAAACGTGATCGGGGCATCCCATGATTTGTTAACATATGGTATAAGATGACTATCTCTCTCGAACCTAGAATATTTCTTTTTGAGGAAATTACACCTCCTGGATTGATTTGAAATTAAATTTAACCAACTCCCAACCATGTCCCAACAATTGCACAACTCTTCCGTCATACGACTCTGGTTGGTGGTGATTTTTGTCCATTGTTGCATGTGATCTTGCATGTCGCATGCATGTTGTGTGTATCCCTTCTTATGGCAGAGATTAGCTGTGAGTTCGGCTCCAGAAAGTACTATGCCCTGTGTGGCTTTGGGGGTATCCTGAGCTGCGGCCTCACACACACAGCAGTGGTACCTCTCGATCTTGTCAAGTGCCGCATGCAGGTTTGTATGGCAGCTAATTACCCTCTCCAGTAGTAGCCTGTATCCAGCGCTGAATAGCTGTGAATCCCCAACTCCCCAGTCGACCTCTAAACTTCACATTACACACAAAGTTTTGAGTCCAGTAAGTCCTATGTAATCTATAGGATAGTACACATTTATTAAGCAATTAATTACAGACGATAACGATAACGATAATAACTCGCTGCACCAGAGTCCTGGTTTAGAAGTTAAGAGTCAAACAGTTCTCTAGCCATTAGTTCTACAGGGGTGAGTCTATGGCTGAACAGCCTTCCTCACCAGCTTGTTCAGTTTGTTAGCGTCTGATATAAGCATATAGTATATAACTATTTAAGTAATATGATAACAACACACTCAATGCACTCCCCTAGCCTGCTCAACTGTACTGTTGAAATGCACTTTTAATACGTTTCTTCCATACATTTATATTAACATTTTAGGCATTTAGGGCTACACAACATAATATGGTAAAATGTGTGTATTATAGCCAAAACAATGAGTGCCAGGCCAGATATTCGGTCCCCAAGCCTAAAATGAAGTTTGTACTGTGTGCTTCATCTGTGTTTATTTCCTCCCCTCAGGTGGACCCAGACAAATACAGGAACATTGGCAACGGCTTCAGAGTTACACTAAAGGAAGATGGCGTTAGAGGGCTGGGCAAGGGCTGGGCCCCTACCTTCATCGGCTATTCCATGCAGGGCCTGTGCAAGTTTGGCCTCTATGAGACTTTCAAGGTCTTTTACAGTGACTTGCTGGGAGAGGTGAGTCCACCACCCGTAGGTTAGGGTGTAGATGGGTTTCCGTGGAATTGCATTGCTAGGGAACTGCTTGAGCCACAGTTTATTTCCTGTCTATTGATATCGGTGCACACTGCAACACGATAAAACCTTGTGTCCATTTAGAATATTTATGTTAAGTTGAAACTGCCTATATCAGAGTTTATATTGAAGCATCCCGGTTAATCAGTCAAACCCATATATAAATAAAGGAAATTCCCATTGAAAGATCAAGCATTTACTAGAGATTGGCATGATTCAATTCCATTAATCGCTGTGTGATGCACTAGTTGTTGATAGAAATATTAGTCAATCAAAACTGAATTGGCCTCGAGTTTCCAGAACAAAGTACTACATTTCCATATCTCATTAATGTAATAATGAATATTGTATTTGAGGGCCATATGAAATCCTTAAAGATTTTCCCCAAATCCCATCTTTTTTTCCTTTAACTAAAAAAAAACCAATTACGTTAAATTCTTTTGGCATTCGGATTTAATGTATTTTTTAACATAATTATTATATAGAGGTTTGCTCGTGACAGTGGCTCAGGATGTAGAGTGGTCATCTGGTAATCGGATGGTTTCCCCTTAGATTCAGGCTCCTCATGCATGTCAAAGTGTCCTTGAGCAAAGTGTCCTTAACACATTGAGTGCCACGCCCCTTCCGGGAAGTGACCACTTCCGTGCCGCCCATTAACCCCATGTAAACGTAGTTGTAGTTTGTAGAACTAAACCTATATTTTATAGTATCGCTATGGGTCTAATAACGCCCTCGAGTCATTGAGCTGCTTCTGGTCAACGTGCAAAAAACAGATTCTTTTTTCATCCGTACATTTCCATTTTATACCGTTTTGAATATGAACATAGTCCGGCCGCTTCTGAGCAATTCCAGGGAAAAGACACGAAAACAGTGTTTTTGTGTAATTCAATAGACACGTAATTTTTCGCCTGATTATCGGATCTTCCTTAAATCAACGCTAGATCATCACTATTATCCTTTGTCGTGCACGCATGCAATGTGGCTTAGACCGGCGCGTCCCCCCCCCCTCCTGCAACCCAATGGCAGAACAGCTAGACGCATAAACATATAGCTTCAATCGCAGTAGAAATAAATATCAGATCAATGCCAGCTTTCATATATGGTGTCCTTCTCTGAAGGTCTCTGAAGTAATGGAAAAAAAAGAATCCAATAATCTCATCGCCATTCCAGTTATCCACAGTGATCGTGCCTCTGACGTTATTGGGCATTGCTCTTCAACGGGCGGGCGGGGTCAGTTGTCCAGGCTATCCCTAGAAGCGTGTGTTTTTCCGGAGTGTTTAGGACCCGCCCCCACGCCGCAGCTCAGTATAGAAAATAAACGAACCCGTTTCTAACCGGGTGCATTACTGGCCGAAGGCGTTAGAGGGCGGTATAATACAGTCTGCCAGCTCAGACACACTCGGAGCAGTATGCACAAGGTGCCCCGCTGAATTATGAATGGATCTAGATAATAAAAGAAATACCGTGACAGAAACGTAGCTCTACATGAACGGCACTGAAAGTGTTAAGCAACACAACCCCCAACTGCTGCCGATGAGCTGGTTGGCACTTTGCATGGTTGGCTTTGCCATCGGTGTGAGGCATAAGTTATAAAGCACTTTGGATAAAAGCGCTATATAAAATGCAGTTAATTTATCCTTTTACCATTTGCTCGCTTTTGGACAAAAGTGTCTGCTAAATTTATGCCTAGTGTGCATCTGTTGTCACAAGGTGGCCCTAAGTGACTGTATTTAGGGCTTTGCATCTGTCCCTCTTTGTGGCTCCGCCAGGTCAGGGGTCAGCACAGTAGATGCATAAGGATTTGCTTATAGTCAATTTCCGTAACATCCATATGTATTTGTCACCTATCTCAAAATCCAAAAGGTCAAAACATTTCTTATTGCAGGCTCATCTTTATCTCAATAAGTGTAACTAAAATGTGTAAATTATACTTCAAACAAAGGGGTCATAATCGGACTTAACAACACACATTCACAATGTAACATCCGTCACTTGCAATGTAACATCCATAACGGTAACATCCATAACACTTGTAAAGAATACAAAAAATAAGACCAGAATGACTAATTGTTGCTAATATGTCATCTTTATAAAAGTTAGCTTTGCTTAGGAAGTTTGGTTGACATTGCATTCCAGATGCATGTTTTATGACAACTTTTCCTGGAAAACGTTATGGATGTTACATTCGCTGTCCCATAAAGGGCCATTATAACAGCATGCTTCACCTGCCAATGGAAAGACACAAAGTACATAATTGATTCACATATTGATACAACAGCCCTTCATGACCAAAGGTGAGGTTAGAAAAATATCAGTTGATTTTTTTTGCCATTCAGAAAGTCATACAATTAGGTTAATCGAAAAATAAATTTTTACATCATTGTGTCTCCTCCTGTAGTGTGAACAAATATGCATTCTCATAAATATTACGATCAAATCTATTTTGTACTTCAAAATATAGACCTTGATGATACATTTGAAATTAGTTTAGTTATGATCATGTTATTTTAATTTTTTCATGGTGAGGTTGACATTTGCATGGAATTGCCCTATAGCAAACTGCTGAAGCTGCCTTCCAGTCTTCATTTAGCGTATTCATTAAAGGGGCACTTTGCCAAAACACAATAGTGACAATACTGATTTTATTTTGTACATTATCTCACACACATCAAACTCTAGAACAGTTTTGCACACATTAATTTGGTTTGACAGCTATTGAGTGTAACTAAGTTTGAAAAGAAATTGGTCAACATCTGAGTCGCACAGAGGTTGTATATTTTTTGCCAGCAGCAGTTGCAGTTCCCCTTCCTTATTTGTAGTCATTGGTGGATTACATCATTTCAGATTAATTGTCAGTGAAATCTCTAAATTCCCATCCCCAGAAATGACTTGCCCTTCTATTTTTAATGTACTTGTTTTCCATTTTAATTCACAAGACTAAAGAAAATGAACTGAAACACAACACTCATATATATCGGTCCCCCCCCCCCCGATGTACATAGATGAGGTACATAGATGATGTATAAATGTGACATTCTTTAATGTGTATTTCCCTGTCTTGATAACCATCTTATCTGCGCCCCACCACCAACAGGAAAATACCTACCTCTGGAGGACATCGCTGTACCTGGTTGCCTCAGCCAGCGCAGAGTTCTTTGCTGACATCGCCCTGGCCCCTATGGAGGCATGCAAAGTCCGCATCCAGACCAAGCCAGGTTACGCAAACACCCTCAGAGAGTGTTTCCCCAAGATGTATGCTGAGGAGGGAATCTCGGCGTGAGTGTTATTATCTCTTCTAACATTTCTCCTGAATGAATTCTTAAAAGGATGCAATCAGAATTTTAGAACCCTAGCCTCATTTCCTATTCATCGACGATGTTGATGAAGTCCTTTCTCAGCACAACCATTTCATGTCACAAATGGATCAATACATGAATGTTGCGTTTCTTTTTCAATTGTAGCCAAGAGTAAAGCCAACCCTAACCCTATCTAAACGGCAGTCAATGTGTATATTTCCAGCACTAAGTTTGTTTACCAATGATTAAATGAACTAAATCCAGATTTAACTGCCATTGGAAAGGATATTTGGGCCGATCCATTAGGGCGGGCCATACTTTTTTTTTTTTGGAAAATCAATCGAGTGGGGTGTCTAAAATACGTGTTTTTTTGTGGGGAATTCAAATATGGGATTATTTTTCTAATCGGATAACTCCTACCTACATTGTTTTGGATTTCAAAATGGCCGATTTGACCATTTTTCACCCCTTGGCCATACATGGATGCCAACATGAATCTGAAGGAAATCATAACATGCAAGGTGTCTAAATGATGTGTTTCTTAATGGGGAATTCAAATATGAGTTCATTTTTGGGATAGAATAACTCTAACCTACATCATTTTGGATTTCAAAATGGCCGATTTTACCATTTTTCACCCCTTGGCCATACATGGATGCCAACATGAATCTGAAGGAAATCCTAACATGCAAGGTGTCTAAATGATGTGTTTCTTAATGGGGAATTCAAATATGAGGTCATTTTTGGGATAGGATAACTCTAACCTGCATAATTTTGGATTTCAAAATGGCCGATTTTACCATTTTTCACCCCTTGGCCATACATGGATGCCAACATGAATCTGAACATTAACTGTTGCTGCAGCAAAGACAAAAAGATTCCTGTGAAAGATATTGCCTACATCAAGGGACAGAGGGAAAAGGTTGGAAGTAAAGGACCACACCAAATGGCTGGAGCTGATCTGCCTGAGCACAAGAGACAGGTGAAAACATTGGAAAGGCAGGGGATGGAAAAAGAAGGCAGAGAAAAGGAGAAGGGGCAAAGAAGAAAGCTTTGCAGCAGCAGACAAGGTTGCCAGGAAGGATTTTGAGAGCTTCCTTACAGTCCCTGAAGTTGAGCTCATTCCTGAAACTGACCCTGCAGCTTCAGCAAAGCTACGGAAAAATTATGATGAGATTCCAAACATCGCCCTTGCTAGTGTAAGGTATGGCATAGGTCTAAGGCCAACTGCAGCTATAGCAACTGCAGCTCTGATTGATGCAGGACTCATCTTAGAAGATGACACAAGTAAAGTGATTGATAAGAACAAGGTTAAGAGAGCACAAGAAAAGTTGATGCAAGAGCTGGGGGAAGAGTTTGAGGAGAAGTGCAGGGAAGAGGGGGGGATCTCCTGTATCCTCTTTGATGGGCGGATTGACATGACCAATGTGATGATGGAAGCTGAGGGCAGTGACCAATCTTTTCCTGCAAAGATCAAGGAAGAACACTATAGTGTTGCTAGTGAGCCTGGCAGCAACTATCTGTTCCACTTTACACCAGAGAAAGCAACTAAAGAGGAGTCCCATGCAGAGAGGATTGCTAAGGTCCTGTTTGCCTGGCTGAAAGAGAGAGGTTCTGATAAGACCTTGTGGGCCATTGGAGGAGACTCGACCAATGTCAACACTGGAGTGAAGGCAGGTGTAATGCGGAAGCTGGAGCTGCACCTGGGGAGAAAGCTGGTCTGGTTGGTGTGCAACCTGCACACTGGTGAACTTCCACTGCGCCGTCTCATTGTTGAAGTTGATGGGGCTACTCTGTCAGACAACAAATTGTCTGGGCCAATAGGACAGCTCCTTGATTCTGTTACAGACTTGGAGATCAATCCTAACTTCACCAGGATCTTTCTTGGCCCTCCGCTGATCAAGCTGCCTGAGAAGATCATTCAAGATCTCTCAACTGATCAACACTATGGCTATAAGCTGGTCTGTGCAATCAGGGATGGAGTGCTTTCTGCAAGGCTGGCTCTGCTGGAGATTGGACCGGTAAACCACAGCCGCTGGCTCACCACAGCAAACAGACTCCTCAGGCTCTGGGTGTCAAAGCATCAACTTAAAAGAAAGAACCTGAATAATCTACAATGCATTGTGGAATTCATCATTGGAGTGTATTATCCATGTTGGTTCAACATGAAGGTCAAGCACTCCTGGATCGAAGGGCCTAGGCACATCCTGTTTCAGCTGGACTGCCTCAAGTCTCAGAGGAAGGAGGTGCTGGATGTTGTGATGCCAACTGTGAGAAGATCTGCTTGGTATGCCCACAGTGAAGCCATCCTCCAAACACTGCTGTGCTCTGAGGATCAAAAAGAGAGAATTGAGGGGGTGGAGAGAATCCTGGCCATCAGGGGAGAGGGGGATCCAGACACTCAGCTGGGAGACTCCTGTGTCAGGATCAGAAGAACACCTCACATCAATAGTGACGCTTCCAGCATTGGTGGCTTAATCAGCTGGTCAGAAGATGTGTCAGAGCCACCTCTCACCTGCTCCCTAAGCACCTCCGAGGTGAAGAACTTCATCAACACCCCCATGGAGGTTCTCGACTGGCCTTGCCACACACAAAGCATCGAGAGGGTTGTTAAAATGGTGACTGAGGCCTCTGCTAAGTACTTTTCATAAGAAAAAAGGGATGGAGGGATCAGGGCTCAGGAGACCAGCAGGAGGCTGATGTCCAAGAATGAATCCAAGCAGGACTTGTGCAACCTGATCAAATTTAAGAAGATAGATGATTGATGGAGCCCCATGGATTTTCTCAATAGGCTACATTGAGACGTTTGTTAAAATGGTTACAGAGGTTTCTGCTGAGTAGTTCTGGAAAGAGCTCACCTATTTATGGCTGACGTTGACTTTAAGTTTGTGTTTGTAGGTTGGTGGCTAAAGCAGTACAGTAGGAGATCTTGCCATCCAAGAATGAGTCCAATCAAGATATTGGAACCTGGCAAAGTTCAAGAAGTCAGGAAATCGAGATTTAGCACTTAGGTGTTTGTGTGCATTACAAATACAATTTATTATTGTTAGTATTATTATTATTGATCTTTGGAGTTGTATCCAGTTATATACAGTTCACTTGTTAATAAATTTGATGGCTTTGTCATTATAAATGATTTCCCATATATTTTTTATCTTTGCAATTTTGTAATACAATACCAATGGGTTCAAATGGTAAAATCAGCCATTTTGAAATCCAAGATTATGCAGGTTATATTTATCCTATCCCAAAAATGACCTCATATTTGAATTCCCCATTAAGAAACACATCATTTAGACATATTGCATGTTAGGAATTCCTTCAGATTCATGTTATCATCCATGTATGGCCAAGGGGTGAAAAATGGTAAAATCGGCCATTTTGAAATCCAAAATGATGTAGGTTAGAGGTATCCTATCCCAAAAATGAACTCATATTTGAATTCTCCATTAAGAAACACATCATTTAGACACCTTGCATGTTAGGATTTCCTTAAGATTCATGTTGGCATCCATGTATGGCCAAGGGGTGAAAAATGGTCAAATCGGCCATTTTGAAATCCAAAACAATGTAGGTAGGAGTTATCCGATTGTAAAAATAATCCCATATTTGAATTCCCCACAAAAAAACACGTATTTTAGACACCCCACTCGATTGATTTTCCAAAAAAAAAAAAGTATGGCCCGCCCTACCGATCCATAGATGTATGACTTGGCCATAATAAGGTAAATTATAGGCCTGATATTCTATATTCATATTTCAAATTGCATGTGTGCGAATGGCAAAATTCAGTACTGCATCTACAAAAAACCCTGTAAATCATAATTTGCTTAGATTTTTAGTACACTTGATCTCAAGAAGGTGCTGCTGAATGAGCGCAGTGGCAATATTTCAGTTTTGGTCAATATCATGGTGTCAAAGATGGGAAACAATTATAATTTGGTTCATTACAATTTACTCAAGCATAGTAACAGACACAATATTTCTGACACTGGGAATACATTCCCCGATGTCCATAGATGTCCCTAGATACCAAGAACATGCAACTGGTCCTTGTAGAACTGGAGCAATCTTCCATTTACTTGGGTATGTACTTTTAGGCAAATTTTCATAGAATATGGCTAGGGCTCTGCACATTACAAGCTGGATAGCCTGAAGTCTTGTGTAGTACAGGTCCAAATTTTAGAAAGATCCCTTCAGAAATGGGTCTTTAACACATTGTGCGCCAAAAACGAGTATACTCGTTATTGCCCGCCATGCGTTGTAATATTTCATTTTTTCACCATGGCATTCATAATTCATCCAGCCTCCCTCCGGGGACGCAGCTGGACCCTGTCTGATATTGCAACGCCTTTCACCTAGATCCCTTATTCGCACCCCCCCACGTGGGGTATCGTTGGAAAGGTACACTCACTCAGCTATAACGCTGACCAATCATTTTCACAATCGGTGGATGATTGGCAGTTCTGGAGCATCGGGAGTCCGGGGTGGTCATCTGACGCACTGCGAGTAAAAAGACGCTCGCCTGACATATCGTCATGTAACTCGAGAACCGAGGCACGGATTTGGTAGAGTGAGGTGGCGTTTGAATGGCAACAAGTGGATCTTTCTAACAGTAATTTATGTTTGCAGCCGCTAGACGCTCGCAAAGTAGTGCTCGAGTACTCGTTTAGGGAAATGTATTTGTCAAGTCGGTTACCATTTGTAATAATTCCATTACCTCCCAACTCATGGTCGTCTCTCCACTCATGGAAAGGCATATTTCCATATCAATAGTCTATGAATGCTACGCAAAGTGGGCGACATGTTGTTGGCACAATTTGGAAATGCACAAACGAGATTTCTGTTCTGTGGCAAAAACAAGCAGTTTTGGTGGTCGTACTTGGTGGTAACAAAAAAAACGTACTTTCCTCAAACCACTCGTTCAGTTTAAATCATTTAAAAAAATAAATAATTCTATCTCCTGTGCTGGCACAAGCACTACTGTAGCTAAGGGGCTACACAACCCTGACTGTATTAAAGATTGTTTAGATTAAACACTACTAAGGAATATTAATAGCCAGACGGTACAGTTAGAGAAAATGGCGGACACTCAATTGACGTCGCGGGGACAGGGATACCAAGTTAACAGTATTTTAAGTCATAGCAACATGCATATTAATTATCACGGTTCTCCTTTAATAATAGAATGTCAGTGTAGCAAAGTCAGCGGTAATGAATAGTTCCTAGACTACGGATACTCGACCGGAGCTCTGCAGGGAGTGAGACGAAACGAGGCGATACTGGGAAAAGCAAATGGTGGCTGTAGACGATGAGTTCTCTCTAGAGCTCCTGCCCCAGAGAGAGACTGTAGACTGGTCGGATAATCCTGTCGCCGCTGGAAGAAGGGGTCTCGTACGGAACCGGTCCTTGTAATCCTAGCGCCCGATGGCAGGGTTAATGGCTATTAATCCAAAAGCCCGTTGGCATAGATGGTAGCTAGCTAGCTTCGTGTGTACTTGAAGCTAACCCGAAGACTGTCTCCAATGAGTAGTTATATCCAAACGGCGCTGGGTTTAACTATAAGTCTCTCCACGTTACTTCGCTTACACGAGTCACTATACTGTGCCAATAATGGCTCTACAATATTATAGTTGTATCTAAGTAGCCATTAGCTCTCTGTAACGATACACTGCTTGTAGGTCTGTGTACAACTGTACCGGACGTATCACACTCTCGCTCTGCTACTTCTGTTATGTTACTGCCGCAGCGGCTGCTTGCACAGTCTACAATATATATATTCAAACTGATCCCTATGGGGCTCAGCCGATTCACCTGTACAGGATCAATGCGCTTGCTCTGGGCTAGTCTGAACGTGTCTGAACGTGTCTGAACATGTCTAGAAACCATGTCTAGGGGGCGCGTCTCTGGCGCCTACAACGTCAAGGATGGGACCCAATGAGGCGAGCGAATAATACTATTATGCAAACAGATGGCGTAAAGATATATATCTTATATATATAAACAATATACAAGTTATACAAAACAAAAAACGCAGACTTTTAGTGTTAATCTGGACCTTCAGAACAACTACCATAGCACGGAGTGGAGACATGACACATAATACTTTTCACACATGGAGATATACTAAAAAGCTATTTATAATTTCTGGCCCGTAAAAAATCTCTGGTTGGTAGTAAAGCAGTAATGGCATGTAAGTTACTCACCCTGCTCATCTACAGTAGGCATCCACTTCATCTCCTACTCTGGGTATTAACCCCAACCCTTTCACTGCCACACTACAGAATAATAAATAATAATAGATCAAATTTATATAGTGCCTTTCTAGAACCCAAGGTCGCTTCACAATCAGGACAAAAAATAGGGCTAGGGAAATCGGGGGGGAAAAAAAGGGGGATGAGGGAAGGTAATGGATAATGGACCTAATCTAATCTAATTGATGGGGAAAAGCCTTGGTGAAGAGGTGTGTTTTTAGTGCAGATTTGAGGGTGTCCAGGGTTGGGGCGTTGCGGATTTCGGGGGGGGGGGGGGGGGGGGGGAGAAGAGAGAGAGAGAGAGAGAGAGAGAGAGCTGGTGGAGGAGATCAGACGGGTATCGGGGGGCGAGGGCATGGAGTTTGAAGGTGATGCGGAACTTGACAGAAGGTTAACCCTTTACTATCACACTACAGACGGTTACCTCTAGAGCGGGTCGGTAGTGTGCCAGTGAAAGGGTTAACCTTCTGTCGAGGGTTAAGTCCGACGGGCCCGGTACAGGGCTGAGATTCATATCACGCCATACATCGACCAATACAGAACATATGAATTAAGCCCGAGCGGTCCGGTACTGGACCGCAAATGACATCGCACCATAAATCCATCTCTACAGAATGTATGAATTAATGTTGCGTTTTTCTTTTTCAAATGTAGCCAAGAGTAAGACCCTAACCCTGTCAAAACGGCAGTCAAAGTGTGTATTTTCAGCAATACGTTTGTTTACCAATGGTTTAAATTGTTCTTAGTGAAATATGAGTTATAGAAATCTGGAAGGGAGGCGGCTATGTGGCGTAGTGGGCAAGGCGCTCGCCACGAATGACGGAGACGCTGGGCTTGCCTGTTCGAGCCCAGCGCTCCACATTGCTTTCAGTTTAGCTGGTCGTTCATACTAATACACATTGGTCGTATTAGGGGGTGGGAAACTGATGGGTGGGGATCGGGCGTTGTGGACAGCGACCCCTACAGGTTGGTTGGTGCGCCTGCGCAGTAGAATCAGGAAGTGTCGGGGGCAGCGTGAGCCTCCCACGCGTTACTCCTCGCCACTGAGAGATCGAGCTGCGCAGGTGAAAAGATGCGACTGTATGACTTAGTCCACATTGCAGCCGGCTTGTGGGAGGCAAGAAACAGCGTTCGTGACAGGGGAGGGTTGAATTGGATGATACGAAATTGGGATGGGAGAAAATATAGAAAATGGGATAAAAAAAAAAAAATCTGGAAGGGAAAAGACTAGAATTGACGCTAGGAAAAGATGCCGCCATTTTGTTTGTAGTCCTATGAGGAGACCCAGGACTTTCGATGGGCTTTTGAATTTCAAAAAACTACACTTCCTACTTCAGGCCAGCCCTTGTCAATCATCTGACTCCTAGATTAACTTTTTTATTTCTTATTTTTCGGGATCATCTCCCACAAACCTGAACGTTATTGCCATAAAACAGAACACAGTTAGTTTCTCTACCTTCCTGTGAACGTCTAGCAAAAAATGGCATTGCAATCTGATGAAAAATGGCGGGGAAATTTACATTATAAATTCAGATTGAACTCTGCCATTGGAAAGGGGAGATGTGGCCCGATCCATAGATGTGCGACTTGGCCATAGTAAGGTAATTTGTAGGCCCGATATTCTATAATAATAATGGCAAAATTCAGTACTGCTACAAAACCTTCTGGTTAATCATCTTCATTTTATTCATTTGCTTAGATTTTGTGTACACGTGATCTCAAGAAGGTGCTGAGCTCAGTGGCAATTTTTAGCATGGTGTTATTCACCGTCAAAGATGAAAAAAAATAATAATAATAATTATATTCTCCTTTTTGGTTCATTACAATTTACTCAAGCCTAGTAACAGACAATATTTCTGACACTGGGAATACATTCCCTGAGATCCAAGAACATGCAAATGCACCTTGTAGAATCTTCCATTTACTTAGGTATGTATTTTTAGGCGAATTTTTTAGAAAATATGGCTTAAGAGGCATACAGAAGGCAACTACCCATGTGACCTAAGGATAGTAGTACCGCATGTCAATAATTTTGAAATGTTCAATTGAAAGTTTAATAAATTGTTGTTGTTTTCTTGTCATGGGGCATTCTAAACTGTCTGTGAAAGGCCTTTATTAACCTTGGACATGGGTTGTGATGTCCAACATCATAGAAACCGATCTCTTAATATGAATTATACTTGCAGGTGTTTTCATGATTATTGTTCTGCCAAACTACCCGTGGCGTCGTATAGAGTCTTTGTCCAACGCGCTCCTTAGATCCACCTCTGGAGGGCGCTCCTGTTCCAGGGCTGTGGTCTCTCTCTGAGGGCTGCAGCTCAGGTCCAGAGCTCCTCGGCAGCTTTCTGGCTGTACAGTTGGAGGTGCTTGAGTCATTGGCGTGTGAGAGCAGTTCACCTGGTCCCCAGCTCAATCTGCTGCACTGGCAACCCTCCTGTCCGCAGGCAGGGAGCTCCCAGTGCTGCAAGGCTGGGGGCCGGACATGTTAAACTTTAGATTCAATGTATCGTCATTGTACAGTACAACAAAAATAAGTTTGGCCAGAGTGCAAATGTAAAAGTAAAGTGCTATATATATAAAGTGTGTATATATATATATATATATATAAATTAGTACAACTTTTTCGCCTCCCTCTCAACTTCTCCTCCTTCCTCCATTCATACTTGTCTTTCTTCCTTCTCTCTCTACTTCCTCCTCTACCCCCCACACACACACTCTTTAGGTTCTATAAGGGTGTGGTTCCTCTGTGGATGAGGCAGATCCCCTACACCATGATGAAGTTTGCCTGCTTTGAGCGCACAGTGGAGCTGCTGTACAAATACGCCGTGCCCAAGCCGCGTGCAGAGTGCACCAAGTCCGAGCAGCTGGTGGTCACCTTCGTGGCCGGCTACATCGGTGAGTAAACTTAACACTACATGAAGGAATTAAGACGTTTTACAGATTCAATAGGGAGGTGTAGTGGTTACGTCATTGTTGTTTCCGGCCGGTCCACCTCGCTTGAAATTGCAATGTATTTCCAATGGGCACATTTCTAAATCGTCTAGTTTAAAACAAATAAAGCATGAACATTGGCATGGTGTACCTTTCTGTGCGTATTCATCCACAATCTATAGCTCAACATGAAACAATGTGCAATTAATTGTAAAATAATTACATATAATATTTCAACCAAAAATCCTTAAACAATAATGTTAGTGATAGAAGGGAACACATTTTGTGTAAAAATGGAAAGCTTGCTAATGTTCATGAGGCATAATTATTACAATATTCGATAATACATTTTCCCAATGATAAATACCTATACGGGTGGACCACGCGGGAAACTAAAGTGACATCAGACTACACCTTCCTATAGGGTGCGAACTGTCCCTGCTAATGGCGTCTCGCTTGGTCACTTACGTGGAAAAGCTAATCTTAGAAGGGCTGGCCAACGTGGAAGAAATTTAAATCATGCTAGGATTCTTTAAACGTGTTGATATAGGCTATATCACTATCAGAAAAAATTATCAATTTGAACATGGACCAGATATTTGTAATATGTTCTGAGAGCCGTTTTCAGCGGCCAGCACTAAAAGTAAAACATTTAAACTTGGGCAAAAGAGCGCCATGCTTCCAAATGGCACCAGCGGACACAACGGGAGCAATTCACAGCACTTCTCTCAAGCATCTGTTTAGCTGCGCTCTCTGAAAAAGAGGTGCCCTGTGGACACACAGGGCCAGAGTGGTGATAATCTCATGTATTAAACTGCCTCTAAAAGACTGATTCCTGATCTTTCTCTCCCTCTCTGTGCAGCTGGTATTTTCTGTGCCATCGTGTCTCACCCTGCTGACTCTGTGGTGTCCGTGCTGAACAAGGAGTCGGGCAGCACTGCCGGACAGGTGCTCAAGAAGCTGGGGCCTAAAGGTCTGTATCACATTTCACACAGCAACCTCATTACTCTAGTTTTGATGCATCGTATTGAGTCTTTGTCCAACACGCTCCTTAGATCCACCTCTGGAGGGTGCTCCTGTTCCAGGGCTGTGGTCTCTCTCTGAGGGCTGCAGCTCTGGTCCAGAGCTCCTCGGCAGCTTTCTGGCTGTACAGTTGGAGGTGCTTGAGTCATTGGCGTGTGAGAGCAGTCCACCTGGTCCCCAGCCCAATCTGCTGCACTGGCAACCCTCCTGTCCGCAGGCAGGGAGCTCCCAGTGCTGCAAGGCTGGGGGCCGGACATGTTAAACTTTAGATTCAATGTATCGTCATTGTACAGTACAACAAAAATAAGTTTGGCCAGAGTGCAAATGTAAAAGTAAAGTGCAATATATGTATGTGTGTGTATATATATATAAAGTAATACTGATAATCGTATGTATGTACAGTGATACAGGTATAAAGACACTGGTAGTAAGTCATACTGGCCAGTGGTAGTAAGAGTAGTTTATATATATATATTACACGCCGTATATGCAGCATTATTGTACATGTCATCATACCGAGTTATATGGGTAGACTATAGTTTTAGGTAAGTAGTTATGATGTAAGGTCTAGCTTTTTGGTTCACCAGTCAAGAGGGTGAAATGTGGCTAAGCTCCTGTACGTTTCTCCCCCCCCCCCCCCTCTCTCTCAGGTGTGTGGAAGGGCCTGGTCGCCCGTATCATCATGATCGGTACCCTGACCGCCCTGCAGTGGTTCATCTACGACTCTGTCAAGGTCTACTTCCGCCTGCCCCGCCCCCCTCCCCCCGAGATGCCCGAGAGCCTCAAGAAGAAGCTCGGTCTGACTGAGTAAAACCACTCGCTCTTCTCCCCACCCATGTGGACACCCACCAATACCCACCGAGCAGCAATCGCCAATCAACACACCTCTCTGCAGCAGCGCGCTCAGCTCTGTTTTCTATATTTATGTTCCTCCGGCTTCTGTAGCTCGGGACTGAGCTCAGTCTGCTACTCGTGTATATTTTAATAACAATGAGGATGGAAAGAATGGTATGTTCTTCTGTACCCTCCTCCACTTACGAAGGGACGGGGGGGAATAAAGCCCCCCCATGTAGAAACACGCTGTCCGGTTTTATCATACTGTCTTTATTTGTTATGTGAAAATTATAATTAAAAGAAATTATTCCCTCGATTTGAATGGCCTGCTTGTGTTCATCCTTTCTGAAGTCTCTAGATCAGTGGTTCCCAAACCTCTCCTTGAGGCACCCCAGCGGCTCCATGTATTTGTTAATTTCCACCACCAGCACACCTGATAAAGGGCTTGTTAAGTTGAATCGGCTGTGCTGGTGGTGCAATTTAACTAATAATAATATAATAATGCAGGACCTGTCGCAGGTCTTTAATTGGCATGCAATTATCCTCAATGTTAGCGGTTAGCACACACACACCGGAACACACACTCATGCATTGTTTTTGTAGGATCGCCGATGCGATACTCCTCTGTGCTTAACCCATCCCATCGTCCCCCCCCCCAAGGGCAGCCGGGAGCAGACAAGGGCTGTGGCGTGAGCCACGCCCGGGGACCATCCAAGTGCTCCTGCCCGTCTTCGTCACGGACGCGTTGGCGATCTGTTGTTTTGCATGTTTTTCCATTGGGTTTCTCTTATCGGGGCGGGGGGAACCCTTGCGAGCACGGGGAGAACATGCAAACTCCACACAGAAAGGCCTGGGAGATACCCCACCTGGGTAACTGGCATCGCGGAAACCTGGTCCCCAAGCGGGAATCGAACCCTGGACCTTCTTGCTGTGAGGCGACAGTGTTAACCACTACACCACCGTGCCGCATGGAACGGCTGGGGTGCTTCGAGGAGAGGATTGGGAAGCACTGCTCTAGATGGATAGATGTTCTATGGAGGACAGAGTGAGAAGAACATCCATGATTAAGGATAGTCTTAAAGCGTGGGCACACTGTATTTGCGTTGGGTGATGTCTACCAAATATGTCCACATTGAAACATTGCGATGGATGATACTGTTTTGGTGGTGGTGGGGTTATCTTATGGGCTACTCTTATAAAAGGTACATATCATTTTTATGAAGTCTTGCTGAAAAGGAAAAACAGGAGTCTGGGTATCGTAAGTTTGAAGCGTACAAGTCTGAGCTGTTCGAAATGTTGTTTAGTCTACACTACAGGATGGAGGGATGTATAGGAGCCCGGTGTCTATGCAACAAACAGGGTGGCAGGGCATCCCTGACGGGTTCCTGTTTGCAGTGGGAGAAGCGGATGTTTTGACACTAATGTTTACCTCGTCCCTTGCCTTGAAAAATCATGTGTAGTCTTTAACATTTTCGGTCTAATAGCCACAAGGGGTGCATTACCAAAATGGCTATCGGGCGTATTGAGAATCTAACTGCAACGCAACTGAATATGTCACCAGAAGCAGGAATCCCAACCGGAGCATGAAATAAGGGCAAAAGGGCCACTGAATGGTCAATTGAGAATAATTTGGGACCGAAAGAGGGAGTGGCTACTGTGGAGCTTGTCGTATTCGAGTTTTAGAGAATAATCATTCAGGACGAGGAGATTACGTTAACTTGTTTATTGCACAGTTAAGCAAGATGAGTGTGACTCTATCCACGGCTAGCAGCCAACTGGTCATCAGGACCCTGTGTGCAGGTATACATAACGGGAAGGTGCGCCTGTCGTAAATGACATATTCAAGGCATGAATGTTACATCCTCCTTTTAGAAGCTTTTCAACTTCTTCAGCTCAATGCTACCGTTACCCCCTCCAAAGGGTTACTGGAAAGAATTACACTCCTCCACATACAAATCTATTTGGAATAACAAACCACCACGTATAAAAAGATCCACCGCACAGAGAAACAAAGCAGACGGTGGTATGGCATTTCCAGATTTCTACCACTATTTTAAGGCGTACACTTTAAGACCACTGACAACATGGTTTGATCCCCAAGCATCAGTATCCTGGAGAAATTTAGAAGAAAATATAGTAGCTCCATATAGGCTGAAGGACATAGTATACACCAAATTATCAATTAAGCAATGCGAACGGAAATTTGGCCCCATAATCACTCATGCGATCCGGATAGGGCGTGAAACACAAAAAAAAGATTCTATCCCACATAAATGGCATAAAGTCCATTATTCAATAACAATGCACTCTTGATTGGAAAACAACCTATAAGATTCCCTAGATGGGAAAAGCAAGGCATACACTCATTAGGAGACGTTTTCAACAAACAGTAATCTCACCAAGTCCACATATTATTTTTACGCACAGTTATTGGCATGTTTATAATAATAATGATAATAATGACTTGGATTTATATAGCGCTCTTCACTGACCCAGAGCGCTTCACAGAGTCCATTATTCATTCATACACAGTCATACCGGTGGTGGTAAGCTACAATTGCAGCCAGAGCTGCCCTGAGGCAGACTCACGGAAGCGTGGCGAATAATCAACGCCTACAGCCCCTCCGACCACCACCAACATACATTCATACGAGGCAAGTAGGTTAAGTGTCTTGCCCAAGGACACAACGGCAGTGGGATGGACATGGGCTTGAGCGGGATTCGAACCACCAACCATTGGATCATTGGACAACCCGCTCTACCCCTGAGCCACGCCGCCCCACAATGTTTGAAGGCTCACAGTGTTCCATTAACGATACCAATTGCACACCACAGATACCACACATTTTTCTATGAAAGAGAGACATCGAGAGGTTTTGTATCAGATTTTTATCATCAATTACTAACGGAGACTCTATTTGGAGGAGGGATATACCAGACCTGGAAATAGATTTTGAGTGGCAAGAAGCCTGGGCAAATGTTCGACTTGCATCAAGGAACCCGGACCATCAACAAATCAATCTTAACTATATCCATAGGACATACTTGACTCCTATAAGACTGAACAGAATGGGTCTTAAACAAGACTCCAAATGCTCCTTATGTACAAATGGGGACGAGGGGACATTTATGCACATGTACTGGGACTGCCCACCAGTTAAAATATTCTGGAAAGAGGTGACCCAGCAATTATCAAATCTCTTAACTCTGAATATACCTGTACACCCCTCTGTATTACTGCTGAATGATGTTTTTGAGAATGCAGTACATCCACAGCTAAAGAGATTGGTTTTATCGGGTATCACAGTGGCTAAAAAGCTGATAGCATCACGATGGTTCCAACCGGAAAAAAAATTGCCGAAAGGTCTGGATTATTACATATCTGGATGTGATTTATCAAGAAATATCTACAGCAAGAATTTTGGGTCTCAATGAATCAAAAATGAAAATGTGGTTAGAAGTGGTGGAGATAATAAAAGCTAGCATATAATGGTAGTGTCTGGTTAGGAGCGTGGGATAATGGATGGATTATCCAATGGGGGGTCTGGGAGGGGGGGGGGGGTACGAGCTAGAGCATATGTGTGTACTGTGTAGGGTATTAGATAGCAGGTATTGGGGGTATATCCTGTATTAGACATTTAACTATATGGTGATTTCATTGGATGTGCACTGTTAATAATGCTTGTATATCTTATCGTGTGTTGTCATGTTTGTTTATATGTTTGTTTAAAAAATAATAAAAAATAAAACACAAAAAAAAAAGCTTTAGAAGCTATGAACAGAGACTGAAATAAAGAAATATTATGCATTACTCTGTAAGACATTCTTTGTAAACATTAACCATGTGCGTTACACTGTGTCAGGACCATGCAATGTAAACAGGTAAGCATTAATATGTTAAACATAAAAAATAGATTCTTGTATCAAAGGTATTACTGTTCGTATCGTGTGCACTCTTATTCTGGAACAGTCTGCTTGAATATTTGAACAATTCAGCTGTGAATAAGGTATGTACTCAAAGCTTATAGTATAGTCGGTCTCACAGCTCTTACCGTATGCAACTCTTATTCACAGAATAACCTGCTAAAAAATGGGAGCATATCCGACAGGTAAACAGGGTAAGTAAGTCATAAATTTCAGTAAACATAGTAAGTCATCCATTTCAGTAGACATTAATATTCAGTTACATTTCACCCCCCTTTTTTTTGTTTTTTTTTCATGGGGTAAAGAACAGTATTAAGGTTACATTTCACTCATTTTATTTTTATTTTTTTATTTTTTTTATAATAGGGCAGCGATCCGCCTACACCCTGTACATTCACAGGTCTAGTATGTCCCGAGGCTTCACTGCTCGGCCGGACCTGGTGTAGTATGAAGCTGAGTTCGCTTCTGAGTCCTCTGACAGTTCAGGGGCGTTGGTGTCCGGTGGTTGATCGACGCTTTCTGTACTTGGCAGACCGTCGCTGTCCTGGAAGTGTTCTTCTTTTGTGTCCCTCAGGTGCCTGCGGTTGCGGCGGTATTCGCGTCCATCTTGGGTGCGAACGTGGTATGACCGCGCAGTGTCGGCTGGTTGTATGACTACTGCTGGCCTCCAGCGTCCATACTCTTGGAGTCTGACAGATTCTTCACAGTGTAGTGGGGGCAGTGGTCTAGCTGACCTGTCATAGTATTTCTTCTGGTGCTGTTGTCTCTGCACTCGCTTGTCATGTCCATCTTTGGGGCTGACTACCCCTGGCCGCAGCTGTTGGTTGGTGCTTGGGAGGGTTGAGCGCAGCCTGCGGCTCATCAACAGCTGTGCCGGCGATTTGAAGTTGTCGACTGGGGTGTTACGATACTCAAGGAGGCTTAGGTAGGGGTCTCTTCCGTCTGCTTTAGCCTTGTCCATGAGTGATTTTGCTGTCTTTACGGTTCTCTCCGCTAGTCCGTTGCTCTGCGGACTATGTGGGCTTGACGTGATGTGTGTAAACTGCCACGACTTGGCGAATGCCTCGAACTCTTTAGACTTATATTGTGGTCCATTGTCTGAGACAATAGTCTCTGGGACGCCATGCCTGGCACAGGCTGCCTTTAGCTTGTGGACTACAGCCGCCGATGTGGTGCTGTGGAGTCTGTCTAGTTCGAAGAACCTGCTGTAATAGTCGACGGTCACAACGTAGTCCTGGTTGTTCCAGTTGAAGAGATCTGTCCCTACGACCTGCCAGGGACGGTCTGGGATACGATGAGGCATCATGGGCTCCTTGGTGTTTGATGGGGGGCGCTCTTGACATATTGAGCACTTTTCCACGACTTGCTCTATATGTTTACCCATTCCAGGCCAGAACATGATGTCTCGTGCTCTCAGTTTGCATTTTCCATGCCCATGTGGCCTGCATGGATCTTGATCAGCATCTCTCCTCTGAGGCTGGTAGGGATGACTATTTTCTCCCCTTTGAAGATGATTCCATTCGTTTTGGATAGTTCATCTCGGTGGTTCCAGTATTCAGTGATGTTCTGGGGGCATCGTTTTCTTTCCTCAGGCCATCCCTCCATGATAGCCTGGCTAAGCAGCTTGAGCTGTGTGTCATTGTCTGTTGTTTCTCTGATCTCCTGTAGCCTGTCGTCGTGTACAGGTAGGCTGTTGTATACCATGTGTACCTGAAGGTCCATCCCTTCACTGAGTCCGTCGTCGTGAGAGGCGAGTGATTTCCTGGACAGCGTGTCGGCAACTGGGATGTCTTTCCCAGGGCGGTGCACGATTGTGAAGTTGTACTTGTGTAGTTGTAGTATCATCCTCTGTAGCCTTGGTGGAGCTGTGGCGATAGGCTTCTTCATGATCGACTCCAGGGGCTTATGGTCAGATTGCACCATAACATGGCGACCGTAGGCATATTGGTGGAAGCGTTTGAATCCATATAGGACTGCGTACATCTCCTTTTCGATTTGTGCATAGTTGACCTCGCTGTCTGTGAGTGATCTCGATGCGTAGCTAATGGGCCTTCCTTCCTGCATCAGCACAGCACCCAGACCATACTTTGATGCGTCCACTTGCAAGCTGAGCTCCTTTTCCGGGTCAAAGTAAATGAGGACTGGCCCCGGTTCACTGGTGAGTATGTCTTTCATCTTCTGGAATGCAGCATCGTGCAGGAACTCATTTGATTGCTTTAGTAGCTGTCTCATGGGTGCGTTGATCTCGGAGAGGCTCGGGCGAATTTTGCCAGGTAGTTGACCATACCTAGCACGGTCTCCAGTTCTGCACAGCTCTTTGGCGCATCCATCTCCTTGATGGCAGCTATCTTGCCTGGGTCAGGCTTCATGCCATCAGCTGAAAGGACGTGCCCGAAGTAGCTCACTTCGGTGGCTCCGATGGTGCACTTGTCTGCGTTGAGCCGGACGCCTCTCTCCCGTGATCTCTCTAACATTGCATGGAGATTCTTGTCGTGCTCCTCTCTGGTCGCTCCATAGACAAGGATGTCGTCTACTATAGCTGCTACTCTGTTTAAACCCTCGTATGTCTTGTCGATTTTCCGTTGGAATTCATCCTGAGCAGAGGCGAGTCCAAACGGTAAGCGTAGGAACCTGTACCGTCCAAATGGTGTGTTGAACGTCGTCAGCTTTGATGATTCTGTAGAGAGCTTGATGGACCAGTATCCCGACCTTGCATCCAGTACGCTGAAATAGCGTGCGTCTGTTAGTCTGGGTGTGATGTCCTCTAGTGTCGGCAGAGGGTAGTGCGGGCGCTTGATAGCCTAGTTTAGCTCCTTAGGGTCCAAGCATACTCTGAGCTTGCCTGTGCGTGGTTTCTCAACAATGACCAGTGCACTGACCCACTCCGTTGGTTCAATGACTTTGGTGATGATCTGTGTGTCTTCTATATGTTGTAGCTCCTTTTTCAGTCGGCTACGCAGGGCGATCGGTGTCCTTCTCAGTGGGCAGACCACTGGCGTGGCATCTGGGTCTATATGGATGTGACACTCTCCCGGGAACAGTCCGATTCCTTTAAACACATTGTGGTATTCTTCCATGATGGTTTGTTTGTCTGTGTACGCAGTGACTGACAACACTAGTTTAATGAGGTCCATATTCAGGCATGCCTGTAAACCTAGAACTGGGGGTGCCTGAGTGTCTACTATGTAAAAGTCTAACAGCATGTCACGCTCTTTGTATTTACACTTTAACGTGCATGTGCCCTTTACTACTAGTTTCTCTCCACCATATCCTGTCAGTCTGCGTGAAGTAGGCTGGATTTTGCGTTTATCTTGCAAACTGTTATACTCTCTCAAGGGAATTACATTTACTTGTGCACCTGTGTCTAGCTTAAATTTAAGCTCTGTGCCCTGTTTTCCCATTTGTATGTCTGCGAAAGCTTGTTCTGTTTCATCAAACCGTCTGTCTGTCACAGTGTCTACAAACAGTTCGTCTGACTCTTCGCCTGACTCAGGGCGCATGCTAACCTTGTGTACTGACTTTTTCTGGAAGCTAACGGCCCTGCAAACTTTAGCAAAGTGGTTCCATTTTCCGCATTTCGTGCATTGTTTCCCTCTTGCTGCGCAGTTATCTCCTTCCTTGTGTGCTCTGTTCCCACAGTATCCACAGTTCCTTCATGTGTCTGTGTCACTCGCTCTGTGCGCTCTCTCTGTCCACTCTGTTCTGGGGCGATACCTCTGTGCGGCATTCTTCTGCTCATGTCTGTGCACCTCGTGCACGAGTTGCTCATGCGCGCTGCTCGTGGCGCCAGTAAAACTCTTTATCTGAGATTGTGCTAGCTCGTGAGCTCTAGCTACATCTATTGCTTTGTCTAATGACAACTTTGATCCGACGTTTAAGAGTTTCTCTCTTACTTTTGCTGAGTGTATGCCAAACACTATACGGTCTCTAACCATCTCATCATTGTTCGCATATGCACAGTCCTTCACGAGTAGTTTCAATGCAGTGACAAATTGTTCAAACGACTCGCTAGGTTGCTGGGTTTTTTCATGGAATTTGTACCTAGCGAAAATCGTATTCCTTTTTGGAAGTACGTATGCTTCGAAATTGTCATAGTAGCGCTTCAATACCTTTGCTTCATCTGCACTGAGAGTCCATGTGTTGTAAATGTCTCTTCCTTTTTCTCCGCTCCACAGTAGCAGGTAGCTACATTTCTCGTCCTCTCCTTTCTTTTTAAGTGGGCCCGAAAACATTAGCTCTGCGTGCTGTCTGAACTTCTTCCATTCTCCCGGCAAGTCCAGAGAATCCCAATTCATCCGTGGCGATGGGACTCCGTTGATATCCATGTTCACCCCACATCTGACACCATGTCGTATTCGAGTTTTAGAGAATAATCATTCAGGACGAGGAGATTACGTTAACTTGTTTATTGCACAGTTAAGCAAGATGAGTGTGACTCTATCCACGGATAGCAGCCAACTGGTCATCAGGACCCCGTGTGCAGGTATACATAACAGGAAGGTGCGCCTGGCGCGCCTGTCGTAAATGACATATTCAAGGCATGAATATTACAGAGCTCAATTTTGGAACAGCTTGTGAGACAACTTGTAACGGTGTCTGGCTGTGTGAACGTCAACTTGTCAGTTGAAAAGATTAGCACCAGGATATCTTACCAGACGTCGCTTTTGGGATTCTGTACATACCCTTTTATTAACAACAATATAAAAATGATGACTATTACTATACAATGTACAAAACTATATAAATAAAAGGGTGATGATCACAACACTAGCCACATCGTTACTAGAGAACTAATATGACAAGTTGACGCTTGACGCTGCTGTCAGACGTCAGGTGAAGCAGGAAGTGAAGAACACTTGCTCAGGTTAAATAACCCAAACCTGTAGCTACATTAGGCACAAACAATGGACCGCCACCCAGTGACCAAACACGGCACTGCAACCAAACAACAACACAGAAATAGAATAGGCACATGACCTTTACAAACTCTGTCATGTCTCTGCCTACACTACATCTAGTGGACTAAAATGTTCACATAATTTCCGAAGTAGTAGACCAGAGAGACGGAAGATATGTTGGGTCTTGCAAGCTAATTCCATCAGGTCGGCACCCTACAGAAAATATGCAGACCTCGAATCTACAAAATGAGGCTTGAATGAATGATGAATGAATGAATGAAAATTGAAAACTTTATTTAACAGATTGCAGAATGGGTACAATACAGTACGGCTCAATACACACAATTGTTAAGGGGATGCAGACCAGATAAATACTTTTGTCTTGTTTACATCAGGGTCACCCATTTTCAATTCATAGTGAATGGGCATTGCCCATCAAGCAGACACTGAGCCAATGCAGGGCAGCTGGTAGTAAATGTGGCCCAACATGGGCTGCCCTTTATGAACCCGTAATATTTTGGACATGTATGTATTTGGCGATGTAAAGGCCCCAATGTGAGCCTGTATTTCTACCATAGGCTATGTGTTAAAGCCAAGGCATACATTGCAGACCGTGCCAACACAGGGCACCCACCAAAAGCTAACCTCAACACCACGGTATGAAACGGTAGAAAATCATTACATTCTGTAGAACACCATTGCATTTTACTGACACCATCGCATCTATTCCCCTAACTTTTACAAACCAATACGTTTATTACCTCACTTTAGTCTCCCCCCCCCCCCCCCCCCGTTTTTATTAATTTCGAAAATGTATTACTTTTGTGACAAATATGGCGAGCAAAAAAACTGATAGGCGCGGTGCTGCGTCCTCGGTGGCCGACAGGGTACAACCTCAATCACAGCACGCCCGAAGCCGCGCTGAGTGATACCAGAGCCGTACTAGCCTGGCTGCTATCAAGCTGTTTCTCACGGAGCAGCTGGAGAGGCAGCTGGAGAAGCTATTATAGTGAAGCTATTCGAGAAGCACTTTGAGACCTTTAGGAACCCCGAACCACAGATGATGGGTGGCTACACTAACCAAGCTGAGCTAAAGGGTCCAACCCATTAGCAGATGCTGGTTGACTGTGACCGACTCCTCAGTAACTTACAGTTGTCAATTGTGGCGGACTCAGGCTGTTTGAAGGGCAGGGGCGAAAAGAAAAAAATGGCACCTACTGCACAACATGGGACCCCATCAGTGAGCAAAAAGCTATGATGCATCATTTATGGTGAGATAGTCTTCATCCTTGATTAAGATTAACATTAGAATAACATAGACAACCCAGATTAATAGTATAACACACCTCTATGATAAAAACACACAGGGAACAATACACCTTTCAAATGTTTATTTCACCTCATTGTCATGGTGTTTGAAAAGTAAATTATCATGGTGTTTGAAAAGTGGATTGATCATAGTGTTTGAAACTTAGATTTATCATGGTGTTTGAAAAGTAGATTATGGTGTTTGAAGGCCTATGTTGACAGAATTGGCTATGGGGCGACAATAATATATGTAGGAGGCATGAATTCCATCTTTAGCCTTTGGCTTGTTTATTCATTCATAGTGATTCACAGCAGCACAGCACATGGGCACTCCTCTCCGTGAGAGGCAGATGTGGTAAGAGGATAGAGGGGGAGGGAACAAAGGCTTAAATACTCCCAACCTGGCGTAGACAGTAGAAGCTCCACCTATAGCGCCCTCCAGTGGACACAGATATATATGCAGTCATGGGAGCAGTAGAGTACAGTTACAGTTAGTTACAACCCTACATACAACCTCTAAATTCAACACTCCCACTTAGGGTTGCTTAGCACACTGTATGAACTCTTCAAAACAATTTACAAAGAAAATAACACCGTCTTGGAACATCAAAAAGAGTATGGCAGTCAATATTTACACACCAAACATGACCTCTGCAAATCTCCTCAGTTTCAATTTGGAAGCAGGCTTCGTCATAGCATCTGCTACCATGTCGTCTGTTGGACAATAAACCAGTGTCATCCTTTCTTCTCTGATGACAGATCTGATGAAATGGTACTTTATATCCACATGCTTACACCTCTGTCGGCACACAGGGTTTCTCGCAATGGCAATAGTTCCCTGGTTGTCCTCATAAACAACAGTCTTCTTATATACGTAGTTATCCATTCCTCAGAGCAGTTGTTCTAGATAAATACACTCCTGTATTGTCATGGCCAGAGCCATGTATTCGGCTTCACAAGTTGACAGTGCCACTGTGGGCTGCTTCTTTGTTTTCCATGAAACCAGTGAGCTGTTTGTGTTCAAACTAACACAGTATCCTGTAGTACTCCTTCTATCTGTGATGTCAGCAGCCCAGTCTGCAATGCATCACTGTAGGCTTTAAGCCCTAAGCCTTCGCTGCTCTTTCTGAAACAAAAGTTGTTTATCTGCTGTACCTTTGAGATAACGAAAAACATGTTTTACCGTAATACAGTGTTCCTCTGTGGGATCAGCAAAATGCTGTGACAACTTACTCACTACAAAACATAGGTCAGGGCGGGTACATGTTGTTAAGTAGATGAGGCTACCCACGGCTTCCCTGTACATTTTTACATCTGTCAGTTTCTGAGCATCCTCCTGGTAATCAAGTTTCTGATCACATGGTGTTTCCACCATACCTTTCACCTGATCTAGGTGTCTAGTGTTGTCTGCTGCGATGATCAAATCATCCACCCAAATGACGATTATCACTTTTCCTGACTCTTTTGACTCCCTTGAGTAAACACAGGGGTCTACTGGATTCTGTAGGAAGTGATCCTCAATGAGGCATGTGTGAAGCATCTCGTTCCAATTTTGCCCAGACTGTTTCAGGCCGTAAATGGATTTTTCTAGCTTGCACACTAGCTTTTCCCCTTTCTTTTCGTAACCTTCAGGTTGTTCCATATATATCTCCCTATCTATGGGTGCGTGCAGATAGGCTGTCTTCACGTCCATATGATGTAAAATCAGATTGTCCTCAGCTGCTTTCTGAACCACTATCCTTACACTGGTCAGGTTGGCGGTGAGGGAGAATGTTTCACCATAGTCTATCCCCTCCCTCTGACTGAAACCCTTAGCTAAAAAAATCTCGCTTTGTACTTTTCGTGGCCTTCGATCCCTTCCTTGATTGAGTACACCCATTTCCCTCCCACTGTCTGTCTGCCCTCTGGCAATTTTGTGAGGGTAAAGGTGTGGTTGTCCTCTAAGGACCTCATCTCCTCGTCCATCGCTCTCTCCCACTTACTCGACTCTGGGGACACTATGGCTTCCTTAAAAGACTGAGGCACGCCACACACCACTCTGTAGCAGTAATCAATACTGGCGAGTGTACTGTCATCCTCGTCACTTCCTCTCTGGGCATAATCTATCAGATATTTTGGGGGTTTGTGTTCCCTTGAGGGATACCTCCCACTGTTTGGGGCACTTGACGTCACCCTCGGGTGCTCCTCGTCATCGCCCTCTGGGGGTGGCTGGCTGTCTGCTTGCATGCCTGTGCTCAGTACACTAGGCTGTGGTGTCTCTGTCCCTCCATACCTTACCCCGGAGTCCAGCCATGGCTCCTCTGTCTGTGTCTCGATTTCGCACGTTGTCTTGGTGACAAATTTCACTAGTCTGTGCTTTTGCACCTTCCCTTTACCGGGATAGTAGACTAGGAGTGCTGGGCTCCCTCTGTCGTGTCCTACAAAGAGTCCTTTTTCACATCTGGACTCAAGCTTGCCTCTGTCCTGCTGGTAAGCATAGCACACTGATCCGAATTTGTGCATTCTGGCTAGATTACATCTTTTCCCTGTCATTGCTGTATATGGGGTGGTGCCAGTGTGTTTATTAAAACACCTGTTTCTGGTGTAAGCGGCTTCTTGTACTGCATAATGCCACAGGCTCTTCGGTATGTTACTATCGTCTAGCTTACACCTGGCCATTTCAAAAAGAGTGCGCCATTCCCTCTCTGCTACCCCGTTCTGATGTGGGGAGTAGGGACATGACGTCTCGTGTCTGATCCTGTTCTTTCTCAGCAGTGATTGGAACTCTCTGTTTTTTATAAACTCTGTCCCGTTGTCTGACCTAAAAATGTTTACGTCCCCATAGGGGGCTACATCGGCAAGGAACTTCCCCGTGGCTTGGAGTGCATCACTCTTTGCTTTAAGGAAATAGACGAACACTACGCCTGTACCCACATCTGTAAAGGACTGTACATAGTTAAAGCCACCTATGGACTCGTTCCTTACTGGACCGGCTAGGTCGGTGTTAACTAGCTCCAGTGGTCTCTTTACCTTCTCCGTGGGGTCCCTGTTCCTTGTTTGAGTAAACTTCCCCCTTATGCAAACTTCACATTCTTTGTCAGGTCTATGCTTTTCACCTTTAATGTGCATACCGTCTGTCACTGCTTGCAGCTTTAGTAAATCCTCGTGATTACAATGACCCATAATTTCATGCCACGTCTGGATGTCATGACTGACAGTCACATTACATTTGTCATTATTATTGCACTCCGTTTGTAGGTAATACATTCTCCCATATATGTCGATGTTAAACCGCGTACCATCTCGTTCTACAAGAACATCTTTACCTTCACTGAAGAACACTTCGGCGCCGTTAGCAGTAGCAGATTTTACTGAGAATAGTTCTTGTGGGAATGAGGGTATATATAGAGCGTCCTTTAACGTCACTGTACACCGGCGTCCCTTACTGTCTATAAGGCGTACCTGTGCGTCTCCTCTCCCTTGCGCCAACCCGTAGGTGCGCTTCCCGTCTGCCAGCTCCATGCTGTGTCCCTCCGGCTCGAAGGATTTATCGAAGTTCTTGAAACTGTTCCTGTTGTTGATGATGTGGGACGACGCACCTGTGTCCACGATCAGTCCCCTCCTCGGGAACTGCCGGTGCTGCGTTGGCCGGGTGACGCCCGTAGTCCGCGCCCCGAAAACGAAGTCCTCTCGTCCTGCCGCTCTCCGGGTGTCATCTCGACTCGTCTCACGATCACCGTCGCCGCCATCTTGTCTGTAGTCGCCATCTCGTCCACAGTCGCCATCTTGGCCATGGCCGCGATCTCGTCCATCGCCGCCATCTTGTCAGTAGCCTTGACCTCGTCCATCGCCGCCATCTTGTCCATGGGCGCCGCCTCGTCTATGGCCGACATCTTGTCCGTGTGCGTATCGGGCGCTCTGGTCTCGTTTCTTTCGGCACTCTTTGTCTGTGTGCCCCGATGATCTGCAGAAGTTGCACCAGACCGTCTTGTTGCAGTTATCCCTCCGATGCCCATTCTCTCCGCATCGCCAACACGTCAGCTCCGTCGTGGGCCTGGCCTTCTCCCTCGGTGTCGCTCGGCGTCGCTTTCAGTGCTATCCCCCCCGCTTCCGCGGCGTCTGGGTGGGCCTCAAAGTTCCGCAGCTTGGCTTTGAACTGCCCCAATATCATGTCCGTTGAACCGTGGGTAACCAGCTTGTCGTCTTGGGCTTGTTCCTCCGCCGTCAGTGGTCCCGCGGTGGCCGCCAAGATCACCGCCTTGAGTCCCGCGCCGTGCATGCAAAATAGCATGCGCTCTTCCCAGAGCTCATATCCCTCCGCCTTTCCATTAAATGAGGGCCATTTGCTCCTTCCCTTGGTCGCCATCCTCCTTCTTGGTGGTAGGTGGTAGGTGTAGCTTAAGCTCCGTTGGCCTAGTATCTAGCTACACGGTACTCCCGGTGCTAATCTGGCCTACACTTCAGCTAAGCTAGCTACCCTTATTATTTCGCCCCTGCGAGATCTGGGCCCATAACCTGTTGACAGAATTGGCTATGGGGCGACAATACTATATGTAGGAGGCATGAATTCCATCTTTAGCCTTTGGCTTGTTTATTCATTCATAGTGATTCACAGCAGCACAGCACATGGGCACTCCTCTCCGTGAGAGGCAGATGTGGTAAGAGGATAGAGGGGGAGGGAACAAAGGCTTAAATACTCCCAACCTGGCGTAGACAGTAGAAGCTCCGCCTATAGCGCCCTCCAGTGGACACAGATATATATGCAGTCATGGGACCAGTAGAGTACAGTTACAATTAGTTACAACCCTACATACAACCTCTAAATTCAACAGCCTAAACCATTGCTGCAGTGGTACATTTCTCAATGCTAAAGATATCAGTGAGGAATATAAATATTTGGGAAACAGCATTTTAATATGGTCTGGGTTGAAAAATATTGAACCTATTCTTTAAAAGCTATTTACAACATATACAGTATTTTACAGGATATAAAACAGTTTAACAGTTAAAGTTAATTTGAGTGCCATTGAGCTTCTTCCTTTCTCTCTCCTAACTCTCCTTCTCTCCTCATGTCCTCTCCTTCTCTCTGTGAGGATTCAGGGTTTAGGAGAGGAGTTGGATTCAATCGCAGGACAATGTGGAGTGAGAGAGACGAGGCAACGAGTCGACGTTCCGATAACAATAAGCTTTACTTGAGCATAGTCACAAGGTAGACATAACAGTATGGGAAGGCACAGACACACACAGCACGGAAGGGTACTGACGGGAAAACCTAACAACAAACAATGACGCAACACTGGAAACAGGGGGCGGCACGTATATATACAGGAGGTAATGATAATGAGCCACAGCTGGGGGCTACACAGACAGGGAGCAGATTACAGAATAAGACAGAGACTGGACCGAATACCAATACACACACTGAGACAACACTAGACTAGATCACAATACAACATACTGGGGAGCACACGGGACAGATGGGGGATACACAGGGAGTACAGCAATACAGAGGGAAAGGTGGATCAGGGATAACATGTGTAGGAGTGGCAGGATTGTCCAGAACGGCGTAGTACCGCCGATGAGCACACGCCAGAGGATACTGTCCAAAAAGTTCAGATCCTGACACTCTCCTCCTATACTCCCCTTCTCTCCTCCTGTACTCCCCTTCTCTCCTCCTGTACTCCCCTTCTCTCCTCCTGTACTCCCCTTCTCTCCTCATGTCCTCTCCTCTCCTTCTCTCATCCTGTCCTCTCATTCTCTCTTCTATCTCTCCCTCCCCCTCTCTATCTTCCGCATTCTCTCCATTAAAGTTAATATATTGTACCTGGATACTGGCTGGATCAGTGGGATATTTTAATGGCAACAGGAGAGCATTCAAGTTATTTGTTGTTCTGTCGTTTGAATCATTTCTCTCCCTATCATCATTTTCATCCTTGCTTTCTTTAGCATCTCCATGACCGTCTTTATCATCATTTCTCTCCATAGCATCATCTGCATTCTCTTTCCTCAACTTCTTCATTATTTCTCTCCATAGAATCATCTGCATTTTCTATTTCCTCCACTTCTTCATCATTTCTCTCCATAGAATCATCTGCATTTCTCTTTCCTCCACTTCTTCACCATCTCTCTTCCTGATATCATTATTTCCCTCTTGAATATCTCCATCTTCATTGTCTGTACTGTCTTTATCTAAGGTGGAGCAATTAATATTTGTTTTATAAAATAATATAATTGTACTGTATATAATATTCGTACTGTAGCCTACAATGTTATAATTGTATTATAAAATAATATGCCATATAGCACTACCACCACTAGCCCTCTTGCCTTGATTGGAATAAAAAGGGTCTATGGTTGGCAGTGGTGCAGTCGTAATATGGGAACTGGTTACACGCCACGTGCACGCGCGCTCCCGCACACGCGCATGCGCATACATGTTCCCTCAGTTGCGCACAGAACAGATGATTATTATGCATAACAATGGAGATCAAGCAGCCCCCCACCTTCTCGTAGGTTCCTATTATTATGCAAAGTCTAGGTGACAAGTGCCGGCCGCCGGCCGGGTAGCTTTCTACAACGGCCGGGTACTTATCATTGCGCGCACTTCTGCCCTGAGTGACTACTAATAACACGCCGTGTAACCGCGTGTGTGCACGACTGCACCCCTGATGGTTGGTCAATTTAAGACACATTTTTCTGTAAAAAATAAGCATTATTGACCATGTTAGCACCAGATTCTCAGTTATAATCCAAACTATGGCTCTGTGAGACAAGCTTGTACATGTATCTAGTAGTGCAGACTTACAAATACATACTTGTATCCTTATCTCCTCCCTTACTATTGTTGCTTTGGACCCAATTTTTCAAAGAGAAGCTGCCTCTCCAGCATTTTCCAGCTGCTTTTTAATATTCTTCCAATTTCTTTCTCTCCTTGGCATTCTGTAATCATAGAATATAGGCCAATGCTAAACCAACTTATCAGGTGGGGGCCCACATGTGCCCTCTTGAGGACGATTTGCCCACCTGCACTTTGGCGACCTCTAGTGGCTTGGTTGTGCATATTTTTTTATACAATTAAAATTCGAATTAAAGCCCCATTAGTTGCCTGTCGATAGCCCTTTCAGGTGACAAAATCCCTGAATTAGTTGACGTCTATGAGAAAACTGAGCTTTTCTTTTGTACACAGTTTACCAAAATCACTCATAATCACTCATTTCTGAACGGATCTTTATGATCTACATAAGACTTCAGGCTATGGATCTTGGGTGTTTTTTAAGCCTCCAGCCATTCTGTGGAAATACTACTTCTGGACTACTACAGAAAAACGTGAGTAACAAGTTTATCTACAACTCAAGTTCAGACCTATGTCACTCTATTTCATTAGCAGTAAAGGTGAGTTTTCCTTGTTGTATCAGAAACTCCAAAATGTCATCTTTCAAAAGAGACCAGGCTCATGCATGTGGTATAAGTATAAAGTATAGTATTTTGGTTTGCAAAAAAAGTATGCAGTCCTCAAAAACGAAAACTAAAATGGCCAATTTTGGGGTTTACTACCACTAGCTTTAAAAAGCAATTCACACTGAATTTTTAAGTGCTAGTATATTTTGTGCAAATAATCCTAAAATAATTTGTACACTTTATTTCAAAATTGAGAACACAGGTTAGCATAGAATCAGCTAAGCAAGGTACCTGTTTAGTTAGATAGCTACAGTAGTAATACAGCTAGCCTAGGCTAAAACATACTGCCATCAATAAAAGCACTTGCAGCAGTGGCGGCTCGTGAATCTTTCTCTTGGGGGGTCGATCATACCAAAAATGTACATGTACCAAGGCACAATGCCACATTGCACACAAACACGCGCGTGCGCACACATCGCGAAACCACACACTACTGTGTGTGTCAGAGAGCGTCGGTGAAACCAAAAGCATACGGATATTTAAGTAGGTACAGTTACAGTACAACTATCACCATTGCCATCAGCGAGAGAGAGCGAGAGAGAGCGAGAGAGAGAGCGAGAGAGAGAGAGAGAGAGAGAGAGAGAGAGAGAGAGAGCGAGAGAGAGAGCGAGAGAGAGCGAGAGAGAGAGAGAGGGAGAGAGAGGGAGAGAGAGAGAGAGAGAGAGCGAGAGAGAGAGAGAGAGAGAGAGAGAGAGCGAGAGAGAGAGATAGAGAGAGAGAGAGAGAGAGAGAGAGAGAGAGAGAGAGAGAGAGAGAGAGAGAGAGAGACCGAATTAACTCACTGTTTACGTGGTCCACTGTTGTCCCCAGACTGTTGATGTATATCCAGTTATCCACTCTGTCCAGACTGCATCCAGATTAGCTTGTTAGCACAACACAACAGTACTGTGATGAATTCAATGAATGAGTGTCTTTGCCCATTTCCGCGTCGAACAGCCTGCAAACTACCTGGCGTTCTATCACCATGCTCTAAGACAAACTCTAACCTTAACCAACTTTGAAAGAGTGCCTAAGCTTAACCGTCGAAAGAACTTGCCGTCACGCTCTAAGACAAACTCTAACGTTACCTAAGTTGTCCTTAACCTACTTCGAACGAAGAGTCAAGAGTGGCTTAACCAGTGTAAAAACTGAGAGAGCGTCTCCGCGAAATGCGGCTACGGAAATAAAAAAAAATGCTAAGGCTGCTTGCCTAGACCGCTTCAAATCGCGCCCGGCTTCCAACATAATACATCATATTTCAACGCACAGCGCGTTACGCACTGATTGGCTGCGACGAATACAGCGATGAAACAGTGACGCGCACTCAGAGCGCTATTGCGTCTAGCCCGGGCCGAGAGAAATACGGCTAGGAGAAATGCGGCTATGCGACAGTGAGTCACTTCCTGTTCAGGAAAACGATTATTTTTATTTGATATATTAACGTTATATTGTGCATTGGAAACACAAACATACTTAAAATGAGTAAATATTATTATTAATATTATTTATATTATTTATAGGGCTATAAAACAAAAAACAAAAAATAAATATTTCTTGTTCTTCTCTCTTTTAACCAGGGTTCACCAGGGGGGGTCGGCGCCCGAGCGCCCCTAGTGGCCAGCCGCCACTGACTTGCAGTGTACAAAGATTGAGTTTGTTTGACCAATTATGCATTACTAAATACTAATAGTGTATTTAGTAATGCATAATTGGTAAAAACAAACTCAATATTTGCTACTTCGAAGAAAGCTTGATGTATTACCTACCTCACACACAGCAGTAGGATGCAGGGTTACAGCTCAGACTGCATTAAGCCCTCTGGCATCTGAACATTCAAGAGGGGATGTGTCTAAAACTGAACATTTAAATGGATGGAATATTGTAGTGACAGGGCTGCTCAGAGTTGTAGCTAACACTTTTGCGTGACATTATTTAACCGTTTGGGTCAAGTTTAGACCATTGGAAGGGCACCAATGGGCACGTCCTCTCATTTTCGCCACTCAAAATGCCATTTTAGCGTGATATTTTCAGCTGTGGGGGCACATAGTCAAGTTTAACCATTGGAAGGGCACCAATGGGCACATCCTCTCGCTTTTGCTACTCAAAAGGGCACTTTAGGTTTAGCGTGATGTTTTCAACTGTGGGGGCACATGTTCAGGTTTAGACCATTGGAGGGGCACATCCTCTAGTTTTTTCACTCAAAAGGGCACTTTTGCATGATGTTTTTCAACTGTGGGGGCACATGGTCAAATTTAGACCATTGGAAGGGCACCAATGGGCATGTCCTCTCATTTTCGACACTCAAAAGGGCATTTTAGCACAATATTTTCAACTGTGGGGGCACATGGTCAAGTTTAACCATTGGAGGGGCACCAATAGGGCACGTCCTCTCGCTTTGCCACTCAAAAGAGCACTTTAGTGCGATGTTTTCAACTGTGGGTGGGGGCACATGGTCACGTTTAACCATTAGAGGGGCACATCTTCTAGTTTTTTCACTCAAAAGGGCACTTTTGCATGATGTTTTTCAACTGTGGGGGCACATGGTCAAATTTAGACCATTGGAAGGGCACCAATGGGCATGTCCTCTCATTTTCGACACTCAAAAGGGCATTTTAGCGCAATATTTTCAACTGTGGGGGCACATGGTCAAGTTTAACCATTGGAGGGGCACCAATAGGGCACGTCCTCTCGCTTTTGCCACTCAAAAGAGCACTTTAGTGCAATGTTTTCAACTGTGGGTGGGGGCACATGGTCACATTTAACCATTAGAGGGGCACCAATAGGGCACATCCTCAAATTATTTCCACTCAAAAAAGCACTTTTGCATGACATTATTTAACCGTGGGGCACAAAAGCACTCAAAAGGGCACTTTAGCGTGCGTTTTTCAACCGCCAGTGGTTGTCATCCCCATGAGAAGTGCGTCCTCCTTGCACGTTCTTTCGTTCACATGTGCACTTTCCCGGTCACTGAGATATCCCCACCCCCATTGCTACGTAAACCTGGATACAGATTCACAGGGCAGTGAGATCCCACCGCTGCCACCAATGTAACCGAGTGAATTTGAACCTGGGGGACCATCACCATAGGATCCACAGGCGGCCGCACTAACCAGCTAATGGGTCAGCTCTATTAGCAGGTGCTGGTTGACTGCGACCGACTCATCCGTAGTTTACAATAAGATACAACAAGTTTAAGTAATAACTTTGGCACTCTTCACCATCTTCTAAGTTTTGAATGTCTCCTTTGAATAGGGAGGTGTAGTCTGACGTCACTGGTTGTTCCACCCGTATAGGGATTTATCATTGGGAAAATGGATTGTCGGCTATTGTAACAATTCTGCCGCATGAACATTGGCATGCTTTCCATTTTTGCACAAAATGAGTTCCCTTATACCACTAACATGATTGTTTAATCATTTTAGTTTGAAACAAAGGTAGTTATAAGGTTTTTAATATGTCGTAAAAAAATAACTACACTTACCAGTAGGCAGCCTGTTGTTCAGTACACAGCTGCTATTGGTCTGTTAGGCTGTCGCCTTTTCCCCGTCACGGGCAGCTGATAGTACCAAGCTAGCTAGCTAACGTTAACGTTACCCCGCTAACGTTAGCATTATGTCTACTGTCGTGACTCGTGAACCATTTTAAATCGGGGCATGTAGAGGAGTTTCGGGAACGAGTAAAATGTGCAGGTCCTCTTCTCAGACCTGTGGGGCAAGCACTGCACATGCATCATGCCGGCTAGCTAGCTACACATCACGGCCGGCTGATAGCACGATAGTAGCCCCTTTCGTGACTGTGATGCACTCGGAAATAACGTTATAGGATTTAAAATATAAATACAAATATGGTAACGTGATTGTTGCTTTTAAAAATGGTGGTTAGCTTTAGAGATTAACACTTTGAGTGCCGGCGACGTGTTATGTCGTCTTTTCATGCCCCCCGTTGAGTGCCGACGACGCGAATTGTCGTTTGATTTTTTTATTAGCGATCTGAATTCATATTTCATCAACCGAGTCTCCCGTTGGTACAGCAGGCCCTGTAGGAGCTCCGATGGGAAAATACTGCCCCCTATCATCTATCCGTGTGTAACTGCAGGCCATTCGATTATACTGGTGGATCTGTGGAGGGGGAGCCTCCTCGCTCCACTATGCTGGCGAGGGATCTGATGATGAGGGAAGTGATCGCGAGTTGGAAAACAGCCTGGAATATATATTTACAGCAGCCAATAATCAATCAATAAACGCGATCGATATTTGGAATGGCGATCAGGAATTGGAATAATCTTTTTGGAGAGTCTATGTTACCAGTTTTAGGATAATCAGAGCTGTATTCACTGAGATAACAGCGTATGTGTATATGTATGTGTGTGTGTGTGTGTGATGTTGAGGAAATGAGGTAATCGATTTCTCAGCTCGCTTCTATAGCGTGCATAAGTACACATATACTATCGATAATCTAGCGTTTATTTGAAAACGATTCATAAATAGGCCGACAAATGACAACCTGTCTAGTGTATTCGAGAATATTCCAATAAATGCCGTTTATGAGGGAATCTTTCTATTTTCCGGAAATTTTCGAGAAAACGATAGCTTTTCGAAATGCTATAAAAAGGATATGAACCGATTAAAAAAACAATCCGTTTCGACAATGTTGACTGCAAACAAGTCATTGATAAGCGACGGGCAGATTAGACACATAGCCATCATTTAAAACATAGATTATGCGTTTTTTTTTTTTTTATCCACTTTTTCTCCCATTTTTCCATATTTTCTCCCATCCCAATTTCGTATCATCCAATTCAACCCTCCCCTGTCACGAACGCTGTTTCTTGCCTCCCACAAGCCGGCTGCAATGTGGACTAAGTCATACATAGCACAAGTCCCCTCCGGTACTTGAGGTAACAGCAGTCGCATCTTTTCACCTGCGCAGCTCGATCTCTCAGTGTCGAGGAGTAACGCGTGGGAGGCTCACGCTGCCCCCGACACTTCCTGATTCTACTGCGCAGGCGCACCAACCGACTTGTAGGAGTCGCTTGTTCACAACGTTCGATCCCCACCCTTCAGTTTTCCCTCCCCGTAATACGGCCAATGTGTATTACTGCGGACGACCAGCCAAACTGAAAAACAATGTGGAGAGCTGGATTCGAACACGCGAATCCTAGCGTCTCCACACTGGTGGCGAGTGCCTTGCCCACTACACCACCTAGCCGCCCTCAGATTATGCGTTTTTAACACTAACATTGAAGTGGATGATGGCACTCAAGGACATTAATCAACGTTATGGCTGGCACTGAATGGTTATGACCACCAGAGAGATGCTAGCCACAGATTCAGGGTCAGTTATTTTCCCATTGTACGAATTGTTAAGCTTATGGAATGTAAGGGAAATCTGATCCTAGGTCTGTGACTAGTACTACAGGCAGGCTACGCTGTGGTGACGTCAGTCAGCAGCACCAAATAGCAGTGTACAGTAGTTTCCCAGCGAACGAAAACATAAACGTTGTTATTTTGCTACCTTTACGATTAATTGTGAATATTTTCATGTTGAGCTATAGATTGTGGATGAATACGCACAGAAAGGTACACAGTGGGTAAGGCGCTCGCCTCTAACGCAGGAGATGCTGGGTTCGAGCCCAGCTCTCGGCGTTGCTACCGGCTGGCCGGTCGTTCATACTAACACAATTGGCAAGTGTTAGAGGGTGGGAAAGCCGGTGGGTGGGGATTGGACGTTGTGGACAGCGACTCCTACAGGCCGGTTTGGTGACACCGGTGCAGTGGAAGCAGGAAGTAGCGGGGGCAGCGTGAGCCTCCCACGCGTTGCTCTTCGCCACTGAGAGTTCGAGCTGCTGCGGTGAAAAGATGCGACAGGCTGCCTCCTCGTGTACAACCGACCAGTGAGAGGCATAGTCTAGCAACGTTCAAGACAGGGGAGGGAAGAATAGGATACTACGAAATTGGGATGGGACAAAAATAGAAAATGGGGGAGAAAAAGTGGATAAAAAAAAAGAAAAGTACACCATGCCAACGTTAATGCTTTATTTATCTAAAACGAGCCGATTTAGAAATGGTCAATGGGGAAATACATTAAGTGGAACAGAGGGTGGAACCGGAAAAAACGGTAATGACGTAACCACTTTATTTGACAATTCTTTTTACAACAGTCACTCACAGTTCATATCTTCTTTATTTGGGGTTCTGTTTCCTCAGAGGTTCACTTGCTGGTTTTCTAAGGATACTTTTAATGGAGTTAACCTGTTAAGCTATAGCCCTATTTTCCGAAATTTCGCCTAAAGGTACATGCCTAAGTAAATGGAAGATTGCTCCACTTCTACAAGGTCAATTTGCATGTTCTTGGTATCTAGGAACATCTAGGGACCTGTGGGTATGTATTCCCAGTGTCAGAAATATTGTGTCTGTTACTAGGCTTGAGTAAATTGTAATGAAAAAAAGGAGAATATAAATTATGATATTTTTTTGCATCTGTGCCGGTGAATAACACCATGTCACAATTGTAACAAAGAGATTTCGCTCCATGAGCTCATTCACCATCTTATTAAGATCAAGTGTACAAAAAATCTAAGCAAATGAATAAAGGGAAGATGATTAAATAGAAGGATTTGTAGATACAGTAATACATGATAATCGATTTTAATTATAAATTCATATTTGACCTTGAACTTGACCTTGACATTATGGCCAAATCATACATCTATGGATAGGGAAAAGGCTCCTCTTTCCAATGGCAGGGTTAAATCTGGATTTAGTCATTTCCTCACGGTTTCACGATAAATTCTTATTTTCTGTAAATCTTACAAAACATCGGTAAAAATGAAAATATACACTTTGACTGCTGTTTTGATAGGGTTATGGTCTTTACTCTTGGCAAAAAAGAATTGCCGACCTCTAGCGGCTCGGGTGTGCATTTCGTTTAATACAATATATTGATAGAATTAAAGCCCTATTTGTTGCCTGTCAATTGCCCTTTCAGGTGAGAAAATCCGCTCAGCGGTTCTCGAGTTACATGCCGATATGTGAGGCGTGCGCCAAAGTACACATTACCACCCCCGACCTCCAGGGGCTCTAGCTCCGTCAATCATTTGGCGATCTCGAAACATTTTGGACAGGGTTGTAGCAAATAAGTGTGGCTTTCCCAAAAGATTGATGCTTCCTCCTTCCTTTAGCCTTTTCACAAACCACTTCCAGAACCGTGGGTCTACTCTAAGTATATATACACACAGCTCTAGCTGACACAGCCACGGAACCATGACAAACAGAAAGTATTGTGGCAGATATCATCTCCCGTTCGTGCGTTTTGCGAATCTGATTGGCCACTGACGTTTCTGGTCCGTTTCTGGTCATGTGACATGTGCGCCCAATCGTGTTATGGCAAGTTCTTTGGACGGTTAAGCTTAGGCGCTCTTTCGAAGTTGGTTATGGTTAGAGTTTGTCTAAGACTTAGAGCATGGCGATAGAACGCCAGCCCTGATTCCAAACTCTAACCTTAACCAACTGCGAAAGAGTCGCCTAAGCTTAACCAGTGATAAACTAGGCGTTAGGTCGTTTGCAGGCTGTTCAACGCGGAAATGGGCTAAGACACTGCTCGTCATGCGATTGGGCGCACATGTCACATGACCAGAAACATGCGTGGCCAATCAGAGCGCAAAACGGGAACGCGGAAACACGAACCATTTGGTAAAAGCATAGACGCATCCCATGGCTACGTGGAGGAAGGGAGATACTACTGCCACGGGCAGTGGAGAGTTAATTAGGGAGTTGATTAGGACTGATGGAACACACCTGTGCACCATGTGATCATCCCACACACACACACACACACACACACACCAGACACACATAGCTTAAAGCCAGAGGAGAGACAGAAAGGTTGAGTGGAGGTGAGGAAGGAGCAGAGAGCAGAGATCGTAGAGAGAGTGTAACAATAAATTGTGAAAATTGTGCTTGTGTGGAAATTGGATTTGTTTGTTTTGGTCCGTGTCGAGCCTGAACACCACCAGGCTCGTCACAGTATCTCAAACAATACTAAGGAACTAAACTGTGCTTCACTGTTAGATAGGCAGTGGAAGCAATGTTACAAAGTAACAACTGAAAATGTCACAGTAATAGGCTGGTGACAAAGTAAAACATGATGCGGCGATGTGGCGAGGGGAAGCTGAGCCATAGGCCTGAAAACACAGAGGACAACAGGGAATAACTCTGGCAAAAGAAACATGCAAATAGGTTCTAGCAGGGGCAACTACATAGGCATGTCACGTGCAACTGAGTCTATATCTGAAGCACTTACACCTTCCAGTACATGCCTTGGTGCACCCACATTTTGGTCAACTCCCAACAACTCTCCACCATAGGCGGAAGTGGAGTCCAGAAGACTTTCCACTCTTCGTCCTGTTCCAGCCATCCCCAGTCGGATGTGCTCGGCATTTGTGGATGTCGCTTGGCTGTCCCCACACGTATCCAGCCTCATAAGAAGCACGTTTGGCATGCTCTTTGAGTGCAGCTTGAGTTGGTGGGATAGAATAGAATAGAATAGAATAGAAATACTTTAATCATCCAGAGGGAAATTTGACACTACAAATCGCTCACAGTAAACATTTAGGTAGACAAAACAAATCACAAATAAGAATAACAAAAAATTGCCTAAGAATAAGGAATAAAATAAGCCTAAGAATAACATAATAATAATAAACTATGGTCCAGGATGCCTGTAGTCTTTCTCCAACGCGTTCGTGTTTCCGCGTCTCTGATTGGCCAGGTCATGTGACATGTACGCCCAATCGTGGGGCCGCAAGTTTTTGGATGGTTAAGCTTAGGCGCTCTTTCAAAGTTGGTTAATGTTAGAGTTTGTCTTAGAGCATGGCGATAGAACGCCTGCCCTGATTCCAAACTCTAACCTTAACCAACTTCGAAAGAGTCGCCTAAGCTTAACCAGTGATAAACTATAGGCGTTAGGTAGTTTGCAGGCTGTTCGACCCGGAAATAGGCGCAGAACTTGTTGTCCCACGATTGGCGCACATGTCACATGACCTGGCCAATCAGAGCGCAAAACGGGAACCTGGAAACACGGACGCGTTGGAGAAAGGCTACACGCGTCCGGGATTCACATTTCACATTTTACATATACAGTAAAACAACAGAGATCTACATAAGTGTACAGTAAGTGTAATATTGACAATGTTGTTTTAAATGTAAAAGTCCAGGAAGATGGTACTGTCACTCTGTGCTCAGTGATGCAGTGAGGCACAGAGATGCATTGTAAAGTCTGATGGCTGTCGGGATCAAGTCTGTGGGGGAAATATGGAGCTTGTCTCCTCCCCCTGTCCCATCTTCCCAGAGAGGACGTGTCTTTATCCCCTCCCTTCCCCCAAATCTACAGTTTCTGGTGCCCCCCCCCCTCTCCTGACTATAAAGGAGCCCCTCTCTCTCTGATTCGCTCTCTTACTTCCTGGTGTCCTAGCTAGTAGCCTGGAGGAGAGCCTTCCAGCCATACTCTAACTATTTTGTATTGATACTATCCTCTGAGTTAATAAATCATATTAACTGGATCCATTCGACTGAGTAAGTTATTAATGTTTCCCACAATTCTATTGTCAAGAGATCAAGCCTGGCCTCGTTCACAGTTCTGACATCGCTGGACCTGTCATACATTAGCACAACAAATCTCAAAGCTTGCAGGTCTCTATCCTCGACTGCAGAGGGACATTCGCTGAGTGTTGCAAATGTGTTCGAGACCTCATCACACGTCCCATGTTTTCCAGGCAGACTTCTTTGATTTGCCGTGGAAGGATGACACAATGTCACAACCACTGAAGGAATGGAAGAAGAGGATACCACAACCACGTGTTTCCTCTGGTCCTGTGGCTGAAACCACCTCATGTATTGGGATCCATCTTGTCTTCTCTCCTTTGCCAAAAGTCACCCACATTTCCTCAAGGCCAAGTTGCATCAAAGAGGGCCTAACATAAGTGGGGCTATGGTTACAATGTCTGTGTCATTGGCATTGGTCGTCAGGGATTTGTGTCCTTGTTTCACTGCATGCTGGGCATGAAGGAAAATATGCGTGTCGGCCTCTTCATGACTACACAGGGCTACTGCATCCAGGTTAGCAGCTTGGTTGTGTGGAGGAATAATACTGTCCTCTCCCTCAGTTGAGGTCTTTCATCCTCTTTCCCAATCTTTCTTTCTCTCCTTCACCTCTCCCCCTCTGTCTTTCCTCTCTTCTCTTCTCCTCTCCCCATCTCTTCTTCTCTCTCCCCCTCTCCTCCTATTTCCCCATCTCTTCCTCTCTCTCCCGTCCCTTCTTCTATCTCCTCCTCTCTCATCTCTTCTTCTCTCTTGCCCCTCTCCTCTTCTCTCTGCTCATCTCTTCTTCTCTCTTGCCCCTCTCTTCTCCTCCTCTCTAATCTCTTCTTCTCTCTTGCCCATCTCCTCCTCTTCTCTCCCCATCTCTTCTTCTCTCTTGCCCTCTCCTCATCTCTTCCCTCTCATCTTCTTCTCTCTCATCTCTTCTTCTCTCTTGCCCCTCTCTTCTCTCTCCTCATCTCTTCTTCTCTCTTGCCCCTCTCCTCTTCTCCTCTCTCATCTCTTCTCTCTTGCCCCTCTCCTCATCTCTTCTTCTCTCTCCCCTCTTCCTCTCTCCTCATCTCATTCTCTCCACAGTTGCTAACAGCATCTTCCCCCTTCGTCACAATATTGGCTGTTTTCATTTCCGTAACTTTATCAGCAATGAAATGGAACAGTTCCTGCTTGGATGCTTTGCCAGTTCGACAGAGTTTTGCCTGTTATTCTCCTCCTGATTGGTTTCCCCCAGTTTTGACCTTGCCTCAGACTTCAGACTGGACTTCCAGTAAATGATGAATGATATTTTGCTCTGTTTCTTGCCAATGTTCTTTCTATGCCATCATCACCTTCATCTAGTTGGGTTGGACTAAGTAAGATAGGCAGAGCATTGATCTTATGAAATAATGGAACATTTCTTCTTGCAATGGTATCATAACCAGTAGGATCATGCTCTCTGTTGAATAAACTCGGCGGAATGAGTTTTTCCTTGGTGTCCTGCTGACAAATGAAACATCTGTCCCAGTTAGTTTTCTCAACTGTTATGATGGCTTCTACCATGTCTGCAGCAAATGCATAGACAGAGGCCGAGGGTTTATCCTTTTACCACCTTTTACCAAGCACTTTGATGTATGGGATACAACTAAGTTCATGCCTTAACCCTACACTTAGTCCGATCGTTCATCCAATGCCATTTATATCCTGTGCGATCTGTACATCATCCGGTTAGCTAAAACCCCATTAACCTTGGCTCGGCTCTCCCGTGCTGGCACGACCGGTCAATTCCGGTGCGCCTCTCTAACTGTTTTGGGGTAAATTAGGCAGCATTTGGGATACTAACTTTCAATTAGCTGACATTGAAACCCACTCTGAGTTTAACAGCAGTTACCAGTGTGCCCTGGTATAGTGCAGATATTCATTCTCATCTAATCTTGTTGATTTAACAAATCAACTGTATTTTGATGCGTTAAAAGTTGTTCTTTAGCATAATCTAAAACATAATAAAAAGACACCAAATCGTCTTTAATGAAAAACCCAATACATTTCTATGAGAAAATTGATCTTTTGAAGATCCAGGGGGCAGCCATCTTGAAAATAGACATTTCAAGTGCTGGGACTGAGTGTCTTGAAATTTCAAATGTCTCTGACAATTTTCTTGTCAAGTGACCCACGGAGACTGCTCATGCCAATTTTCACGCTTGTATCACAAATTGAAAGATTGTAGCACTTATCTGCTCCACTATATATGTCTGCCCTTATTAGGAGCTCATCCAACTCTCCCCACTCAGTTTCCCCCCATGCAATTCATTATATCCCCCACTAGATGGCACATGCTGTCCACAATCAGTGCTCCTCTGTCATTCTCCTGGAAGGCCACTGGGGATCATTATCTGCATAGTAGGTGTGTTGTTGGCAGTGACGTGCCGTGGGGAGGGCACCGCACAGCTTTGTACTGCAGTCCCAAACGATGGCTAATTTGAGATGAAAACACTGCAGTTTACGATCAGTTGTTCTACATGATATTCAAGGTTTGTAATTTTGCCTGTGACGACCAGTGACATTAAAATAACAATGTATCCATTTAGTTTTGACTAATTATTGCAGAAATCGAATAGCAAAGGCTAAGTGTAAGATATAAAAACCCATGCACCACATTTATTTATATAATAAGATGTGATACCGATCTTAAGTTGCACTGAGGAACCGCATAACTTTGGACAAGCCATGTATTTGCAGTTGGTAAAGTCAATCACTTGAGAGTATGAATGTGATATTTCCACCTCTACTGTCTTTTAACTATGAATGAACACAACTCACCATCTTTAGATAATAAAGTTTGACAACATTGTTCCTCTGAAAATTCAAAAAGGCACTCAATTATGATCTGCAAAAAAACAAAAGGGAATTAAATGAGCTCCTTTGCCAAGGAGTCATTGTGTGAGACAGAGGTGACATCTGGTGGTGAAAGTACTGTACTGCCTCAGGGGTATGGGGAGCAGGACTTGCTTGCAGGTGTGACCGATCGTATGGTACTCCTCTTGCGTTTTGTAATTTGTCGATGCCCCGAGGGAGAGTCGAACACGGGTCTCCCAGACTCCCACGCCGTGGGCGACAACATAGACCGCTGCACTAAGAGGTGAATTCACTCCTGGGTACCGTATCTATGTGTCTTTTAACCCAGTTATGGGGAAGTGAGTTTAACTCGCAGCCCGCTTACTGCCACAGTCACTTCACAACACACACGTTTATCGTGACTGTGGATATTACTCACGGACCTCCGTTACACAGGCAGGGGGACCATACAGAGGAGTGCAGGGAGTGAACATCTTGGATTCAAACACCAACAGTAATATTTCCAGACTAATGATCTCACCTCTTAATCCTGCTCACTCATCAAAGTCTAAAGTTCACTATATGTCTGTCTGGCGGGCTCTAGTGAAGACACGCAACTACTACTATATGTTCAGTATGGATATGAGAAAGAATACAAAAGCCCTTACAGTCGAGGCATATAATACCTATTCATGTCATTACTAAATGATAAAAAGATAGAAACAGGATAAAATTTCAAGCACACTTTCCTCTAATAATCTCTTGGAATACTACGAATCCTTAGCGTAGTTTATTGCACTTGGAGCAGGATAACATACATGTGGCAGACAACAGGTTAAGGTGATAATGAGGAAACCTGATTGCAGGGCAAAAATTACATGCAGCTTTTGTCTACAAATGGGGAGCCTTTTTGTGTGGAGTTTACTTGTTTTCCTTGTGTTTTGCGTGGGTTTCCTCTGGGTACTCCGGTTTCTTCCCACACCAAAAGTCCTAAACCTAGGATGGCTTAGAGTAGACGAGTACAGAGTACAGCAACTTGCAATGGGCCTGGTCTACAAGATACACTACACCAGGGGTTCCCAAACTTTTCAGGCCGGGGCAGGCCCGGACTGGCCATCGGGAGCACCTGGAGCTTTCCCGGTGGCCTGGCCTGCACAGATAAAAAAAAAAAAATTATATATATATATTTTTTTTTTTTTTTATTATTATTTTTTTAGTTTTTTTTGCCAGGCCATTGTTTCTAGTTGTGGCGGCGGCGCGGCGCGATAGTTAGATAACCTAGGTGGGTGGGGAACAACCAGGATTTCACTGTCTGCCACAGGAGAACTATCTGACTCTCTCCCTCACGCGGACACACACACACAATGGAGCCGTGCTGCCGCTTGTGATTGGTGGAGGCGGGATCAGGCGATACAACTGATTGACAGCGGTGGCGGCGAATGGAATGGCAGACGGCACTCAGATGCAGAATAACAGCCAGGCAGTGAGCCAGGTAGTGAGGGACTCGGGAGAGATACAGTAGAGCGAAAGTCAATTAACGTTGATGTCAAGATGGACAGTGGAAGAAAGAGAAAGGGTGGAGGAGAGAGGGATAAAACAAAGAAAAAGAAAGGCCCTTACAGGAGAGAGTGGTTAACTGTATTATAATAGTAAATAGAAAAATATGTTGTGCTCTTGCTTTTTTCTTTTTGAAGGTGGAGAGAGTAGCATTGCTAGTGCCACAACAGTTTTATTTGAGGTCCATAACAGTACATTGTACTAAGCAATTGTTGGCTCATTAGTTTGTGATTCACATGCACTAAAATTCACCAGAATGCAGGAAATTAACAAAAAAAATCCTGGTGGGGGACCCCCAGACCCCCCGCTTAAAAAGTGGCCCGATTGGTGCTATATTTCGCGCTATATCTCCCGGTATGAATTATTTCCCCAGTCCGGCCCCAGAAAATAAGGCGTCAGAGAGCCGCGGCCCAATGCACATCGTCTGGCTTTTTTTTTTTTTTTTTTTGTCAGGCGACCGATTTTTTAAGCCAAATATCACTTCAATCCTATTAAGTTAGTTCAAGTTAGTTATTCATTTATATGTGCTATTTATGAGAGGGCTAACTTGTTGCAAAATAATAATGATAATAATAATAGCCTCATTAAAATACTATTGTTGCTTCGGTTGTTTTCAGCGTTTTATGTGCATAATCTGTTATTTAGTTTGAAATGTTCGTTGAAATAAGTAGATTTTTCGTTTTTGTTTATTTATTAAGTTAATATAAAACCATATAGTCACATTTTAGAATACAATAGAATAGAATTTTAGAATACAACTAGAAACACTGTCCTGGCCTGCTTCTAAGTTCAGTGGCCTGACAAAAAAAAAAAAAAAAAAAAAAAAAAATGTATTTATTTTTATTTTTTTTTATTTTTATTTTTATTTTTTTTAAATCATCTCGCGGCCCATCCGTGGCTGCTCGCGGCCCACCTTTGGGTCGCGACCCCGACTTTGGGAACCACTGCACTACACCACTAAGATACCCATGTACATGTCAAAATACTTCCCAAAGGTCAGTGAATACCACGACCACAACACCAGAGGGAGCTCCACAAATCATGTTCAACCCAGATTCGGCTCAAACAAGGGACTAAACACGTTTAGCACTTATGCCACATGATCAATGTGGAACGCCCTACCCACAGCTATAAAGGAATGTGAATCACTACCCACCTTCAAAACCGCTCTCAAAGAGCACCTACGGGAGGCTGCAAATCGAAACTGGCCCCTGTAAATGTCCAAACCCAACCCCCTCCAATGTACAGTTTCCCCACCCCACCTTCGATTTCCCCTTTAACAAACTAACCATTGTGTGTGTGTGTGTTTATGTAGGTGAGGATGCATGAGAAGTCATAAAAAAACAATCGCTCACGGGGAACAAAGCCGATTAAATGTTTTTCTATATGCTGGTTATTGAGTGTGTCATTAACTTGAGCTTGGGGTGCTTCCTGCCTGGCCTCTGGCCTGCATGCGCTGTGCCGTTGTGTTGTTCTATATCATACTGGCTCCGCTCAGCGTCATCTGCACTAACCTCACTTCGTGCACAGCACTGAATACAAATCCACAATGTACCTTTACATACCAGCATCCGTCTGGCCACACCCCTATCCGCTACCTTCATAAGCAGGTGTGTGGTCACCTACTCGCCTCCTTCTTCACTTTCACCACAAGGAAGTGCCTGTTGTATACCCCACTTGATGAGGTTGTTAGCTGAAGAAAGTTGAGAGGAAAACAGAAGACGGGAAGATACGTTGACATTATATCTTTATTTTCTCTCTCACTATTCGAGAAAATACGGCAATATTGTCTTCGTCACTGGAGTGTCTGGAAGATGATGATCATTCTGACCTCCATCGGCTTTTTCGTATTAGGGGCTCGCGCCGCTGATATACTTCCCAACTGCAGTCCTCCTTGCTGCGGCTGGATGGGTATTGAACCTCCGGTCATACAGCTGGACTGTGGGAGGCACCGGCTGTTGTGAGAAACCGGTTTGCTTCCGTGTTGGGTGAGTACTGTTTTGCTTGCGAGCGCTAGTTGTCTGTTAACGCTATGGGGGTTAGCTGCCAATTTTACGAAAGCCGGCCCCGGACTGGGGTATTCTGCTCGGCTTCTTAAGCGGCGGACGTAGGATCTTGGTCTGACGCCCATGATGGTCAACCTAGTGGGCCGCGACCGAGACCTGGTTTGAACCCGGGATTCTCTGGACGAGCGGATGCTTCTCTGTCCCGTGCAGGCCCCATCTTTCACATGAATGTGGAAGTACACCCTAACGAGGAAATGTGGGCATGGATCTTCGTTATCAAGTCGGCTGCAGCCCGGATGGGAATTGTGCCGGCTCCGCTGTATGTCTGGTAAATCACTGTTGAAAACTGTGTTTGACATTTATTTTTCTCTTCCCTCTTAGGATGGGGAGGGACTCAGGCGGCGGCCTGTCTGAAGTGTGGCTTATTATGTCATTGTGTACAGTTCAGGTGATAGCTGCTTAGTTGGCGTGCTAGTTTGTGGCCTACTGTGTTAGCCAGTCAGCTGTTAGCTGCAGCGCTAGCTTGTTGTGTTCACTAGGCTAGTAAACATTAGCTTGTTGCTATCAGTCGGACGGCTGTTAGCTTAATGCTACACTGTGGAACGTTACTGTGACTATAATATACCTTAAACACTCTGACTACGACGTCATCTTTGACAGAGGATGTTAGTCGACCCTACACCCGGGTGCCAGTGCCAGCGAGGACTTCGTCAACATGGAGAACGGCGGCTGGGTGGTGTAGCGGACATACCCTCGTCACCAACGCAGGAGATGCTGGGTTCGACTCTGTGTCCCGTTAACCAATGTTGCAGTCCTCTCGGCCTGCGCTCAGGGTGAAGGTAGGAGTCCTGACCGGACTTTAAACACTTCTTCTTTTCTTCCCTTCTAAATGTTTTGTAATAACGATGTTTCCAAAACATGTGTTGCTGCAATACATTGAGGATACGACGCGTGTTGTGTGTGAATTGTCTTGTCACTGGTATAGCTTCTCTCCATAGTAAATCGGCGTTGTTTTTTACATGTGTGAAAATGAACTGGTTAGTTGTGATGAGAACATGTGTGTTCATGTAACGTTGTAACGTGGGTGAACTCACAACTAAGAGGGTTAGTTAACCTGTGAAGCTATGCTTAGTGACATGTGATTGAGGAATGAATCTTTTTCTCAGCCTGTGATGACAATGAACAGCATGTTCACATATTAACAGGGGTACCTGTTCAACTTGGTCGTATCAAGGGTAAGATAGGAGGGGTGACCCCCTGGTTTCCCTGGGGCTTCCCCCCCCTCCTCTCAGACATGTTTGGTTACAATATATTGTGTCACTGTGTTTGTGGGGATACGATGTAACCCTCAGCTTAAGTTGCTGGGGTTGTGCTTCCGCTTGAGAAACAATTTTTTCCTAAAGAAAAGGTTGTTTGGTCACTTATCATGTGTGCTTAGCAAGGTCTGTGGCCATTACATAATCGAGGACTTGTGTCTTCTCTCGTTATGAAAAACGGCGTTCCTCTGTAGTAAGAGTGTACTTTTGCCATTTTTTGTTGTGATGAAGGGTTGTGTGTGTCGTTGTGATCTACAACTGGGTTAGGTTTGGCCCACAGAAGCACATGTGTAAGTCTGGACCGGGGCTCCTAAAGGGGCCCTCTCTGTTCTGTGTTTTTCCTTAGTAAAACTCAGATAGGTTAGCACATGAGCTATGTGAAGCTGTTAGATGCTTCATGTAGCATGCTATGACTGTGTCATGCTCTACTTTGTCATTACATCGTATCAGGGGTGAGGGGTCGTAAAGGGGTGAACTGGTAATCCTTTTCCTCCCCTTTTCTGATTGGTCAGGGGTTAAAAACCCCTGTCCTTCAAGGTTCCTGTCACGTTGCTGTTCGGCACGTTACAGGGTGGGGGGGTGGGGGGGTAGTTTCCTGGTCCCACGACCTGAAAAATTGGGCGTGTGCACCGCGGAAATTTCCCCGCCATAGAGTACGTCACTGAGCGCGTCTCTATTGGTAAGACTTCCGTGAGTTGTTCAGGTCCATGTTATGGATCTGTTTCAGGGAGTTGTCAGAGCTCCTCCTCACGAAGCTCCTCCTCAGGGAGAAGTGCCTTCTGTGAGTTCGGACTCTCCTTCCCAGTGAGGGAGCCTCCTCAGAGTTTCAGAGCCTCCTCCTCACATTGTCAAGGTGAGTAGAACTTCAAAAAGGAGTTCTGCTCTATTGTGTGTGTATTCGATTCAATTCGATTATTGAGTATGTATTGGTTCAGTGCCTCCTCCTCGGAGAGCCCTAACCCAAGTGTTACATAGCTCAATGTTGCAATATTTCTTTTCAATCTATACAGCTCGCGTGGGAAGTCTCTCTGGGGGTTCCCCGTCCTCTCCTTTTTGGAGTAGGTGGACAGGGTATTGTTTAGGGTTTCCCTGACTCCTCGCCTTATAGGTCTGTTAAGTCATGGGTTTCCCCCCATCATAGGGGTACGTCGCTCACCGTCCCCTCTTATGAAGTGTGGTTGACGGGGTGGTGTTTCCCTCAGCCGCGTCGCATGGGACCCATGTCCGTATTATTTTTTCTTTTTCTGGAAAATGTAAAATTAAAAAAGCGGCTTCTTGTCGTTCCCCAGGCGGCATGGAGGAACGGTATCTGGTGTCTTGTTAGACTATCCATTGATGTGTTTTGGGTCTCGACACGTACATAGTGCTGGCTCTGGGTGTTTCTGATAGGAATCACGCATGAGGCTGGTGCGCCTTGGTTGCTCGTTATTAAAACTGCGTTTTTTATAGGGCAACTGGGATGGAGTTGTCTCTTCCGAGCGCCAGTTTACTAGGTTTGTCTCGACGAATTCTCGTTCATATCTGGGGGATGTTAACGGAATAGATCAGAACATAGGTAGAGGGGTCTCACGCCCTTGGGGTGGGCCACTGAGCGCGGTACGAATGGGACCGTCTGGGTGGCGCCCTCTTTTCATGTTTTAGATCGACACGCATACCTACCCCCTCTCCTGGAGTGGGGATGTCGGCGTGGTTAGGGCACGGGACTGGTTCTGGTCACGCTGGTCCAGGTCAGTTAACCCGTTGTCCGCCGGGGACGCAGATCTGCGGTTCTGGTACCCTGAGGGACTTGTGCTTTTTTCGGGGGAAAAAATGCCGGGTCGGCCCGGGTGTCACAGGGTTGGGCGTTATGGAGACCCTTTGTTGGGTACACGTTGTACCTGCCACTATCATGAAGGGGCTGGTTCTCTTTTCTTTTCGCTCCTCTCTCACGCATGGCGAAGAGGGGGCTGTTTGGGTGGTCTTTTGGACCTCCTCTGGTAACCCTGTGTGCTTCCCGAGCCGCCGGGCCCGGTCCGACGTAATGTTTCGTCGACCCGTAGGCCTGGAATAACCCTTTTTGAAAACTGAAACACTTGTACTGCAGTATAGCCAGTGTATACCCGCAGGTGTGTTTTGGAGTTTTTTCTTGAGGGGTTATAGGAACAACCACCGCATGTGGTACCAAGAGGGTGGTTGATTCCCTGGTGTGTTGGAGCAGAGTCAACTCCCGGGTTACCCGGTTGAGTGTGCCCCTGCACGTTCATGACGTCTGCCAATCGTGTCAGCCTTCTCTGCCTCGACCCCTCTGGGTGGTTTTTTTTTGGTGGAGGCTTTGTCATGGTGCGCAACAATGCCAGCATACGCCCCTTCCGCCGGGGTGCTGTTTTCAGTTGACCCCTTTGGCGCCTGTCTTGTCCGCAGTGCTCCAGGCTCGGGTCTAAAGCCTGCTGCCTGGCTTAAGGGATCGACCCCTCTGGGGTCGTCTCCCCGGTGCGCTGCCTGCTTCCGCTATAGTTTAGCCTTTTGAGTGCTTCAAGTTACGGCCATGCTGACTGCCTGTGTTGCAGGGTCAGTGTGCCAGGTGGCGTACTAGTGGGGGGAAGGGCCCACTCCTTGAGGGGCCCTGTCCGAATACGCTGGCGATGTGGGGGGCGGTGTCACTAAGTGACCGCCTGGTGAGGTCTTGATGCTTGGCGTCATAGACCTCTCCGGGCCCCCTTTTTCCGGGGGATCCAGTCCCTTCAGTGGGTCTGGGTCTTCCTTCACGCTCCGCTGCTACGGCCTTGCCACGGGGTTGAGTTTGCTCTTGACCCCGTGATTTTGGGGGCAGTAACGAGGGTTGTTCCTTCCGTTCGTTTCCCTGGTGGCATGCGGGTTGTGCGTGTGCGTAGTCGTGGGGTCAAGCCACGGTCTGCTCACCCTGTGCGTTGAGTTGCTCGAGTTTCTCTTCGCACGGTCGAATCCGTCTCCCTCCCGTCCTCCAATAGGGAGGGTATCCTCCATTAGGGAGGGTCGGGGGGCTCGGTCCTCTCCGGTCTGATGGTTGTGGGGGGCCTCAGCGGGGTATATTTGTCGAGCTTCTGGCTCCCGCTCAGCTCCTGTAGTGCAGATGACGCTGAACGGAGCCAGTATGATATAGAACGTAAGGTTATGTATATAACCAAGTTCTATGAATACTGGTGACGCTCAGCGTCAGGACGCCACTGCGGCCCTTGACCTCGCCTTGTGGTGAAAGTTTGGGAAGGAGGCGAGTAGGTGACCACACACCTGCTTATGAAGGTAGCGGATAGGGGTGTGGCCAGACGGATGCTGGTATGTAAAGGTACATTGTGGATTTTTATTCATTGCTGTGCACGAAGTGAGCAGCAAGGCTAGGGTTAGTTGTCGTACCTAGGAAGTAAGGTTAACACTCCGATGAGGGTAGAGCAGGATCCGTGGGCTGAAGTACCATCTCGCTGATGAGGGGATCCCTCTCAGCTGTGTCAATTAGTGTACTCAGCGTGGGAATCCGGGGATCGGATGCTGCCCATATAAGGGTGTGAGAGGATGAGAGGTGAGGAAGGCTTCCGCCGTGATGGTGATGGTGAGGAAGGAGGAGGGGTGAAGAAGGCTCTCGCCGTGATTACAACAAGCTGTGCTGCAACATAGCCCTGTGACAAAACTTCAAGATAGTTTTATGAAACTCTTCTAGTGTGAAATATGTGGACTTGTCCTACCGTGACACAGTGTCCACACAGCTGAATCATCATTTTGTTGTACAAAACTTGTAAGTCGCTTTGGATAAAAGCATCAGCTAAATGACTAAATGTAAATGCAAATGTGTGTAAGTTCCATGGAAGAGTGACAGAAATGATTCAATTGTTTTACCTATCCATTCTAGCCTTTGTGAATGCATGACACGCACTGAACATTTGGTTATTTATTTAGACAGCCCGCAAACTAACCGACCATAAAACAATGAAGTTTCACAATGAAACAATGTAGGCAGAAATACAGCATAGGATATAGGATATAGACAAAGATAAAGGATACACAAAGGATAAGAAGAGTGGGATTCAGCAAATACAAGCCCGAACCTCATTGATTTTTCCGCTTGTTAATCGTTAATGGTCAAGAAACAATCCCTCTCAGATATAGCCGTGGGGACCACTGCAGTAAAAAAAGTTTTTCAAGTCATTCTTTTTATTTTTTCCCCTTTTCTTTCTTTCTTTTTTTTCTCTTTCCTTTTAGAGTTTGAAGGATTTGAACCCGGCAGGCATTTTAGACTGGCATGCGATGTGAAGGTGTGTGTCAGGAGCAGTTTGAGTGAAATAACACACACACACACACACACACACACACACACACACACACACACACACACACACACACACACACACACACACACACACACACACACACACACACACACACACACACACACACACACACACACGCATGCACTCTGTATCTCTCTCTCTCTCTCTCTCTCTCTCTCTCTCTCTCTCTCTCTCTCTCTCTCTCTCTCTCTCTGTATATCTCTCTCTGTATCTCTCTCTCTATGTATATCTCTCTGTCTCTCTGTATCAGTCTCTCTCTCTGTATCTGTCTCTCTCTCTCTATGTATCTCTCTCTGTATCAGTCTCTTTCTCTGTATCTCTCTCGCTCTGTATCTCTCTCTCTATGTATCTCTCTCTATATGTATCTCTCTCTATGTATCTCTCTCTGTATCTCTCTCTCTCTCTCTCTCTCTCTCTCTCTTTATCTGTCTCTCTCTCTATGTATCTCTCTCTGTCTCTCTCTGTATCAGTCTCTTTCTCTGTATCTCTCTCTCTATGTATCTCTCTCTATATGTATCTCTCTCTATGTATCTCTCTCTCTCTCTCTCTCTCTCTCTCTCTCTCTCTCTCTCTCTCTCTCTCTCTCTCTCTCTCTCTCTCTGTATCTGTCTCTCTCTCTCTGTATCTGTATCTGTATCTCTCTCTATGTATCTCTCTCTGTATCTCTCTCTGTATCTGTCTCTCTCTCTCTATGTATCTCTCTCTGTATCTCTCTCTCTCTATGTATCTCTCTCTGTATCTCTCTCTCTCTGTATCTGTCTCTCTATCTCTGTATCTGCCTCTCTCTCTATGTATCTCTCTCTGTATCTGTCTCTCTATCTCTGTATCTGTCTCTCTCTCTATGTATCTCTCTCTGTATCTCTCTCTCTCTCTATGTATCTCTCTCTGTATCTCTCTCTCTGTATCTGTCTCTCTCTCTGTATCTCTCTCTCTGTATCTCTCTCTATGTATCCCTCTCTGTATCTCTCTCTCTCTGTATCTGTCTCTCTCTCTGTCTCTCTCTCTGTCTCTCTCTCTGTATCTCTCTCTGTATCTCTCTCTCTCTATGTATCTCTCTCTGTATCTCTCTCTCTGTATCTGTCTCTCTCTCTCTCTCTCTGTATATCTATCTCTGTATCTGTCTCCCTCTCTTTGTATCTCTCTCTGTATCTCTCTCTCTCTCTCTCTCTCTATGTATCTCTCTCTGTATCTCTCTCTCTCTGTATCTGTCTCTCTCTCTCTGTATCTCTCTCTCTATGTATCCCTCTCTGTATCTCTCTCTGTATATCTCTCTCTGTATCTCTCTCTCTGTATCTCTCTCTCTATGTATCCCTCTCTGTATCTCTCTCTATGTATCTCTCTCTGTATCTCTCTCTCTCTCTCTCTCTCTCTCTCTCTCTCTCTCTCTCTCTATCTCTCTCTCTATGTATATACGCACCTAAGGGAGGCTGCAATTCGAAACTGGCCCCCGTAAATGTCCAAACCCCCAGACCCCCACGCACCCATCCAACCCCCTCCTAATGTACAGTTTCTTCCCCCTCGAATGTATATATTTTCTTTTAGGATCTCTGTTAAACAGTACTGTATATTTGTACTAAAGCCAGGTCACCCACACTAAATATACAAACATATAGAACAAATCAAATATCAATAAAACAACAAATACCAATAAAACAACAAACAGAGACATCTCAGAGAAAACTAAAATGTGCTCAAAAACAGCACAACATTCCATACACTAATACTCCTCATAACCACTAGACCCAACCAAAATCAATCTCTTTCTGCATTATAGCCCCTCGTCTCCTCTTGAATCCCACCTTACTGGTAATTGAAATCAAATACTGTGGAAGTCTATTCCAGTAGGACATTGCCCTGTACAATACAGTTTTCTTTAAGGCTTCAGTTCTGGGTCTCGGCAGGGCGAACCAACCCCTTAAGGCTTGTCTAGTGCCATAGCCATGACCATCACTAGTAAGCACCAGCTGCGAAAAGAGGCAAACAGGTTTATGTAAAGTATAAATATTTCTCATAAACAAAATAAGACTACACACTTTGGAGGGGACTATGGTGTTGAAAGCTGAGCTGAAGTGAACAGCTCGCTATCTCTCTCTCTCTCTCTCTCTCTCTCTCTCTCTCTCTCTCTCTCTCTCTCTCTCTCTCTCTCTCTCTCTCTCTCTCTCTCTCTCTCTCTCTCTCTCTCTCTCTCTCTCTCTCTCTCTCTCTCTCTTACTTAACTTATTATTGACAATATTATATTATAAATATAAATATTTTATATATTACAATTATAAAACACTTGTTCAGTTAATTACAATCGAGTTAAAGGCCCACAAATCCTGTACCAAAATATATATTTTTTTAATATAATGTGACATCATGTTCTGATTCCATAGTCAGCGGTGTCGTTCACTTTTCTTTTATATTTCTCCCATTTTGACCCCAATTTCTCCTCCTGCACCCGCAATATGTGTCTAAATCTTTTCATGTCGTATATTTCCTCCACTACACCCAGCCACTGTTCTTTTGTAGGTGGATCCACCTTGTACGATGCTCTTGTTATGGTTTTCTTACTAGCAGTAGTATCTTTACCAGGTATTTGTCCCCTCCTTGTATGTTTTCCTGTGTCAGATTCCCCATATATAGCATACCCCTCTTAGGCACTTCATCATAACCCAATATCCCATTTAATCCCCTAAATATTTCCCACCTAATTTTGTATTTCTCTTTTATCCCTATCATTGGTGTGTAGTTTAAGGCTAAAATCTATGTGTCTTTGTCACGTTAAGTTTATACCCTGAATAGTGTCCATATTCTTCCAGTAGATCGATTAGTATCGGAAAGCTCATGTCTGATTTTCCCATAATATACTATCATCACGTCATCTGCAAATAGACCCAGTTTGTGTTCTGATCCACTTATCTCCACCCCATTGATATTCTGGTTCCCACCAACAGGGGAAAGGGAGATAGGTTTGGAACCCCCAAAAGCCTTGGAAGACCAAGTTTAGACTTTGTTTGCTTAGAACATCGGTTTGCTGCTATTTTACTGTTTGTGTTTTGTGACACGGGGAGAACAAAGGAGTACTTTGAGGGGAAATATGATGCAAAGTAGGGGTATCAAAATGGTGTCCTCTTTAGCTGCTGTAATGGGATTATGTTACATCATTTGTACAGCTTATTGGACATGGTAGTTTCATTACTCTGTTATAAATACATATTTCTCTGTACAAAGCTTTAACTAGTTTAACTAGTCAAGTCACCTGTTTTTAAAATCTGTTATTACATGGCGTTTTCACATTCGCCGAAATGCTTGCTTGTGATTGGTCAATAGCGCGCGTCAGAGGTCCGTTATCACACAATAATGACCGCTGTGGAACAATAATGACCGCTGTGCGCAGCTGTTCGCAATCAAGCCCACTGACATCAGTGCAATCAGACACTGCCGGTGTTCTGCTGCCGGGGAAGCTGCCGGCGATGACAGGGGGCGGAGCGACGAGCGGAGCCAGAACCAGTGTTGCGAGTCGATGTAAAATGAATTAGGTATATTGTTAGTAAGTTAGCCATGTAATAAGCGGGATAATGTATAGCTATACTCGATCATTGTCGCAAAATAATTGACCTTCACTGACGTTTAAAACACCTCGCCAAGGCGGCTCTGTATTTTAAACTCTGTGTCGATCAATTATTTTGCGACAATGACCTCGTAGCTATACATTATCCCTTACTTAATCTTGTCTCTAGTCTTGTGTCAGATATGACAAAGCCCCTAAACCCATCTTTTGTTTTCATTTTCTCATCTTTGTTCATCTTTGTTTACCTTTCTTGTCTTAGCTCAGGGATACCTATGACTCTGGCCTCTGGGTTTCACTTCACATAGCCAGAGTCGTTTTCAAGTGCCTTGGAATCTCTGACATAGCTAGAGAAATAGCCTGTTAATATCTTGGAACCGACTAAGAATCGCCGACAAGTACACCCTGATTCACCAACGTGTGGGGAAGCTGTCTTAAGTGACCAAAACGATCCCAGCGGGATGCGACAATGAGGAATGTAACTCATTGACAAACATGAACGCGCGTTCCCGTCTAGGTCATTTGCATACAGACACACCTCCGGCAGCTCCTTATAAGGCCAGCCAGCAGAGCCGTGTGCAAATGAAATCCACAAAATTAGACGTTTGAAGAGTAGGCGCACCTGTAGGAAAACGTAGAGCTAATTACAGCAATGCGGAAATATACTCCTGCTGGCAGTGGAACGGAGGAAATTAATAGTAGCGTCAGCACACACACACACACACGCGCGCACGTACTGTATAGTCTACGTGCGTAATTAATGAACGCAGTAGGCTTATATTAATTCTAATGACATCTCCACAGAGTCGGGCGTCATAGGCGGCGGGTATATAAGGCACGGGGAGGCTATGCCGGCCCAAACGCCCCAGCCTGCGCATTATTATAGGCAGCCTAGGCTACGATATTGTGTGTGTGTGGGCTGCTGCAGCCCGGTGGTGACAATACGCAAGGGTCGGCTAACCAAGGTGTCAATGGCAGTAGGTGTGGTGGCCGTTAACATTCCAGACTGCAGGCAGTAACCAATCACGCCGCATCATCAAACTAACCGATGCCAGTCTGGTCTTCAAAACCCTCCATGGTCTAGCCCCACCGCCACTTTCCGATTGTTCACCTCCAGGTTCACCAGAACTGTTGTACCGGGTGACTTGTACATTTAGCAAAGCAGCCCTCTCCGTGAGAGCTGCCAAGACCTGGAACTCCAGAACGGCCTTTCCCAATGAAGCGCATCCGAAACTGGCTAGAACAACAATATGCGCCAGGAGAGACGGTCAACTCTTAGTCCGCTTCACATTGAAAGTGATCTCACAGACAAACTTAAAGCAGAAAAGATCATTGATGCGCGAAACGTCGCATTTTTTTTGTTGCATTAAGGTAAGACAATGGTTAATCATATTGGATGCCTTCATTTGAACAATTAATTTGCACTATATGAAATGAGTGGGGCTCGCTGTAGTAGCCTAGTAGTGTGTGTGTGTGTATATGAAATCAGAACCTGGACAGCACCGTTTGCGTGCAAGCAAAAAAGAAAAGGGGAAAATTTTGCGCGGTCCGCGCAAGGTCCCATAATAGCCTACCCTAATGTCCAGCTCACCCGCCGCCTATGTCGGGCGTGTCCCACAAAAGGGTGCTTGGCATGTTGGTTGACATCAACCTGCATTAAATGTAATAAACTGCCATGAGAAATGTAGGAAATATGTATGCGGTGGTAAGCTTGACTGAAACCTCAAACGATTGCGGACATGCCGCGCAGAGTGTACTGTGTATTGTACGTCTGTACTACCATAGGGCAGTGCAGTATCTGTGATCTCCTAATAAAACAAGTCATTAGAATAATATAAGCCTACTTTTCATTCATTACGTGTGTGTGTGTGTGTGTGTGTGTGTGTGAGTGCGCTGAACAGATGGCCAGGCAGGAGCGAACAAGATGGTATAAATATGGAATATTAATACAGTCTATTCCACTACAGATATATCCACGCAATTAGCTTTAGTTCTTATTTATTTATCCACTGTCATTACAATGCCATAGAATGCCGTCTTCACCCGGATTGTGTAAGCTTAGGGTGCAGAGTTGACCATTTAAATAGCGTGATTGCTCACTGTTAATTGGATGGCAGGGTTCAATGTACACGATTGCTGTTCAAGTCCACCTGCAAGGTCAAGGTTTTATTTGTCACATGCAACGTCATACCGGTAAGATGAGCAGTGGAATGTTTATCCACTGGCTCTTACAATGTATACAATAAGCAAATGTCCAAAACTATAAATAAGAACAACAATAAATAATAACAAAATTTATCTGATTTATTTATTTATTAAAAGTAATTTTCAGTGTTTGTGTAGTGCTATTATTTATTTATTCCGACATCAAATGCGTAATTCTTTATCGTACAAATATTGTCATATTTATTTAAATTATGATTCATTAATTCCAAGGAGGCCTGTAGAGTTGACATGAAGAAATCACTATGGTTCCTCCCAAATAAAGCCCTTAAGAACACGGAGCACAACAGTCTGTCAAGTTAAGACTGCTCTTCAGCGCTCCTAAATCCTGCTCTTAGTCAGGGCCGAAACCAAGACAAGGGACGATTGGTGAATCCCAAAATAGGCCAGAAAAGGTCTTAAATGGCCCTAAGAGCAAATTTTTTGTCTTCAGTCTGTTGGTGAATGAGACCCATTGTTCTTAGAAATGCCTGACAAGGGGCGGCTGGGTGGCGCAGTGGGCAAGGCGCTCGCCACCAACGCAGGAGATACTGATATCGAGCCCAGCTCTCGGTGTTGCTTCCGGCTGCCGGCCGTCGTACTAACACAATTGGCAGTGTTAGAGGGTGGGAAAGCCGGTGGGTGGGTCCTGGTCATTGTAAACAGCGACTCCTACAGTTCGGTCGGGGCGTCTGCTCAGCGAGGAAAGGATCTAAGGGGGGTAGTGTGATCCTTCCACACGTTACACCCTCTCAGTGAGAGTCCGCGCTGCCAGGTGAAAAGAAGCGGTTGATTGGCTACACATGTGTCGGAGGAAGCATGTGATAGCTTCCACTCTCCCAGACCGACTGTAGGGGGTAGAGTGCGCAACGACCAGGAAGGGGATTGGGAATTGGCATAACTACTAACATTGGGATGGGAGAAAAACAGAGGAAAAAGGAGGGGGAAAAAGATGAAAAACGAAATAATAATAAAAATGCCTGACAAGACCAATACAACTCGTCTTTCTTTCCTGTGTAACCGTGTGTCTCACAGTATAAAGCCCAGAGTTATTAAACACTCTGGGCTCACTTCACAGATTGTCTTCCGCTCTCTGTTGAACTGAGACTCTGTGGCCAAAGAAATAAACTATGTTTTTTTTTTATACAATTTGTGTTATGGTTTGTAACCGACCCCAATCGCACAACACAAGACAGGTATGAGAGTAAGCCAAAACAGGGCAAATATTTATTATAGAACAAAAAGCGGCACAGTCCCTTTAAGGGAGAAACACAAAAACACTAGAGTAAAGGAAATATGGCACGGGGACAGGGGCCCGACGGCGGAGGCCTGGCACGGGGATCCTCCTCCTCCTCTTCGGATGCTGCAGACGGGCAGCGCAGAACAAAGGGGGTCCCAGGGGACCGGGATGGGAACACGCCATCCTTCCGTGGAATACTAGGGATCGACGACGAGCCTGGGTCCAAGGGGAACGGGATGGGCACACGCCGTCCTCCCGTGGAATACTAGGGAGCGACGACGAGCCTGGGTCCAAGGGGAACGGGATGGGCACACGCCGTCCTCCCGTGGAATACTAGGGAGCGACGACGAGCCTCACCCCCAGGAACGAGGATCACGAAGAGACGCCTTCCTCCTGTGGAATCGGGAGCGATGACGAGCCGGCTTGACGTCTGGAGTGGGAACACTGGAAAACCTCCCGTAGAGAATTAGAGAGCGAAGACGGTGTCCCACTCCAGGCAAACGGCGACAGGTGGTGATGGCTGGCACGTCGTCTCACGCCGGAGACGCGGCAGGTGATGGTAACGTCCAGCACTCCATGAACACAGAGTGAACACAGATACAGATACAGAGTCCAGAACACAGAATCCAGAACACAGAACGACCCCACAAGGACTGGAGGGGAGGTCCAGGTATATAAAGCCCTCAGGGGCGCTAATCACAAACTATGACAGCTGCGTGATGGTAATTGAACAAGAAAGTCCAAGGGTGGGGGCTGGTGAAGAGTAGAGGAGAGTAAATCATCGCAAGGGTGGGGGCTGTTGAGGAGAGTAGACAGGGAAAACACAGCCAGGGACAGGCGAATCCTCACAATTTGACTCATCTGAATTTCTGCAGTTCACTGTCATGGCTGATTTAAAATATTCCACAACACTGCCTACTACCTCCTCATTTGCAAACCGGAAGCCGGTCAACGAATGGGGTTTTAAGGAGCGACATCAATTCAATAACACAGAGCTGACAGAGCCGCAGCCACACACAGCTGCTCTCCTTGGAATGTGACTCACCTTCCCCGAGAGAGAGAAAGAGAGAGAGAGAGAGAGAGAGAGAGAGAGAGAGAGAGAGAGAGAGAGAGAGAGAGAGAGAGAGAGAGAGAGAGAGAGAGAGATTTAGCCGTAACAATCTGTACCGTACTGTGATGATGACCCAAAGCCTTTATTAGCTTTTCCCAACCCGCTCTGCGATAGCACAAAAAAAAACGGCACCAGAGAGCCAGGAAATAGTCACAATGTTTGGGAGATGTTTACAATCATTTCTGCCGGAATTGAGTTAGATGTTCTTTTCTCCCCCCTTCCCTCCTTCCCTCCTCGGCTCGTTGAGTCATCCTGAGGTGGTGAAGGGGGATATTAATGGAGCGGCATCAGGGTGTCCTCTGTGGGAGACAGGAGTGGGAGGCAGGACTCAGGCGCTGCAGGCTGGTGAGTTAGGACCTCGGCTACACCCATCCATCAGGAAACACCAGGGGTGTAACAAGTACCCAGAGATTATACTTAAGTGAAAGTTTGGGTACCGTCTCAAAATCTTAACTCAAGTAAAAGTCAGAGTATCTGTCTAAAAACACACTTGAGTAAAAGTCAAAAAAGTTTTTACTTTTAAATAATTAAGTAATTAATTAATTTAGTACTTAAGTACTAAAAAGTTAAAGTTAAAGGTCCCATGCATTATAAATGGCTTTTTCCAGTGTTTAGCATTGTTTCCTAGCAATGGGGGATTATATCAATGTGGTCTGTGTCTCTAATTACCATATTGACTCATCAGTCTAGTCTCGAGTTCACGAGATCTTCCCTCACTCAACTAAGCCATACTGATTTGACAGTATTGCTGACGTGAATATGGCACTGATTTGCATAACTAACTCCCCCTCAACAGCAGAGCGAGTGGAAATACCTTCACTTCCTCAAACGGGTGGGTGCAGACAGAGCGAGGCAGAGAACAAGCGAGCGAGAGAGAGGGAGAGAGAGCGATAGAGAGGGAGAGAGAGAGAGATAGAGAGGGAGAGAGAGATAGAGAGGGAGAGAGAGATAGAGAGGGAGAGAGAGAGAGAGGGAGAGAGCGATAGAGAGGGAGAGAGAGAGAGAGGGAGAGAGAGATAGAGAGGGAGAGGAGCTTCTGTCGGGGAAACAAACGCATTTTACACACAACCTGACCGTGCGCGTTAGGGTGTGTCAAGAAAAAAAAATTGAGAAATGAGAGGTGGCCCTATGGTTTCAAGTTGTATTATGATATAATAAACCATAATCAAAAGCAAAAAAGTGGGTTTGACTTTATTTACCTACCCCGTTTTTTAATTGAAATTTTGCATTTTTTTTGCCTTTTTGGCAGATTTCCACCATTTCCGCCAAAATCACATTTCCCCCAGCTCCTGCTCCCCCCTGATGGAGATTATCTTGAGGACTGCGAACCTCCTCTCCTGCTCCTCCTCGCTGCAGAGCATGGTCACCAGGATCGCCTCAGATTGAGCGAACCATGCAGAGGACCGGACGGTCAACCTGACAGTCATTTGCACCACCTTGGGCTGGGTGCGGAGGCAGGACAGCTCAAACAGGACATTCCTAGGTCCGTCCACCCAGCTGTTGTTGATCTTCACTTGGAACCAGCAGGGGAAGTACACCATGGTTATGAAGGAGACGGTCTCCCTCAGTCTGGCCAGCAGCTTGCCCTTAAGTCCATGGCTGTGGCACCACCAGTCACAGAACAGGTTAGCTGTGGTGATCCACCTGCTGTGTCCAGTCTTGCCAACTGTCAGTGCAGCAAGATCATTGTCCATCTTGCCACTTCTGATAGCCTTGGTGATCCTGTATCCATAGTGCTGGTCTGAGGAGAGGTCTTTGACTACCTTGTCAGGAAGATCAGGGAGACTTGTCTTCCCCGGGATTGCTGGGAAGCTGAGGGTTCTCTCCAGAGAGCTGACAGTCGGCAGCAACTTTCCCAGCTCTCCCTCCCACAAGTCCTTGCTGCTGGTCTTCCCATCTCTCTGAGTGATCAGCTTCCTCAGCTTCAGCTCGTTAGTGTGCAGCTGGCACACAATCCAGAACAGTCTTCTGTCCAGGTATTCCTCCAGGAAGTGGAACATCCCACCCTTGTACCCGGTGTTACTGTTGGTGCTGTCTCCAGCAATGGACTCTAGGCTGTCAGAGACTCCGTACTTGGTGCACCACTCAAAGACTTGGAGAGCGAGTGCCTGTGATGATGACATGGTGGAGTCGCCAGGAACCTTCTCCTTGATGAAGTGGTCGAGAAAGCGGCCATCTCCGTCAGTCATGGTGTAGATATCCTTCTTCTGGGTGGATGTGTAGAACTTCTTGGTGTCTCGAAGTTTGAAGTCTCGAACCTTCGTCTTGGTGATTATTGAATCTATCATGATAGTCTTGACATCCCCTTCTAGTATCTCCCTCTTCTCTCTAGACTGCACCTTCCTCATCACCTTATCCCTAGCATGGTGAATCTTATTGGGATCAACAGCCAGGTACTCACTTGTATGGATTATTTCAATAACTGTTAATATTCGGGATAATTCTACCACAAAAGGTAAAGTTTTTGACAAATATTGAAACGCAGTTAGTTTCTCCTCCCTATTGTTAGCATGTAGCAACAATTAGATCTGAAATTAGTTTCAAAATGGTTGCACTGTGGTGAAAATAAAAAAGTACAGTAGATTACAGTAGATTTCATTATCTGTTCTTATGCACGCCTGGTGATACTAAATCCAAATTGAACTCGGGCATTTGAAAGATAATATATGTATATATACCGGTATATAAATGTGCGAATTGGCTATAATAAGGTATTTTATAAGCCTCCTATTCTATATTCTATAATAATATTTCAAATTGCATTGGTCCGGATGGGAGAATTCAGTACTGTATCTACAGAACCTTCCCTTTATTAATTTCCTTAGATTTTTTGTACACATGATCTCAAGAAGGTACTGAACGAGATCAGTGGCAGTTTTTAATGTTTGGTCATTATTAGCATGGTGTTATTCACTGTCAAAGATGCAAAGAAAAATCATAATTCATATTCTCCTTTGTTTCATCACAATTTAAGCAAGCCTAGTAATAGACACAATATTTCTGACACTGTGAATATATTCCCTGAGGTCCGTAGATGTCCCTAGATACCAGGAATATGCAAATGAGAGTGGAGAAATATTCCATTTACCTAGGTATATATTTTAGGCGGATTTTCAGAAAATATTCCACGGGTGGAAGAGGTTAATGAGTATACCATCTAGGGGCTTTGGGTTTTTGTGGGGATCCCCTGTTGACAGAACTGGCTATGGGGCGACAATAATATGTTCATGAGGCATGGTTTCTACCTTTAGCCTTTAATCGGCGTGGTTTATTATTTACATTTCACAACAGCAGCACATGAGATCTCCTCTCCATGAGAGGTAGGTGGGAAGAGACAGAGGGGGAGTCGGCATCAGCTTATATACCCTCTACCTGGCGGTAACATTAACAGCTCCGCCTATAGCGCCCTCCAGTGGAAACAGTTATGCATAGTTAGACAGTTACTCAGTTACTAGCAATCATATATAACCTCTAACTTTAACACTCCCACTTAGGGTTGTCTAGTACACTGTACAACTTCTTCAAAAACAATTTACAAAGAAAATAATACAGTTCAGAACATCAAAAAGAATATGGCAGTCAATACTACATAACAGGCAATGTTCACACACCAAACATGACCTCTGCAAATCTTTTCAATTTCAGTTTGGAAGCAGACTTCGTCATAGCCAATTCTACATCAGTACACAATCCCCCCACAGCCCACCCCTCAGTCACATCGAATCCTGCATTACCGAACTCCAAACTTGGATGACTCACAACTTCCTCAAAATGAACAGTGACAAGATTGAACTTCTCATTATTGGCACCAAAACCACCCTCACCAGATCCGGACCCATCACACTCACCATCAACGACTCCACCATCACCCCCTCCCCCCTAGTCCGAAACCTTGGTGTCCTCATTGACCCCACCCTCTCATTTGACCCCCATGTCCGCTCCATCGTAAAAATATCTTACTTTCACCTCCGCAACATTGCAAAAATCTGTCACTGCCTCTCCCCCCCTGCTGCTGAATCCCTCATTCACGCCTTCATCTCCTCCCGCCTGGACTATTGCAACTCCCTCCTCACTGGTATCACCTCCTGCTCCCTCCATAAACTGCAAATGGTCCAAAATTCAGCCGCCCGCCTCCTCACTAACACCCGGTCCCGCGGACACATCACTCCTGTCCTCCACTCTCTCCACTGGCTCCCGATCAAACACCGCATAAACTTTAAGACACTACTCCTCACCTTCAAAGCCCTCCACAGCCTGCCCCCCCCCCCTACCTGACTGATCTCCTTCTTCCCTACCGCCCCACCCGTTCTCTCCGGTCCTCCTCCACTGCCTCCCTCACTGTCCCGACATCCAAGCTTAAAAACTTTGGAGATCAGGCCTTCTCTCGTACTGCACCCCGACTCTGGAACTCCCTCCCCCAGTCCATCAGAGACTCCCCTACACTCTCCACCTTCAAAGCTCGCCTCAAAACCCACCTGTTCTCCCTTGCCTTCAACCCCCCCCACCCATAAACCCCCCCCCCCCCCCTCCAACCTGATTGATGTCTGTCTCCAGTCTTTTTGTGCTATCATGCTGTCTTCCCTGTTCCCCCCATGGTCTCATGTTCCTTTTGTTTTTGTTTCTTTGTTGTTTCTTTGTTTTTGTTTCTTTGCTTTTGTTTCTTTGTTTTTACTTTTGCTCCCGACTATTGTCAGCGACTTCGGGTTATTGAGAAGCGCTATATAAATTCAATGAATTATTATTATTATTATTATTATTATTATTATTATTATTATTATTATTATTATTATTATTATTATTATTATTATTATTATTATTATTATTATTATTATTATTATTATTATTATTATTATTATTATTATTATTATTATTATTATTATTATTATTATAGCATCTGCAACCATGTCGTCTGTAGGACAATAGACAAGTGTCATCCTTTCTTCTCTGATGACAGATCTGATGAAATTATATTTTATATCGACATGTTTACATCTCTGTCGGCTCACAGGGTTTCTTGCGATTGCAATGGTTCCCTGGTTGTCTTCATAAACAACTGTTTTCTTATATATGTAGCCGGTCTGCAGCCTACTTCTCTGTCGAACGTGTATTTGAAGTAAACACAGGCCGTGATTCCATTTTCAGTATTTATTCACCTGTCAAGACACTCAGACAGGCACGTATTAAACATTGGCCAGTAGATGGCGTCAACAGCTCACATGCTCTGCAACACCCAGTATAGACTGCTGTTTAGAATCAATCATTGAAATAACACATTAAAATAAAACAATACAATACAATAATACAAAATAAACAATAGAATTCCTCCATTTACCTGTCAAGACACCCAGACAGGCACGTATTAAACATTGGCCAGTAGATGGCGTCAACAGCTCACATGCTGCAATGGGGAGATATCAGTCACACTATCAGCGCAAGGCATGTAACCCATCCCCCTCCATACTAGCCCCGTCAACATGTGGTTACACAAAAGATCGTCACCACAGTTAAATTGCTTTACAAAAAGTGCACAACTGCTCATCTTTAACGTAGATATTCTTATACACATCCGGTTTATTGGCCGGCACCTTATTTACAATCATTCAAACCATCATAACTCTTTTAGACCAGAAATATATTTACAGACACTGAACTGACATCTTACCTCTGCAACACCCAGTATAGACTGAGCCCGCAGAGGGACGCACGAAAGGAAATACGTCACTTCGGGAGGAAGTGACAGCGCAACGATTTCAAAATAAACTACTTTGAGAATAAAAATAATAATAAAACAAATTAAAATAAACGTGAGGGATTATTTGTGGAATACATAACAGTATATAATATACCTGCTACATATACATAGGTATCCATTCCTTCGAGCAGTTGTTCTAGATCAGACCTGGGAATTGTACGGCCCGTATGTATTTTATTTATTTTTTTAAACTTTTTGCTTTTCACGTCAACGTTCACACGCACAATATACGCTTACCTAGGATTTGACTTGATTCAACAACAAAGCAGTCGGGGCAATGGCAAGCCGAAAACTGTCGGAAGTGTGGTTATTTGAAGTTTGGATTTTTTTTTCACAACTGAGGTAGGTAGATTACATTTTTAGAGACTAAAGTACAGAAAAAAGGTACCGTTGGGTACCGGTATCAATTCACAGGTACCGGTACCGTATCGGTTCAAATGTGAACAAAATGCATATGTGAAAGCCTTCATGACAAAGTTGCAATTAATTTCAAGGCAACTGGCTCAGTGGCCTCGTGGGTAGAGTGTCCGCCCTGAGTTCGGGAGGCTGGGAGTTCAAGCCCCGGCCGAGTCATACCAAAGACTATTTAAAAATGGTACCCATAGCCTCCCTGCTTGACACTCAGCATCAAGGGTTGGTTGGGTGTACTTGTACATCAAGCTGCCTCACGCTACGGAAACAGGAGATAGGCTCCTGCCCCATGTGCCGTTACGGCTCGAGAACCATTGGTTCTCAAAGGCAACTAGGCAGCAACAATCACGAACACATGAAAACCCTGAAAGAAGTCAAACCATCAGCTGATCACCGGCACAGGTACTCATCCACTGCATGATGAATTTTCAAGGCGTTTTCAAGATTTCAAAAAGGTTGAGGATGAAATGCAGCTGGTTTCCTCTCCCTTTACCTGCAGTGTTGATAGTGTACTCACTGATGTTCAGCTTGAACTCATTGACCTGCAGTCTGATTCACTACTGAAAGAGCACTTTAAGTCAGCATCACTGCTAGAGTTCTACTCTGCTCTCAAGGAGGAGAACTTTCCAAACATGAGGAGACATGCTCAGAAGATGTTGGTTCTATTTGGATCCACCTACATATGTGAACAGTCATTATCAGTCATGACGTTTACCAAATCCAGGTACAGATCCTCTCTCACTGATGAACATCTGTCAGCTGTGCTTCGCATCTCCACCTCAGACATTCAACCTGACTTTGATGGACTTGTTAAAGCTCAAAAGAGACTGGATTTCTCACACTGAATGAAAAAAAGAACTGAAGAACACTAAAACGTGGGAATATAACAAGTGAAATGGGACACTTGATCCTTTTCTTTTTTTCTGCACAGTAAAAAAAAAGAACTGAAGAACACTAAAATGTGGAAATATAACAAGTGAAATGGGACACATGATATATATTTTTTTGCACAGTTCTGAAAACATTAAATGTTTAATATAGGCATGTAAAGTCAAAAAGGCTACAAAACTGGGACACTTTTCTTTACACAGTTACACAGTTCAGTCACATGTCTTGTTTATTTTGGCTACAAAGATGATGTGATATCTTTAGAAAGCTAAGAAAATCCTTGTTTCAATAGTATATGAAACTCAAAATGCCCTTTGTTATTAATGTGACTGAAAATGAGTTAAACGTTTCACATTTTGTTTATCATTTTGGAAGTTCTATTTGAATAAATGATATTTTTGAAAGCTAACCTCACCTTTTAATTGCCAAATAATAACATACACTCTTACTAGCGGTCAAAACAATGCCATTTACTGCTTTTTATATAGAAATAAAATGTATATTATGCATAATTGAGTTAGGAATTTTGGCCCGGCCCTCCAAAATATTTTCAGTTGCTCATTTGGCCCCATGGGAAAAATAATTGCCCACCCCTGTTCTAGATAAATACATTCCTGTATTGTCATAGCTAGAGCCGCATGTATTCAGCTTCACAAGTTGATAGTGCCACTGTGGGCTGCTTCTTTGTTTTCCACAAAACCAGTGAGCTGTTTGTGTTCAAACTCACACAATATCCTGTCGTACTTCTTCTATCTGTGGTGTCAGCTGCCCAGTCTGCATCACTGTAGGCTTTAAGCCCTAAGCCCTCGCTGCTTTCTGAAACAAAGCTGTTTATCTGCTGTACCTTTGAGATAACGAAAAACATGTTTTGCTGTAATCCAGTGCTCCTCTGTGGGGTCAGCAAAATGCTGTGACAATTTACTCACTACAAAACATAGGTCAGGGCGAGTACATGTTGTCAAATAAATGAGGCTACCTACAGCTTCTCTGTACATTTTTACATCAGTCAGTTTCTGAGCATCCTCCTGGTAGTCTAGTTTTTGATCACATGGTGTTTCCCTTGTTCTACATTCTTGCATGTCAAAAAGTTTCAGGATCTTTTCCACATATCTCTTCTGGGATATTTTTACACAACTGGCAGACTGTTCAAAGTCCATGCCTAGAAAATGTCCTAGTTAAAGCATTTTGAATCTGGTAAATCATCCACTTCTGTATTTAAACATAGAATCCACTCCGGTATTTAAACCTGGAATCTACTCCTTCTGTATTTAAACATGGAGTATCCTCCTTCTGCATTTAAGCATGTAGCCACCCTCCTCCCGTATTTAAACATGGAGTACCCTCCTTCAGTATTTAAACATTTAGCTACGAACCTCGCTTTGTACTTGTCGTGGCCTTCAATACCCTCCTTGATTGAGTGCACCCATTTCCCTCCCACTGTCTGTCTGCCCTCTGGTAACTTGGTTAGAGTAAAGGTGTGGTTGTCCTCTAGGGCCCTCATCTCCTCATCCATTGCTCTCTCCCATCTACTTGATTCAGGGGACACTATGGCCCCTTTAAAGGTCTGAGGTACTCCACTGACTACTCTGTAGCAGTAATCAATGCTGGTAAGTGTACTGTCATCCTCGTCACTTTCTCTCCGGGCATAGTCTGTCAGATACTTTGGGGGTTTGTGTTCCCTTGAGGGATACCTCCCACTGCTTGGGGCAAGTGACGTCACCCTCGGGTGCTCCTCGTCATCGTCCTCTGGGGGTTGCTGACTGTCTGTCTGCACGACCGTGCTAAGTACACTAGGCTGAGGTGTCTCTGTTTCTTCACACCTTACTCTGGAGTCCAGCTCTGGGTCCTCTGTCTGTGTCTCGTTCTCACATGTTGTCTTTGTGACAAATTTGACTAGCCTGTGTTTCTGCACTCTCCCTTTACCGGGATAATAAACTAGGAAAGCGGGGCTTCCTTTGTCGTGCCCTACAAAGAGTCCTTTTTCACATCTGGACTCGAGCTTTCCTCTGTCCTGCAGGTAAGCATAACACACTGATCCAAATTGGTGCATCCTAGCTAGATTACACTTCTTTCCTGTCAGTGCTGTATACGGGGTGGTGCCCGTGTGCTTATTAAAGCACCTGTTTCTGGTGTAAGCGGCTTCTTGCACCACATAATGCCATAGGCTCTTAGGTAAGTTACTGTCTACTAGCTTACACCTAGCCATTTCGAAAAGAGTGCACCATTCCCTCTCTGCCACTCCGTTCTAGTGTGGGGAGTATGGACATGATGTCTCGTGTCTTATCTTGTTCCTTCTCAACAGTGATTGGAACTCTCTATTTGTGAACTCGGTTCTGTTGTCTGACCTCAAGCATCTTATGTTACCATAAGGGGCTACATCTGCAAGGAATTTCTCCGTGGCCTGGAGTGTGTCACTCTTTGCTTTGAGAAAGTAAACAAACACTGCCCCTGTACACACATCTGTAAAAGACTGTACATATCTAAAGCCTCCTATGGACTCGTTGCTTACTGGACCGGCTAGATCTGTGTTAACTAGCGCAAGTGGTACCTTTACTTTTTCTGTGGGATTTCTGTTTCTCGATTGAGTAAACTTTCCCTTTATGCACACTACACATTCTCTGTCAGGTCTACGCTTTTCACCTTCAATGTGCATGCCTTCTGTCACTGCTTGCAGTTTCAGTAAATCCTCATAATTACAATGACCCATAATCTCATGCCATGTCTGAATATTGTGACTGACAGTCACGTTACACATATCATTATTATTACACTTGTCGTTGTCATCACACTCTGTTTGTAGATAATACATTCTCTTGTACACCTTTATGTTAAATCAAGTACCGTCAGGCTCTACAAGAACATTTTTACCTTCATTGAAGAATACTTCGCACCGTTCGCAGGATCAGCTATTACAGAGAATAGTTCTTGTGGGAACGAGGGTACGTAGAGAGCGTTCTTTAACGTCACTGTACACCGGCGCCCCTCACTGTCTATGAGGCATACCTGTGCGTCTCCTCTCTCTTGCGCCAACCCGTAGGTGCGCTTCCCGTCTGCCAGCTCCATGCTGTGTCTCTCCGGGTCGAAAGTGTTGTCAACGTTCTTGAACCGACTCCTGTCGTTGATGACGTGGGACGACGCACCTGTGTCCATGATCAGTCCCTTCCTTTGGGCCTGCTGCAGCTGTGTTGGCCTGGTGACGTACGCTGTCTGCGCCCCGAAGATGAAGTCTTGTTGTCCCGCTACTCTCCGGGCGTCGTCTCGATTCGTCTCACATCCACCGTCGCCGCCATCTTGTCCACTGCCGCCATCTTGTCCATGCGCATACCGCACGCTCTGGTCTCGTTTCTTCATGCACACTCTGTCTGTGTGCCCCGTGGATTTGCAGAAGCTACACCAGACAGTCTTTGTGCAGTTACCTTTCCGATGGCCTTTTTCTCCGCATCGCCAACACGCCAGCTCCGTCGTGGGCCTGGTCTTCTCCCTCTGCGTCGCTCGGGCCTTCAGCACCCTCTCTCCCGCCTCCACGGCGGCTGGGTGGATATCTTCTGAGGCCTCGAAATTTCGTAACTTGGCCTTGAACTTTCCCAGCGTCATGTCCGCTGAACCATGTGTTACCAGGAGTGTGAACGGTTTGTACAACTCCGGTAGTCCCCTCATCACCATCGCCATCATTAGCCCATCGCTTGGTGCTTCTCCTGCACTCTTCAACGCCGTAATGATCTGCTCAGCTCTGATGACGTATTCGGTCACAGTCTCGGTGTGCCCCTTCTTCAGTGCTGTTAGTGTTATGTAGAGGGACACGACTCGGGGTCTTCCTTGCCCGATATAATGTTCTTTCAACACTTCCAGGCTTTCTCTGCCTTTGTCCTTAGTGTCGCGGAATATCAGCCCCAAGCTTGTGTCGTCGAGCAGTGGTGCTAACTCACAGTATGCGTCTGCATTATGCTTATCGTCCAGGGCTTGTGCTTCCGCCGTCAGGTCTCCCGTGGGGGCCGTCAAGATCGTCGTCTTCAGTCCCACACCGTGCATGCAGCATAACATGCGCTCTTCCCAGAGCTCATAGTCCTCTGCCTTTCCATTGAATGAGGGCCATTTGCTCCTTCCCTTGGTCGCCATCCTCCTTTTTGATGGTAGGCGTAGCTTTAGCTCTGTTGGTATAGCCTTTAGTCATGCGGTGCTCCTGGCGCTAAACTAGCCTATACTTCAGCTAAACTTGCTACCCTTATTATTTCGCCCCTGCGTGATCTGGGCCCATAACCTGTTGACAGAACTGGCTATGGCGTGACAATAATATGTTCATGAGGCATGGTTTCTACCTTTAGCCTTTAATCGGCGTGGTTTATTATTTACATTTCACAACAGCAGCACATGAGATCTCCTCTCCGTGAGAGGTAGGTGGGAAGAGACAGAGGGGGAGTCGGCATCAGCTTATATACCCTCTACCTGGCGGTAACATTAACAGCTCCGCCTATAGCGCCCTCCAGTTGAAACAGTTATACATCGTATAGCTCCGCTCTGCGTCTATTGCAATACTCTTCATATCCAGTATTTATACTGAATAAATTCTCACATGCACCTTTACATACCATCATCTCTCTGGCCACACCCCCATCCGCTCCCTACATAAGCAGGGGTGTGGCCATACCATCAGCTCCTTCTTCAGTTTTCACCACGTCAAGTGCATGCAATGTACCACACTTTGAAGATTGATGGATTTTTGAAGAAGAGAATAGGAGATGAAGGAGCTACGTTGACATTATATCTTTACTATTTTCGAGGAAATACAGCGATAATGTCTTCGCCACTGGGGTGTCTAGAAGATGATGATCATTCTGACCTCCACCGGCATTTTCGTATTAGGGGCTCGCGTCGCTGGCCTAATTCCCACCTGCAGTCCTCCAAGCTGCAGTTGGACAGGTAATATAGGAGACCAGTGTTGTGGTCCTCTCAGCCTGCGTTCATTGGTGCAGGTAAGGGTCCTTTGGACACTTAACGCCTCTTCCTTCCTTCCCTTCTAAATGTTTTGTAATAACGATGTTTTTTTCCAAAACGTATGTTGCTTCACTACATTGGGGATGCGACATGTGTTGTGTGTAAATTGTCTTGTCGCTGGTATAGCTTTCTCTCTACCTAGAAAATCGGCGTTGTTTTTTACGTGAGTAAAAATGAACTGGTTTGGTTGTGATGAGAAATTGTGTGTTCATGTAACGTTAGACAACATAGTTGAGCTCACAACTAGCTGGGTTAATAACCATGCAAAGCTATGCTTAGTGACATATGATCGAGGGGTGAGTCCTGTGATGACAATAAACAGGTGGCGTGTTCACATATTAACAGGGCGGTACCTGTTCAACCGAGTCGTATCAGGGGTAAGGTGGTGAGGGGTGATCCCCCTGGTTCCCCTGGGCCCCCCCCCCTCCTCTCAAACATGATTTTATATATTGTTGTTATATATTGTTTCACTATGTTTGTGGGGATACGGTGTAATCCCTCAGCTTCTGCTGGGGTTGTGCTCCTGCTTGGAGAAACAATTTTTTCCTAGGGAAAAGATTGTTTGGTTGCTATCATGTGGACTTAGCAAGGCCTGTGGCCAGTACTTAATCGAGGACTTGTGTCTTCTCTCGTTATGAAAAACGGCGTTCCTCTTACGGTAGTGAGAGTGTACTTTTGCCTTTTTTGTTGTGATGGAGGGTTGTGTGTGTCGTTAAGATCCACAACTGGGTTAGGTGTTGGCCTACAGAAGTCACATGTGTAAGCTCTGGTACCGGGGCTCTTAAAGGGGCCCTCTCTTGGTCTGTGTTTTTTCTTCCTTTGGAAAATTCAGATGGCAGGTTCGCACATGAGTCTATGTGAAGCTGTTTACGCTTCATGTAGCATGCTATGACTGGTGTCATGGCTCTGCTTTGTCGTTACATCGTATCAGGGGTGAGGGGTCATGAGGGGGTGAACTGGTAAAAGCTTCCTCCCCTTTTTCTGATTGGTCAGGGGTTAAAACCCCCTGTCCTTCGGGCTTCCTGTCACGTTGCTGGATCAGCGCGTCACAGGGTAGGGGGGGGGGGGGTTTCCTGGTCCCACGCCATAGAGTACGTCACTGGGCGCGTTTCTATTGGTAAGACTTCCGTGGGTTATTCAGGCTCCATGTTGTGGACCTCTGTTACAGGGAGTTTCAGAGCCTCCTCATGGAGTTTCAGAGCCTCCTCCTCGGGGACTTTCAGAGCCTCCTGTGAGTTCAGACCCTCCCTCCCAGTGAGGGAGCCTCCTCAGAGTTTCAGAGCCTCCTCCTCAGATTGTCAAGGTGAGTAGAACTTAAAAAGAGGCTCTGCTCTGTTGTATGTGTATTGAGCTTGGTGGGTGATGCAAGGCAGTAGAGACGATTTGTTCTTCTGCTCTGCTCCCTACTAGTAGTGTGTGTATTGGGTCAGAGCCTCCTCTTCAGGGAGTTTTCAGAGTCTCCTCCTCAGGGAGTTCAGAGCCTCCTCGGTGAGTTCAGAGTTAACCCCGTTGTCCGCCGGGGCGCAGATCTGCTGTTCTGGGACCCTGAGGGACTTGTGCTTTTTTTCGGGTGGAAAAATGCCGGGTCGGCCCGGGCGTTGCAAGGTTTGACGTTATGGAGATATTCGTGGTTGTGTTACTACGTATTACCCCTCACTGTTGCTTGGTCCATGTTGTGTTGTACCTTGCGCTGCGCTAAGGGAGCCTGGTCCTTCTCCATTCTTTTCGCCCCTCTCTTCTCCTGCTTAAGCATGGCTGGGAGGGGGCTGTTGAGGTGATTCTTATAGAACTCCTCTGGCAGCCCTGTGTACGTCCCGGTCCGCCGGGCCCGGGTTCGACATTATTTTCGTCTACCCGTTGGCCTGGGTTAACCACTTTTTGAAAACTGAAACACTTGTACTGCGGTATAGCCAGTGTATACCCGCAGTTGTGTTTTGGAGTTTTTCTCTTGAGGGGTTATAGGAACAACCACCTCATGTTGGAACCAAGGGGGTGGTTGGTTCCCTGGTGTGTTGGTAGCGGAGTCAACTCTCGGGGTAGGCCGGGTTTGGCCCCGTCAACCTGTGAGTGTGCCCCCGCACTTTTCATGACGTCTGCCAATCATGTCAGCCTTCTCTGCCTCGGCCCCTCTAGAGAGTCGAGGGGTTTTTGTGGAGGCTGTGACATGGTGCACAACAATGCCTGTCTAGTCCGCAGTGCTCCAGGCTCGGGTCGAGTGGCCTGTTGCCTGGATTGAGGGATCGACCTCTTTTGGGGGTCGTCTCCCCGGTGCGCTGCCTGCTCCCGCTGTGGGTGTAGCCTCTTGAGTGCTTCAAGCTTACAGCCATACCAACCTGAACACGCCCGATCTCGTTCGATTTCGGAAGCTGTGTAGGTTCAGGCCTGGTTTGTACTTGGATGGGTGACTGCCTGGGTATACCAGGTTCAGTGAGCTAGGCGGCGTGCTATAGGGGGGAAGGGCCTGCTCTTGGATGGGCCCTGTCCGAATACGCTGGCGATGTGGGGGGCGGTGTCACTAGTGACCGCCTGGTAAAGTCTCGATGCTGTGGCGTCATTGGCCTCTCCAAGCCCCCTTTTTCCGGGGGGGTCCAGTCCCTTCCTGGGTCCGGGTCCTCCTTCGCGCTCCGCTGCTACGGCCTTGCCACAGGGTTGGGCTTTTGCTCTTGACCCCGTGATGTTAGGGGTGGTAACGGGAGTTTGTTCATTTCCGTTCGTTCCCTAGTGGCATGTGGGTTGCGCGTTTGTGTAGTCGTGGGTGCGCCCCACGGTCTGCTCACCCTGTGCCTTGAGTTGCTGAAGTCTCCTCTTCACGCAGTCGGATCCGACGCCCTCCCGTCCTCCGCTAGGGGGGTTCGGGGGGCTCGGGTCCTCCCCAGTTTCTGATGGTTGTGGGGGGCCTCAGCGGGTGCATTTGTCGGGCTCCGCTCTGCTCAGCTCCTGTGTTGCAATAGACGCAGAGCGGAGCTATACGATGTATAACGTACGGTTATGTATATAACCATAGTTATATGAGTATAGTGACGCTCTGCGTCGGACTCACTGAGGACCCCGTGGTCTTGCCTTGTGGTGAAAGGAGCTGATGGTATGGCCACACCCCTGCTTATGTAGGGAGCGGATGGGGGTGTGGCCAGACAGATGATGGTATGTAAAGGTGCATGTGAGAATTTATAATACTGGATATGAAGAGTATTGCAATAGACGCAGAGCGTCACTATACTCATATAACTATGGTTATATACATAACCGTACATTATGCATAGTTAGACAGTTACTCAGTTACTAGCAATCATATATAACCTCTAACTTTAACATCCCCCCCCCACACACACACACACACACACACACACACACACACACACACACACACACACACACACACACACACACACACACACACACACACACACACACACACACACACACTGTCGCCTCACAACAAGAAGGTCCAGGGTTCGTTTCCCGCTTGGGGACCAGGTTTCCGCAATGCCAGGTACCCAAATGGGGTATCTCCTGGGCCTTTTTTTTTTTGAACAAATGTTTTTTTATTTTACCCATTTTTTTTACATAAAACCAGACACACAATACATAAACAATGGAAATCCACAATAAATCACAGGACTATGATTGACACAATAATGACAATAATGACAGTCCAGTACTTAAATCAAAATAAATGTAAATTAAAAGATTTACCCATAATAAATGCAATACAATACCTATGCTCTTGCTCGCTCCCCCCCCCCCCCCCCCTCAGGACCCCTCCTTGGACAATCCATCGATTATTCCGTTTAACACCAGGAATTACAAATTCATATGCTTACCTTTATCCTCTCCACCACCTCTAACCAGATTGCTATGCTGGCTTCACTAACACCTACAATTCTTGCAGTAGATATCTCTAGATAAATCACATCGAGATAGGTAAGAACCCATACCTTCCGGCACATTTTATCCGGTTGAATCCAGCGTGATGCTATCAGCTTTTTAGCAGCCGTGAGACCGGACAAAACTAGTCTCTTTACCTGTATAGAGGCTGCTAACTGAGAAACATCATTCAACATCAATACAGAAGGCAGTACAGGTATGGTCAGAGATAAAAATTCTGATAATTGCGTGGTTACTTCTTCCCAGAATGTCTTAACCGGAGGGCATTCCCAATACATATGCATAAATGTACCAATATCACCGTTTAAACATAAGGAGCATCGAGAGTCTTGTTTAAGCCCCATTAGGAACAAATGTCTAGGAGTTAAGTAAGTCCTATGAATAAAATTAAGATTAATCTGTTGATGATCCGGGTTGCGTGATGAAAGCCGTACATTTGCCAAAACTTCATCCCAATCAAAATCTACTTCCAAGTTTGGTATATCCTTCCTCCAGACTAAGTCTAGAGGAAGGACCTCATATGAGGACGTAAGTAAGTGACGATAAAACTCAGATACAAAGCCTCTCGATGTCTCTTTTCATAAAAGAATTTGTGATATTTGTGGTGTTCAAGCGGCACCTTTAATGGAACTCCATGAGCCTCTTAATTGTAGATAGAAATAAATTGGATTTGGTGAGGTTAAATTTGTTATATATATCTTTAAAGTTGCAAAAACCCTGATCATTGAAAACATCCCCCAATGTAGGTATGCCCTTCTTTTCCCATTTGGTGAATCTGATAGGTTGTTGTGCAATAAGGAGTGAATTGTTATTAAATAGGGGAGAATGACTATGCCATTTATGTTGGTTAGTAAATTTGTTCTGTGTGTCACGCCATATCCGAATCACATGTGTAATAAGAGGGCCAAATTTCAAGTTGCATTGCTTAATTGATAAGTTGGTGTATACTACATCCTGCAGTCTATGTGGTGCCACTATGTTCTCCTCTAATGGTCTCCAGGATACAGATGCTTGAGAATCAAACCAGGTGATCAGTGGTCTTAAAGAGAACGCTTTAAAATAGTAGCTGAAGTCTGGGAATGCTAAACCCTGTCGGCTTTATTTCTCTGTGCAGTGGATCTTTTTATTCGTGGAGGTTTATTGTTCCAAATAAATGTATATGCGGCGGATTGTAATTTTTGCCAGTAACCAACAGGGGGGGGGGGGGGGGGGGGGGGGGGGGTAAGGGCAACATTGAACTGAAAAAGTTGATTCTAGGCAAAACATCCATCTTAACTATTGATGCTCGGGCCTGTACTGAGTTTTTTAGTTTTGACCACCTGCCGAAGTCGTCTGTGATCCGATCTAGGAATCCGGCATAATTATACTTCACCGTTTGGCAAATTGTGGGAAATATCTCAACTCCAAGACATCTAAAGTGTTCTACCATTGGTATATTTACTGGGAGTGAGGTAGCCTTCGCAGTCACATTAAGTGGAAGGAAGGCCGATTTTGGCCAGTTTATCTTAAATCCAGATAGATTGCCAAAAAAAATAAATCATTACCTTGAAAAGATGAGGTAGTGAGGTGGTAGGGTTTTGCATGAACATTATTATATCGTCCGCATATAAACTGATATGATGCTGTGTGCCCTTAATTGAGATCTCTATGGATTGGGATTGTCTTATATACTGTGCCAGAGGTTCTAGAGATAGAGCAAACAGTCCGGGACTAAGAGGACAACCCTGTCTGGACGAGCGCGACACAGGGAAGTTTGGGGAAGTAAATTTCCCTGTTATAATCATGGCCGACGGATCTGTGTATAGTACTTTGATCATATTAATAAATCCATCTCCTAACCCCATCCTTCCAAGTACTGCCCATAAATAAGACCATTCCAACCTATCAAAGGCCTTCATCGCATCCAAGGATAATACAGCTACAGGAGGTACAGCTTCTTTGCTGGCTTCTATCACATGCAGTAACCGTCTAATATTATCCGTGATCAGGCGGCCTCTTCTAAAGCCTGTCTGATCAGGATGAACTAAAGATGTCATATGCTTTTGAAGTCTGATGGCTAGTACCTTAGTGTACAGCTTAATATCGGTTCCGAGGAGGCTTAACCTGTTAAGCCTTAAGGTCCCCCTATAGGGGGACCCTGCTTTTCTTTATCATAAATCGATCAATAGAGACCGTATTAGATCCCCAATTATCATATCATGGGGTATCATTGGAAAGCCACACTCATTGGCTACAACCCTATGCAAAGATCGGCAAATGATTGACGGAGCTAGAGCCCCGGGAGTCGGGGGTGGTAATGTGTACTTTTGCGTACTTTGGGGCACGCCTCACATATCGGCATGTAACTCGAGAACCGCTGAACGGATTTTGTCACCTGAAAGGGCAATTCGACAGGCAACATGTAGGGCTATAATTCTATGTATATATTGTATTAAAAGAAATGCACACCCGAGCCACTAGAGGTCGGCAAAGAATCGTCCACATGTGGGCCCTTGGATGTTAAGAGGTCAAGGTTTTTAAATATTTTTTTTGTAGCCAAGAGTAAAGACCATAACCCTATCAAAAACAGTAGTCAAAGTGTATATTTTCATTTTTACCGATGTTTTATACGATTTATCGGAAATACAAATTTATCGGAAAATGCTAATTATTGTAAAAACCGCAAGAAATGACTAAATCCAGATTCAACCCTGCCATTGGAAAGAGGAGCATTTTCCCTATCCATAGATGTATGATTTGGCCATAATAAGGTCAAGGTCAAGTTCAAGATCAAATATGAATTTATAATTAAAGTCATTAATTACTGTATCTACAAATCCTTCTGTTTAATCATCTTCCCGCGGTTCATTTTCGTTTTTGTACACATGATCTCAATAAGGTCGTGAATGAGCTCAGTGAGCATTTTCTCATACCCGTATACATTTTTTATCATCATCATCAAAATCATAAATCATAATTAATCATAATTAATTTATTCATTACAATTGAATAATTACTAGTAACAGACACAATATTTCTGACACTGGAAATACATACCCCCAGGTCCCTAGATGTTCCTAGATACCAAGAACATGCAAATTGACCTTGCAGAAGTGGAGCAATCTTCCATTTACTTAGGCATGTACCTTTAGGCGAAAACGGTCTACAGATTAACAGGTTAAGGGTCTATAACTACCACAGTTGGTGGGGTCCTTGTCTTTTTTAAGGAGGACAGTTATAAGTGCCATATTAACGTCTCTGGAGAAGTTCCCCTCTATGATTGAGTATAAAATCATGTCAAGTAATAGGGGTCCGATTACATCCCAACATGAGAGGTACAGTTCTGGTGGGATACCATCCCATCCAGGGGCCTTACCACTTTGCAATTCAGATATGGGCCTTTCTGTGTGGAGTTTGCATGTTCTCCCCGTGCTCGCAAGGGTTCCCCCCCCCGATAAGAGAAACCCAATGGAAAAACATGCACAACAACAGATCGCTAACGCTGTCGCGTCCGTGACGAAGACGGGCAGGAGCACTTGGATTGTCCCGGGCGTGGCTCACGCCACAGCCCTCGTCTGCTCCCGGCTGCCCTTGGGGAGAAGGATGACGGGATGGGTTAAGCGCAGAGGAGTATCGCATCTGCGATCCTAAAAGACAATGCATGTGTGTGTGTTCCGGTGTGTGTGTGTGTGTGTTAAAAACTAACCACTGTGTGTGCCGCTAAAACATTGAGTTTCGTTGCATGCCGAAAAAAGACCTCTGCGACAGGTCCTGCATTATTATATTATATTAATGCCCGTCGAGACATCTGTTTGGATAAGCGAATACTACACGTTGAAAAATAATTCTAAAAACAGACCAATCTTATGATTTCTTATAATTAATTTAACAGTATTTGTTTTTATTATTGTAATATGTTTGCGTGAATGTAAATTTTAATTATAATTAGGGAAGGGAGAGGGTTGAAATGTGTTTTTTTCTTCTTTTGTCCTGTGTTACTGTCTGTATATATGTATGCCCTTAGATCTCTGTGGTGATTGGAGGAAGGCTGTTGGAGGGCCGGTCTCTGAGACAGGGGGCCATGCGTTGAATATCCCCCCATGTAGGTCATGGTGGTCTGAGGTCAGACAAGTCAGGCAGGGGCTGGTTTGTCACCAGTGAAGTGTCAAATGTGCCGTGGCATCACATCATAGGCTGTGGGGGGGGGGGACGACGACGACGACGCCGCCGGTGGTCTCGTTACGTAACGACAAAGTGACACCATTGAGAGTTACGCCTGCAGCGTCTACAGCATAGCTCTCAGACCGCAGAACTTAAAGGGGCAATTCACCAAAGAATGTGGTAAATTACAAGGTAACGGTCCCTATAATAAGACAAGGTATTGCTATTTACATTTTAAATGTTTACATGATTTCATGGAGCTGTAATTAACACAACACAAGGATTCAATGTCCCCCCGATGACATCACTGTTGGTCATATTCAAACAAATCTCTCATAGTAACTATCGAACTAAATGAATGTGTGCAAACCTGTTAAGTGTTTTTGGATGCGTATGAGATGATGTGCAAAATAAAAGTACCCCGTTAAAACCCTTTCACTGCCACACTACCAAACGGTTAACCCTTTCACTGCGACTATACAGAAGGTTAACCCTTTACTATCACACTACAGACGGAAAGGATTAAAATGACAGGAATAGCTGTCATCATTTCCGTGTAATTAAAAGTTCTGTAGTTCAGGCTTTAGAACACTGTCGTTTCTGACCGAAACACGAACAAATCTCATCCTGCAAAATAATGGCACTGTGACAACCTCACCTTAATTACCTGGTACATCAAAGGCTAGTTTCTGGCCTGGAGCAAAAGCCTGTCTTGTGTTGTTGCTCTCCAGGAATAAATTGGCCCCTAGCTTCCTTTCATTTCCTCTACCGGGGTCTCTTTACGGCTGAGATGGATGTGCTTGCTCTTCCAGAATGACACCAGAGGGGCCCTGTCACATGCGAGGGAGCTGTAAGTGCTGCCATGGGAGAGAGATGTCCTGCCCTCATTGGTTGAACACTAGCTTGGGCATATAGAGGGTGTGTATGGTTGTATAGGGCTGTTTTAATCCCCCATTGATCCCTATGGGCTCTGAGTGCTTATGTATGCATGTGTGTGTGTGTGTGTGTGTGTGTGTGTGTGTGTGTGTGTGTGTGTGTGTGTGTGTGTGTGTGTGTGCACGTGTGTTAGTGAGAGTGCATACACATCCACAACGCTTACACCACAGAGTTATACCAAGTCCTCTGTCTGGCCTTTTATGTGTTCTTTGTTTTTACTTCTTCCGTATTGTTACAGCCACAGCCAGGGCTTTCCTCTCCCCTGTCTGGCAGCAGGTCTCCACGCCCTTATATGGGCTGCTTCCTGTTCCCTCATCACCACTCTATCTACCTGGGCCGGTCTACACACCTGAGACTCATCACTTCATCACTCCTCCTCCGAGTGTTGCTTCACCTGTCTTGGTACTAGGACTCTATTCTGTATACTTATACTATATCTGTACCTGCCTCGTTCTAATCCTGCTCTTCTGTGTGTATAGGATTGCACACCTCCGGCCTACGCCTCACCCGTGGACGTCACCAGCCTGGACGATGCCTGGGATCACATGGAGTGACCTTCCTTACCTGCATTCCTTCACTACCTGCCTTGTCATATGCCGGGTGTCATATTAAATACCCTAAACCGCCTCATTCTCCTGTGCCTTGTGTTCTGCTCTTGGGTTCCAAAATAGACGCCATCCTAACACGTATTTGCTAAATCCTGATATTTGTTATTGTTATTTTGTGTCCACGGTGATCTGTTCTTAATGTGCTACAGAACTGAAAATATGTTTTTTTAACTGAGCCAAGCCAGTAAATTGCAACATTTGTTTATTTTTCTGCCTTTTTCCCTTTTCTCTCATCCCCCAATTTATTCATTGTCCTTTTTTATCGTAACTGCTCTCTCTCAGTTTCGTTGAGGGGTTCATTTCTCTGTGTGGCCCGACTTGCTTGTATGGGAATAGGCTCCAGGTTCTCGATATAACTTTGTTGATGTACCTGAACTTCACCGTTAACAGTTACCAAATCCATTCCTACATAGGAGAACTTTTCATGCTCCTCACGCCCAACCTTGAATGCAGACTGCAGTTGGGGGATCACATTGGATGAAAAGTTTGATGAGCCTGCCCAAAGAAAATCATCTACATGACACGCAAGCACCCCAGTGACCTTACATTGCTCATCCAACCAGTAAAAGACTGCCGGATCCACCTGTGACACTCTACCACCAGTACTCAGCATGATCTCCTTCACTTTGTTGTACCAATATAGTGATGCATCTGCAAGACCATACACATTTCTTTAGTTTCCATACAACATGTTGACATCCTGCCTCTAGAGGGGGGCGGATATAAATATCCCTGGATAGCTCCATACCCTGCAAGAATGCAGATTTGATGTCCATAGAATGGACTTCCCACTGGTTTTGACATATCACTGATAACATAAGTCTAGGTGAATCTGTGGCACATGTGAGGGAATCTTTCGGTAACTCTTGAATATTCAGCTCTTCAAAACCTCTGGCAACCAGTCGGGCTTTAGGCACTATACCATTGGGAGTGTCCTTAAGACTACAAACCCATCTGGTGGAAATGCATTTCTGCCCTGCATCTTCAACTTCCTCAAATACATTATTATTGTGCCAGTTCTTTATTTCTTCCTGTTTAGCTGCATCAAATGAGATGTCTTTGGTTACAAGTACATCAGCTTCTCTGTCTTCTGTTTCAATGTTGAGATTATCAACCTGTGAGATATCAATTGATTCCTTTTGCCCATCACTACCATCATTCTCTAGATGTTGCATGTTATACCAGGTTTTATATTTCCCTGTAGCCTTCCCTGATCTCCCTAAGACTTTTGCTTTAAAGGAAAACTCCAACATTTTGAGAAATTAGCTTATTTGCCATCTACCCTGGAGTTAGACAAGAAGATACATACCTTTTATTCTCTGTGCATGCAGTAGGAGTAGTAGTAGCTAGGCTAACGGTGCACGTCTTCCTACTCCTACTGCATGCACAGAGAAGAAAAAGGGTATATCTTCTTGTCTAACTCCAGGGTAGATGGCAAATAAGCGAATTTCCCAAAATGTTGGAGTTTTCCTTTAAGTAGAGTATTGTCACCTCTGTTCATATATGTTACAGTCTGTCCTGTTTTTAAACTCACACCTGCAGAAGGGGCAGGATTATTATGGGCATAACTCACACCTGCAGAAGGGGCAGGATTATTATGGGCATAACTCACACCTGCAGAAGGGGCAGGATTATTATGGGCATTAGGCCTATGCACCATTTCTGTTTTTGTTACGCTACTCAAAGTGTTTGGTGGATCGATCACTTCACTTGTATTGGCTTCCCCGTCACAGAATTGTTGTTCATTCTCTGTATTCTGCTCACTGTCTAAACTACCAGTTGCATTGTTTATACCTTGCTCACTTCCTGCTTCTGCGTCAGCATCAGTTTATACCATGTGCTCTTCACTAACCTGTGTGTTCACCTTGGAAAGCCTAGAAGAGTGATGCACTCTCACTAGGCATTAGGCAACCACCATGCCTTACAAAAACAACAGCCCCATCCTGACCAATAACTATCCCTGGTCCTTTCCACTTAGTGCATTCAGCTCGTTTGTAATACACCTTGTCACCCATCTCATATCTGTCATCTGTGGGTCTGAGCTGCTTATGTAGTGCTTGTCTTATCCTTTCTGAGCACTCTGCTTCAGTAAATGCTTTTCTAGAGGCATGCAAGGCTGAAATGTGTTCTCCTACTCTAGTACTCATAGTGGTACCTTCTAGCGCAGGTGGTTTATCAACCAGTACAGAAGGTAGGTTGGGGTTCTGGCCAAACACCAGTTGATTGGACTGTAGCCGTGCACATTGAGCATACTGTTCTTAGCCATGAGAGCCCAGTATAGGGCTGTTTGCCAGTCACATCCATTTTCCCGTCTGACCTTCTGGATGATGTCGGTGAGGGTCTGATTGTGTCTCTCCAGTGACATATGCATGAATGTACCTATATAACCTCTTAGACACAAGGAGCATAGAGAGTCTTGTTTAAGCCCCATTCGGTTCAATCTTATAGGTGTCAGGTAAATATATGAATATAATTAAGATTAATCTGTTGATGGTCCGGGTTGCGTGACGCTAGTCGAACGTTTGCCCAGACTTCTTGCCAATCAAAATCTACTTTCAAGTCTGGTATATCCCTCCTCCAAACTGAGTCTAGGGGAAGGATTCCATACGAAGACGTTAGTAAGTGATGATAAAAGTCAGATACGAAGCCTCTCGATGTCTCCCTTTCATAGAAGAATTTGTGATATCTGTGGTGCTCAAGTGGTATCTTTAATGAGACTCCGTGAGCCTTCAAAGTTGCTAATAACTGTATATAGAAATAATAAGTGGAGCTGGTGAGGTTTTCACAATGCTTCCAGCGCTTAAACGTGTAAATTGGTCAATGATGTGGAGGTACCATAAACTTGGTTCCAACTCCTCGTGCAGTCCACTGCCACCGTTTCATTGTACTCTGAAGCCAGAGGCAAGCCCACAGCAGGCTTCGGCTTGGTCTTGCTGTACCTCTGGCATATGTCACATTCCTGTACTATTTGTTGTAAAATAGTGTCACAATCTTTGTCTTTATTTCTTGAACTGCGGAAGCATGACCAAACTGTTTGTGTAGTTTCAGGAGAGCTTTGTGTTTCTCATTTGAGGTCATATTTTCTGTGACTGTAAGGACCTCATCTTCATTCTGGCTCTTTTCTGTGACTGTAAGGACCTCATCTTTAATTTCAATTTGATTCATTCCTGTGTCCTTGTCTCTGGTAGTGTCCTGAACTGGTGAGTTCAAGAGGGATATTCTGTTTAAACATCACAGCTCTATCATTCTCCATGTCCACGATGGTTCCTGCCCTTTTCAGTGAAGTCTTACTAAGAAGTAGTGGGATATCAGCTTTGACTACTTCAGTTTCCACTCGACTTTGTCTGTCCTATTTTGGCAGGCAGTTTCAGTATTCTGGAGGAATGCACTATATTTCCATCTCCAAAACGGAATGGTCTGGAGCTTGGAGTTTCACTTTTCACAATCTGGTTCACTTGACTTTGACTGAGATCAGCGACGAAGCTGTCCAACCATTTTTCTCCACACACTGTGCGGGTACATGCAGTGTCAATGATAGCCGTCCCTAAAGACTCAATTAGGAATACCTCTGATTCAGACAGTGAGGCTTTAGTAAACAGTGTAATGTCACATTCCTCTACCTTTGTTCGATCTTCAGTTAGCTTTACTTGTTCGCTACTCTTGTGAGGACAGTCTTTAGCCCAATGGAACGTGCTCTGACATATAGCACATTTTGATCTCTTACCGAACCTATCCAGTGGGTTGGTACCCTGTGATGGTTGCCTTTGTTGTCCAATATTGTGAATAAAGTAATCTGAATCTGAATCTGAATTTGAATCTAATAAATTGTGCAAAAGAACACATGAACAAATCCCAAAAGGGCTGTAGTTGTGTGTGGGCCACTACAGCGAGCAGCAAGAATGAACCGTTTGGAATGAAGGGTGTTGTCTGGGCACCAGTGTTGGGATCAATTCACTTTCAATACAATCAATTAAACATTTGAACAGACATTTGCAGCATACTTGCAGTGTACCTAAGATACGATAAGATATTCCTTTATTGATCCCCTTGGGGAAATTCAGGCATCATAGCAGGCGCAGCATGGGGGAGGGGGGGGGGAGGTACAGTTAGTAAAAACAAGCAGTGTAAACAATATAACAAATCAATATAATTTACGAACTAACTAACTAACTGAAGTATATAATATTCAGATAAGGTGCTGTATGCATAAGGTAGTATTATTGTCCTTTTAGGTTCCTAGTAGACCACCCGCATTTCACTGTATACCCTGGTATGTATGTGACAAATATACCTCTTGATTATCTCTTGATTCTTGTTGTAGTTGGATGTCTGGCAGCAGTCCCTGCCCCCTGTACTTGCTGATGAACATCTATTATCATTCACTTGTCAATGTATTTACAGAATTAGAATTTCAGAGAAAATCCACTTCCTGGATCCACTGAATTGAAAGCGAATTGATCCCAACCCTGATGGGCAGGTGATGGGGGCGGGGGGTAATTATTGTGAACTCTGACCCTTCTCATTGTGACCCGACCTGGTTATAATAATGTCTGGCAGCGACACCGTTCATGTTACCAGTCATCTTTATCCCGCCGACGTCCCATCTGTTCAAGCTGCTGCCGTTTGGAAAACGTGTGTGCAGCACCCATCGCTCCTAGCAACCGTCCTTTCCTGCTCAATCACACTGTGGTGGTGGGGGGGTGAGGGCCAGGGAACAAGGAGGGAAGAGACACGGACATGTTGCCGGGATACAGGAAGTTGAATGCATTGATTGTACCCTCTGTTTAAAGCTGTATTTTTAATTAGATTACCTTATTAGACTGGCTTTTGGTGATTCCCAGGACAGATGCCTTAACCCTTTCACTGCCACACTACCAAAGGGTTAACCCTTTCACCGTGACAATACAGCAGGTTAACCCTTTCACTGCCACGCGACAAAGGGTTAACCCTTTCACTACCACACTACAGAAGGTTATATTTCGTATTGGCATTGCGTCCCGCTCTTAAGCCATACCGAGATATACCTCATCTCATGTACCTAGTGTACTCCATCAACGAATAAAACTAATACACCCATCACCTGCCAGGCCCCGCCCCTAGTGGCGTACTATATAGTACTAGGCGTGGTCACCACTCACTCTTCCTCTATTTTCGTTTCCATCATAGCGGATGCAAGACGCCCTATGCAACTAGTTGTTATGAAAAGTTTAGAGAAATTGCGTAATATTGAATGCTTACCGGAGATTTGCTTACCCCTGGAATCTTCGGGGCATGTTCCAACGACACGTCGGGCCTATTCTGATGTTTCCTCATCTTGTGGCAGCAGATCGAGGGACAGCATGTGAGGTTTGGCTATCGAGCCGGCTCGCACACAGGTAGGCCCTGTGTCATTAGGCATTGATGCTAGTGTTAGTAATGCTGATTGTGTGTCGGCGCCAGGGGCGGGATGGCTTGGTGAACGTTCCCCTGAAGTGGACGGTTTCCAGGCGATCCTGGAGCGTGCTGCTAACACTAATGCTAAAGCTAATGCTAACGCTAATGCTGAAATGGGTCACTGTTCTAATGTTCCACGCCGTGGGATGTTGCCGCTTTTCCCTCCTCTTAACCGGTTCATTGATGAAGGTAAGTAGGTAGCTAATGTGGGGGGTTTTGTTGAGTCCTATTTACCCTTTTTACGGGTAAATGGGTTGACAACAGGGTGCAGGGCGGGTGTACCGTGGCTAAGTAGCCAGGTAGCTTTGATCCTGTGCCCCGGCGGGGTTGAACGGTGTCCCACCCGGAAGCCGATGCTTGAGAGCGAATCGGCTCTGCGGGTGGCAGTATGGACGGATGAGAGCTATACTGCTGCAGGATGGTATTTAGCGGCGGCCAGTGTTGTGGCTCAGCTGACTATTTTCCTGTCCACATTAGCGTCGGGTAGTGGGGCTACAGGACCAGCCGACGCTGAAAACATTTTGCATGTTTATGGTGTTATAGAGATCTTGACTCAGTCGCAAGCTATAACTGCGGGGAGGATTAGGATGCTATCAACGTTTGTTAATAGGCATGTGTGGTTGGAGCAATCTCCTCTTGGGGAAGAAGAAAGGTTTTCTCTCCTCACGGCTCCTTTTTCCACAGAGGGACTTTTTGGTCGTTCTACGGAGGCGCAGGCGGTTGTTGATCTGGGTCCCACACCGCCTCACGCTATGCAGCCAGAGGTTGGAGCACGGCCTCGTCAGCGACTGTGGCGAGGCCCTCGACAGGCGGCCATGTTTACCTCGCCAGTGGTACCCTGGGCGGAGAGTCAACAGGGGTCCACAAGGCCGACAGCCTTGGCGGCCGAGGGATCGGCCATTTTGGGTGTACTCGGCTTGGGAAATACAAGCCGTCGTCATTCTGCCGCGAACAGCCCGCTCCCCGTTCACTCCTCTCTCCGTTACCCACGGAAGCGGGGCTCTGATCGTTTTCCTTTGGCTGCAGGCCACGAACCTTCTTTGAAGCGCATGCGGCCCCACTTTTCGCTTCTCATGGGGACAGGGGCTGACACCCAGTTGATGGCTGAGCCTGGGTCTGTCCGTGAGAATGTTGTGCTGTCGCGTGGCTCCCGCACCACACGTTGTGTGATGGGTGAGCCTGGTGTTACGGCTGCCACTATTTACAGTGGTCAGCAGGGGGACTCGAGGCCTCTTCGTTTGAATGCTCAGCACGGGTTACCCCGGCCTCGCCTTCGCCAGGTGGGGTATCACACTGATGCCTCCCACTCCCGTGAGAGCCGCAGTGGTCTGCAAAGAAGAGGCGAGCGTGATTTGGGTGATAGCAATATCACTGCAGGGCTACGGCGTGTAGGAGCCCATGGGGTCCTCACGCCTTGCATGTCTAGCTGTAGAACAACTCCTCAGCATGCGCTAGAGGGGTGTTCAGGGGGGGAGCGTGTGTCAACCAGTTTGATGGCAGCTTCTCCCGTATCAAACCGGCCCTTTCTGTCGGCGTCCCCCCTTGGGTGCAACCTCCCTGTCCGCGTTGGCGGGTTCAGGGGCTACGCACAGCGGGAGGGACCGGGCGACCTATCTACTGTTCCTTGCGGCCCTGCGTCAGTTGACGGCGGGTGCGCTTTGGGGTTATTATCACATATGGCGACAAGAATGCCGTTTGGAGGAGTGGATGGAGAGGGAGGGGCTTGTTTTGCAGTTCGCACAACCCCACCCTCCGTTTTCAGGTTTGGTGCAGACCCTATTGTCAGGGTCAGAAGCAGTGACAGCCCTGGCCGACGAGATCCAATCTCTGTTGGCGAAGCAGGCTATAGTCGTGGTCCCGAGAGAGGACGCGATGTCAGGCATCTACTCCCGTTATTTTCTGGTGCCCAAAAAGACGGGAGGGGTCAGACCTGTACTGGATCTGTCCGATTGTGGCGAGACCATTCAGGATGTTGACTGTCAAACTCCTGCTGCTTGCTGTCAGAGGGGGAGACTGGTTCACCTCCATAGACCTGAAGGATGCGTATTTTCACATCCCGATTTTCCCTCCTCACAGGAAATACCTACGGTTCCTGTTTCAGGGCGTAGCGTACGAGTACCAGAGGTTGCCGTTCGGCTATTCTCTGGCTCCCCGCACATTCACCAAGTGCGTAGCGACGGCGCTGGAGCCTCTACGTCGTCGGGGAATACGGATTCTATTCTATCTCGACGACATTCTGCTCCTCAGCCGGTCGGAGGAGGTCGCCAGGTCTCATACCAGGCTGGTGGTGGAATTCCTCACCAGGCTGGGTTTTGCTGTGAACTGGAAGAAGAGTACGCCTCTTCCCAGTCAACAGGTGGAGTACTTGGGCTTGACGTTGAGGTCGAGGCCCATGATTGTAACCCTCTCGGAGCAACGGAGGGTGTCTATCCTCCACGCGCTCGGGGGTTCCGTCTTGGAAAGATGGTCACGGCGCTGCAAGTGATACGCCTGCTCGGTATGATGGCATCTGCTCACGCGGTGGTTCCTCTTGGCCTCCTCTTCATGAGGAGGATACAGAGGTGGTTCTCCAGTATGAGAATAGACTCGGTGAGGGACACATGGAAACGGTTGACGGTTCCTTTGTCGATATGGGGGGATCTCGCCCATTGGAGGAGGGCTGGTATCCTCACCAATGGGGTCCCCATGGGCAGCAGGCGCTCACACGTCACGGTCTTCACCGACGCTTCCCTCACGGGTTGGGGAGGGACGTGTCGGACCAACGCAGTGGGGGGCAGCTGGACGATCCATGCTGCCCGGTCTACCCTGCACATCAATGTGTTGGAATTGAGGGCGGTCCTCCTGGTCCTCAGACGGTTCGTCCACCTGGTGGTAGGCGAGCACGTTCTGGTCAGAACGGACAGTATGACGGCAGCGGCATATATCAACAGGCAGGGTGGGACTCGATCCATCCGCCTGCACCGGGCGGCGGTCGAACTCTGGCTATGGGCATCTCGCAGGCTCTGCAGTCTGAGGGCACTCCACATCCCTGGCATGGAGAATGTGGGCGCGGATATGATGTCTCGGGGCGGTCCTCGTGTCGGCGAGTGGGAACTGCGCCACAATATAGTCAGGCAGATCTGGGATCGCTTCGGGGAGGCTTCAGTGGATCTGTTTGCGAGCCGACGCTCTCACAAGTGCCCCTTGTGGTTCTCTGTCAGTCGGGCAGATCATCCCCCCTTGGGGGTGGATGCCTTCTCGATGTTTCCATGGCCGCCCGGCCTTCTGTACGCCTTTCCCCCTATACATCTGTTGAGTCAGCTGTTGGAGCGGATACGGAGGGAGCGCAGGACAGTGATCCTGGTCGCGCCGGACCGGGGCACGGCGGTGTGGTTCCCGGTCCTGATCCAGCTACTAGTAGCTCCGCCATGGCCTATTCCTTGGTCGGCGAAGGCCCTCACTCAAGCACACGGGTCGCTGTTTCAGCACCCGGTGTTGTGCCAACGTCTGATGGTTTGGCTGGTGAGAGGGTAAGTCTGGAGAGGATGGACCCTTCTGTGGTTGATACCATCCGGAATGCGCATGCTCCCTCCACTGTCGCGCTTTAAGCGGGCAGATGGCGTATGTTCCAAGAGTGGTGTAAGGCGGGGGGCAGGGACCCGGTGTCCTGCCCCCTGGATGCTGTCCTTGTTTACCTCCAGTCTCTCCTTGATAGACTGTCGGCTTCGACGGTGAGGGTATATGTAGCAGCTATATCCTCTTATCATGAGGGATTTGAGGGTGATGTTTTGTTCAGCCACCCTCTTGTGAAGCCTTTGGTGGGGTAGCAGGGGTGTGTGGGTGTGGGCCACAATGTGTTGTGTCACACGTGGTTCCGCCTGTGCTGTGTGTTCAAGAGGTTCTAGTTCCCTCTTGTTCACACTCGGGTGGAGTTGACTGCGCCCCCTCTTCATTAGGAAGGATAGGGTGACGGGACTCCCCTCCCCCCTGATGTGGGCTTACGGGTCCTCAGGGGGTACATTTGTCGGGCCTCGCGTCCGCTCTACCCCATATCTCGGTATGGCTTAAGAGCGGGACGCGATGCCAATACGAAATATAACGACAGGTTATGTATATAACCTAGTTATATGAGTACTGGCTAAGCGTCCCGCTCTTAGCGTGCCCTGAGTTCCCTTGGGGAAACTTTTCTTTGGAAACCATTTTTTCCGAGGAAGAGTGAGTGGTGACCACGCCAATACTATATAGTACGCCACTAGGGGCGGGCCTGGCATGTGATGGGTGTATTAGTTTTATTCGTTGATGGAGTACACTAGGTACATGAGATGAGGTATATCTCGGTATGGCTTAAGAGCGAGACGCTTAGCCAGTACTCATATAACTAGGTTATATACATAACCTGTCGTTAACCGTCTGTAGTGTGGTAGTAAAGGGTTAACCTTCTGTAGTGTGGTAGTGAAGGGGTTAAAATGCCAAATCTACAAGGCCTAATGACTTACGCCTTGACGTGTTTTAACGCATCCCATAAAAAGCGGAGAAAGCTATAGTCCATAAAGAGGAGAGAGCGGATAAAGTGATAAAGGGTGTTTTTTTTTCTTTTTCTTTATCACTCTGGTTCCTTTCAAGAAGATGAAACACGGCAATCTACTTGAGTAAGACCCTAACTGGAGAGCATTCGATGATAGCGATTATACAATAAGACTTTCCAAAGGGCTCGATTGAAGTCCTTAGCTTGTCACTCACTTTTTATGATGGCCTCGGTATAATGACTATTACACCTGTCAGACTGGTCCCTCAATTCCAACTTAAAAACAAAGGGAGACACTTTATTTAAGTAAGTATAAGTACTACATCTACATATACTGTATCAAGTTCAAGTTTTTATTTTATTTGTCACATAAGGTACACATACATTACAATGATTAAATTTGCGGATGATGTGGCCCTGATCGGCCTTCTTACCGACGATGAGACCAGTTATTGGTGCTCTGAAAACAAATTAATTTTAAATACAAAAAAGACCAAAGAAATGGTCTTTGATTTGAGACAAAAATATGTTTCTCTGTCCCCTCTGTGTCCTTGAACAACGTGCCCATTTAAATAGTACAGGAGTACAAATATCTGCGCACTATTATCGACAGTAAACTCACATGGAACGCTAACACCAATGCCAGATCTGCAAAGGCATATTGTATATGTATACATGTATATTGACTTGACCTACTTTTTACTTCTTAATTTTTTACTTACTTTCTCTTTACTGTATGCAGCACACTCTCAGGGACTCATAAGAAACAATCATTTCATTATAAAGTATCCTGTATTTTGTTCTGACAAATAAAAAACAAACTTGAAACTTGAAACTTGGGCTCCACAACATCTGTAGTACAGTACTTCTTGAGGAAACTTAGAAGTTTCAAAGTGGACAGAACTCTGCCGATACTGTTCTATAAGAGCTGACTTTCTGTATTCAGTGCTCGGGGGGGTTGGGGGAGCACTAAGTGTACAGAATAAGAATAAATTAGATAGGGTGAGCAGTTTGAAAGGACGTGGGCGACATTTATGAGGTTCTTGAAGGGTGTGAGAGTTTGAAGGAGAGCAGTGAGGGTTGGGGGTTAGGAAAGGAAGACAGATGAGGGTGGAGAGGCCAAAGAGGGTTTTTAATTTTTATGATTTCTTATAACTCATTTTACTGTATTTACATTTTTTTTTCTTGTTGAATGTTTATGTAAATGTCAATTTATACTATAATTAGGGATTCATTATAATTTTTTGTCATATATGTGTGAAAAAAAAATTAAGATAATTAGATAGGGTGGTCAAATTAGGAGATAAGACAACTGGTGAAGCAATGTGCAGTATTACAAACATGTCAGACCAGTACACCAGGAAATTGGCAGAAAAGATCATAGCCGATCAACTGCACCCACTATGGTCTGAGTACGCACTCTTACCCTCAGGGCGGAGGTGCTGTATTGCATGCCTAGGACTAGAACCAAACGATGCATTTGTCCCCCGCAGCATTTAGCTGCCAAGTTTGAATTATTTGGTCTTTTTTAGCAGTGTCATGCTTTTTATGATGTTCGTATTTATTATGCACATGTCTTGTTTGTCTGTGCTGTATTGTTCATATTTGTGCCTATTAGGCTTTTTTGTTGCTATCTTTGTGCAAAGCAAATTCCCTTGAAGGGCAATAAAGGTTTCATTCATTACAGTGAAGTTCTTGGTTCTGTATGACCCTCCTGAAATTGTGCTTCATACAGTACAAAAAAGTTAAAGAATAAAGACCAAACACTATATAAAATATACAATATACAAAACTAAAGTACAAAATGCAAAAAACGTATGGTGTAGTGTTAAAAAGTGTTTAAAGTGTCTGAAGTGAATGTTAAAGTGAGTGATTAAAGTGAGTGTGTGCATAATAATAATAAATTGAATTTATAAAGAGAAGCGGCTTTCTCAGACTCAATGACACTTTACAAGGAGAGATAAGCTATATAAAAGAGAGGGTAAAAATATGATTATACAACGGCATGCAAATTTCTCGATTCTGATTGGCCATTTACACGTCTTTATTGGCAACAATCCACGGTCCTGGGCTCAGGACCCGCCCACAACCGAATCACATATCACTCCCCGGCTCACTCCGGGAGAAAACAAGATCGCGGACAACAAATGGTTATGTTGAAAGCACCATAACGACTAAATATGAAGCGA